>NC_135177.1:4473559-4778059 GCF_041146795.1 Maylandia zebra | reverse complement strand
TAGAGAGCGACAGCACTGATCTGTGAGTGATGATAATTTGTGCACCAATTCCTCTGACATCGTCTTATTAATTGTTAGCTTACTATGCAAACATGACAAGTGAAATCTCCCGCAGCTTAAACATGTGAGAGGTTGATCGCGCAGAGAATCGCTGAGCTTATGTGAGTGCGGCAGGATATATATTTCACTACGATGACCTGGATGATTGAGAACCTTCACAGACAGATATATATTTTAGTTCTGCTGAGCCAAATAAGACAGGTCAGGGTGAAGAAGTGACAGCCAAAGAAAAGCTTACCACAAAACGGAGAAGTTATGACAAATCAGACTATAAGGCAAAAAGAAAGTGCAGCTTTATGGTTTCATGGACAAAAGAATTTCTGTGGCTGCAATATGACGAGCTAAAAAACAACACGCACAAGGGTTAGGGTTAAATTTAAAAACTGTACTTTTGAGTTAAAATATATATTTATAATTTTAATAAATGACAAATTAAAAAGGCATGAACATTTTTTTTGTATCGAAAAAATATCGAACCGTGACACCAAAGTATCGAACCGAACCGTGAATTTTGTGTATCGTTGCACCCCTAATAAATAAATAAATATATATATATATAACACCCAGCACGCCCCTGCGGGCGGTTTATCCTTCAAGCTCGGGTCCTCTACCAGAGGCCTGGGAGCTTGAGGGTCCTGCGCAGTATCTTAGCTGTTCCCAGGACTGCGCTCTTCTGGACAGAGATCTCCGATGTTATTCCCGGGATCTGCTGGAGCCACTCGCCTAGCTTGGGAGTCACCGCACCTAGTGCTCCGATTACCACGGGGACCACCGTTACCTTCACCCTCCACATCCTCTCGAGCTCTTCTCTGAGCCCTTGGTATTTCTCCAGCTTCTCGTGTTCCTTCTTCCTGATATTGCTGTCATTCGGAACCGCTACATCGATCACTACGGCCGTCTTCTTCTGTTTGTCTACCACTACTATGTCCGGTTGGTTAGCCACCACCATTTTGTCCGTCTGTATCTGGAAGTCCCACAGGATCTTAGCTCGGTCATTCTCCACCACCCTTGGGGGCATCTCCCATTTTGACCTCGGGACTTCCAGGTTATACTCGGCACAGATGTTCCTGTACACTATGCCGGCCACTTGGTTATGGCGTTCCATGTATGCCTTGCCTGCTAGCATCTTGCACCCTGCTGTTATGTGCTGGATTGTCTCTGGGGCATCTTTACACAGCCTGCACCTGGGGTCTTGCCTGGTGTGATAGACCCCAGCCTCTATGGATCTTGTACGCAGAGCTTGTTCTTGTGCTGCCATGATTAGTGCCTCTGTGCTGTCTTTCAGTCCAGCTTTGTCCAGCCACTGGTAGGATTTCTGGATATCAGCCACCTCCTCTATCTGCCGGTGGTACATACCGTGCAGGGGCCTGTCCTTCCATGATGGTTCCTCGTCTCCCTCCTCTTTCTTGGGTTTCTGCTGCCTGAGGTATTCACTGAGCACTCGGTCAGTTGGGGCCATCTTCCCAATGTATTCTTGGATGTTCCTTGTCTCATCCTGGACTGTGGTGCTGACACTCACCAGTCCCCGGCCCCCTTCCTTCCGCTTAGCGTACAGCCTCAGGGTGCTGGACTTGGGGTGAAACCCTCCATGCATGGTCAGGAGCTTTCTTGTCTTTATGTCAGTGGCTTCTATCTCCTCCTTTGGCCAGCCTATTACCCCAGCAGGGTACCTGATCACGGGCAGGGCGTATGTGTTGATGGCCTGGATCTTGTTCTTACCATTCAGCTGACTCCTCAGGACTTGCCTGACCCTCTGCAGGTACTTGGTGGTTGCAGCCTTTCTAGCGGCCTCTTCATGGTTCCCATTTGCCTGCGGGATCCCCAGGTACTTGTAACTGTCCTCTATGTCTGCAATGTTGCCTTCTGGTAGTTCAATCCCCTCAGTTCTGACTACCTTCCCTCTCTTTGTTACCATCCGACTACACTTCTCCAGTCCGAACGACATTCCAATGTCATTGCTGTATAGCCTGGTAGTGTGGATCAGTGAATCGATGTCTCGTTCACTCTTGGCATACAGCTTGATGTCATCCATGTACAGGAGGTGGCTGACAACTGCTCCGTTCCGTAGTCGGTATCCGTAGCCAGTCTTGTTAATGATCTCACTGAGGGGGTTCAGGCCTATGCAGAACAGCAGTGGGGACAGAGCATCTCCTTGGTAGATCCCGCACTTGATGGTAACTTGTGCTATGGGCTTGGAGTTGGCCTCTAGTGTTGTACGCCACATCCCCATTGAGTTCCTGATGAAGGCTCTTAGGGTCCCATTGATCTTGTACAATTCTAGGCATTCCAGTATCCAGCTATGGGGCATTGAGTCATAGGCCTTCTTGTAATCAATCCAGGCAGTGCACAGGTTGGTCAGTCTGGTCTTGCAGTCTCGGCTGATTGTTCTGTCTACCAGTAGCTGGTGTTTTGCGCCTCTGGTATTCTTGCCAATTCCTTTCTGTGTCCCGCTCATGTATTGACCCATGTGCCTGTTCATCTTAGCCGATATGATGCCTGACAGGAGCTTCCATGTAGTACTGAGGCAGGTTATTGGTCGGTAGTTGGAGGGGACCGGTCCCTTCTTGGGATCCTTGGGGATCAGGACCGTCCGGCCTTCAGTTAGCCATTCCGGGTGTCTCTCGTTAACTAGCAGCTGGTTCATTTGTGCTGCCAGACGCTCGTGGAGTGCAGTCAGCTTCTTCAGCCAGTAGGCGTGAACCATGTCGGGCCCTGGTGCTGTCCAACTCTTCATACTGGAGACCCTTTCTTGGATATCTGCCACTGTGATGGTTACTGGACCCTGTTCAGGGAGGTCGCTGTGGTCTGCCCTCAGATCCACTAGCCACTGAGCATTGCCGTTATGGGTTGCATCCTTCTCCCATATGCTCTTCCAGTATTGCTCCGTCTCCAGCCTTGGTGGTGCTGTTCTCTTATTGTTCCCTTGCCACTGAGAGTACACCTTTGCTGGTTCTGTGGAGAACAGCTGGTTTATTCTCCTGCCTTCTATCTCTCTGGTGTACCTCCTCAAGCGGCTGGCCAAGGCTGTGAGTCTTTGCTTGGCAGTTTCCAAGGCCTCAGGTATGGACAGCTTGCTGTATTTCTTAGGCACCTTATTTGTCGCACCTTTCTGCAACTCTGTTAGTTGGCTAACCTCCCTCCGTGCTACTTTGATCTTGCCCTCTAGCCTCCTTCTCCATGGAGGGTACTGCCCCTTGTGGCTGTTCAACTTGTAGCCAAGCATCTCACTGATCACTGCTGCCGTATTGTAGATCAGCTTGTTAGTGTCGGTAATCGTGGTTGTAGGTATTGCCCGTAGTGCTGCATTAACATCATCTAGCAGACCTTCTGAGGGTACTTCACGTAATCTTGGTAACCGGCTACGGGGGATCCAGGTTTCAAGCTTATATATTTGGTTTTGCTTTTTGCGGGTCATTGCAACAAGTGCCTCACCTTCCACTTCTTGTTGAGTTCTTCCGTCAACTCTTAGTACTTCTACAGCTTCCCGTGTTTTATATCACACACACACACACACACACACACACACATATATATATATATATATATATATATATTTTTTTTTTTTTTTATTTTTTTTTTTTTTTAAAGCAGCTGGATAGCGTAGTGGTTAAACTACACGCCTTTGGAACAGAGGATCGCAAGTTCGATTCCTGCCTGGGGCGTCTGTATCCAGTAAGGGTCCTAAGGCTAGACCCCCTATGCTAAGCAAGCCTACCGCAGACATGAGCGAGACAGATAAATATGAAGGCATGCCGGCTCGGACGTCGCCCGGATCAACAAGGTCCGCGTCAGGTGTTGAGGAACCAGGGCACCCTGACGAAAAGTGGGCTACTGGAACAAGAAGGCATCGGTGGGCAAGGGACGAAAACAGGGCGTTGTTGGAATGCTACTACGCAAGTAACCCCGGCGGAAGGGGCTACATGAATAGGATGAGGGACCTATGGATTCTTCGATACCCAACATCCACAATGACGGCGAAACAACTAGTAGCTCAGTGTTCCAACATTCGAAAGAAGGGACTGCTCTCACAGCTAGAGATTGACGAGGTATATATATATATATATATATATATATATATATGTGTGTGTGATATAAAACACGGGAAGCTGTAGAAGTACTAAGAGTTGACGGAAGAACTCAACAAGAAGTGGAAGGTGAGGCACTTGTTGCAATGACCCGCAAAACCAAATATATTTGCTTTTAATGAAACAAGGTAGAAATATATTTCTACCTTGTTTCATCTTGGAAACAACAATCTGATTTCTGAAGTTAGGTGTTCTGCAAATCAGCAAAACAAAACAGCTGACTGAAGGCTCTCCAAGATTTGTGTTGGGATCAGAATGGGCTCACTTGTCTTTGTCAATGGCAATGTTTTCAGTAAACCCAAATTAATTTCCCAGTAGTTGCTCACAGTTGTATTACTCTAAAAGCAAATGAGGTTGACTACATGAGGAAAAGAAGTTGAATTAGTGAGAGAAATGTTTTGGAAGCTGCAGCCATCACTTGCAAAAATCAAAAGAGCAGCTCCCATGCTGCCTGCTGCACTTTGTGGGAACTTGAAGCCTGAAGCTTTCCAAAGGCAGAGATCAACTGCACCTAATCAACACATTGCTCCTTAAGACTGCTAACTCTGTGCCAAAATAAATAATTCCACTGAGTAGTTTAAGGGGACGGCTTCTTTTCTTTTCTTATGTGTGCTGTATTATTTTTATTTATTTGTTTATTTTTCTTTTGTCCATTTTTCATCTTCGCAGTCTCTGCCAGGCTGATTATAGCCTCCCGTAGACTCACATAAGAGCTTGGTGTGTTTGATTGAATTTAGAGAGCAATTTGTTCAGCAAGGAGAGACGCAGTATAATCCAGTCCCTACAGACCGCCTGAGTAACTGTTTGTTTTCTATTAATTAGCATGTGTTTGTGTGTATGCTTGTGTGCTTTGTCTGGATACTTCGGTTTCCTCATTTGCATGTGTGTGCTTGCTTTTGGTACTAATTTACAAAGGTATGTGTGTGTGTTGATGCATATACATTTGTCTGTGTTGATATTCTAAACCGCTTCACTCTGCTTCACATCCCAACCCATCAGGTTAGATGATTTTCTGCTTTAATTTGGGACTTTCAAAGAAGTCACCAGATGTCTGAGTGCACTCTGTTGCAGATGGGCTGGTTGCCCTTGTACTGCACTTCATTAATACTCTTGTCGCACACGAGCAATGTATATTAAACTGAAGAAACTTTGCTATGTTGTCATCATTGCATATTAATATTAATAATAATGGTTATAGTTATAATAAGAATAATTCTTATTCTTATTCTAATTATTATTATAAAATAATTACATTTCCACTTCCGTACCATTGATTGATTAATACTGAATTCTCTCGCAGTTGCTCTATTCCCATGTTGTTGCAGTATATTAATGACTAACCTCGTATTATGGATGGATTATCTCAGTTGTCCTCCTGACTGAAGTTTGGTCCTTTTACAGCATACTGCCATGCGACTGCATTTGTTGACTTTTATCGAGTGGAAAAAAGTTAGCATTCATCCTTAAGCTTCACTGTGTTTATGTTATGCTAACATAGCTGTGTCACTAGCGATCACTAGAACATCGTTATATACCAGCTTGTCCAACTTCAGTAACACTACAAAAGTTACTGCTGTTTGGTTTTCTGTCTTTTTTTATGTTGGAAGTGTCATGGTTTGCGGTAGGTGGCTGGAATTTCCATGAGGCTCCTGAACCTACCTGGGATCCGCCCCTGGGCAGGGCCACCTCCTTCAGCTCCTGCACACCTGGAGCCAATTGCAGGCAATCAAGCCAGAGTGATTTAAGCCTCATGCTGATGTTCATTCCCCGCTAGAACCCATGTTGGTAATCGGCCCTCATGTTTCAAGTTCTCTATGTGATTTACCTTGTTAACAAAACTTTCTTGTGCTGCAGTTTCTGGATTCACCTTGGCTCAAACCTTTGGCTCACACTAGTGATGGCCAAATGAAGCTTTCTGAAGCTTGTACTTAAAAACGGTTCATTACTCGAAGCTTTTCAACACAGTCCTCTCTGGTGACATCTGGTGGCCAAAAATATGAAGAGCAGCTTGAATCCACAAAATAAAACCAACTGCTTCATTATGATTGCCCATTCGACAGAGTGGAATTCTGTCTGATATTGGGCCGCTGTTGTGTTGCTTTGAACGTGTATTTTTTTGGTGGTTAAAAAAATGTGTTTTATTTGTTTAATAAATAGTTTTGACCAGTAAACTCTCCTTGTTTAAACATGCACCATGGTGTGGTCTTTCTTTGCTTGTGAATTCTTGATGTTGGTAAATACAATAATTGAAAAATACCACGTTACATATAATATATACATATAATAATGTACAACACATTATGGAGTATGCTTCTGCTCTGAGGTCTTGCCTCCATGCACTTATGCAATTAATCGCTAGACGGATGTATTTATAAATAATATTATATTAGGGAAATTTTCCCTGACATATTTTTGACCTGGGGGTAGAATTGATTGTGAAATGGAAAAGGAAAATGCTTATGAACTTGCAAATTAAAATCATGATGCATTTAAGGTAACCCTTTTTGATTTTTCTTTAAAAAGAGAATTTGTTCTACTGTGCGATGGCCGAACCTGTTCCTTTTCGTGGAGATCATTTCTCCTGCCTTAAGGAAAATCCCTTCACATGGCACAGAGGAGGCTGAAGTGCAGAGAAACTGGTAGAGATGCAGTTATACATTCTACCTGGGCCCCACCAACTATCAGCTAAAGAGAATAAATCAATTAAATTGCTGCACATTTGGCAGACTAACATTTTCAGATTAATTAAACAATAAAATATTTTTACAACATTACATGTAAAGAGTCAAGTGGAAGTTTTTTAAGTTAAGCAACAAAGTTAAGTTATTTAATGATATTTATATTATGGAAGCAGATTTTTGACATTTTACCTTTTTCCCGTTTTCAGATATAATAAACACACACAAAACAAAAGCAAACGGCCAGAACACAAAGCTGGAAAACCCACCCGATTGACAAAAATCAACTCAAAATTCTCCCACACAACAGAACCTCCTCTATTCCTCGCTGGCTCCAAATCTCTCAGTGGAATGATCAGTGGTTCGCTATCTGTCACCATCAAAACACTCCACAAATCCTTCGAATGATTCGCTTCCTTATAAACCATTGAATCAGATACCGAAGCAGTTAGGTTCTAAATGAAGCTTCGGACGTCACTGATCACGTGACTCTGGCCAAACGAATCAAGCTTCGACACAGTGCTTCTGAAGCAGTGTGTTGATGTTTTTGACACACGCACCGAAGCTTCAGCTTCTAGCTCACACTCTACTCTCGGACTCAGGATCCTTGTGGAATCATTGTGGAATCATTGTGGAAATCACTCTGTGCCTCACCTGCCTGCCCTCCTGCCATCACACTCCATCTGAAAACCCCAGATCTCAGGTCAGCCTTTCCACGCCACTCAGCTTCCCTGGATTCTTGTCACCCCCCCTCTCAATTCTCTGTTTCTCCTCCTGCAATATGACTGTTTCCTGCCAGTACAGACCACTCGGTCCCGTGATAGGAAGTGATTACGTTTTAATTTTTTCACAAATCTCTCAGTCAGAACATGGTATATCATGTTTAGGTGGAAACGAGCGAGCTAACTTCCTGCTAACTTCTAACAGCGTTAAATTTGATAAATTCTGCTTTCATGGATGCCTGGATGTTAAACTTAACTCATTCACTGCCATTGACGTCTATAGCCGTCAATTGCAGTGAATGAGTCAATAGGTTTAACTCATTCACTGCCAATGGCTGGCAGTGAATGAGTTAATTGTTACACCTGGTAAAGCAGCAACGCTGATCATTTTATTAAAGACAAAAGAATTTAGACAGTTTTTAACTCTCAGTGATGCAACAGTGTTTGTTTGACTTTGGTACCTGAAGCAGAGTTTGGACCCAGATTACTCTGCGAGGATCCTGACTACGGTAGCCATAATGCTCCGACAATCCATCAAGGGATGCGGCTTTGTAGCTTACCAAAGTCACACTAAAACATTTTTCGACAGATTTTTGTCGTGTACCACATAAAATGTGTTTGAGGTCAGTAAGCACAACCAGAATTCATACATAAGGCAGACTGGATTACAAGGTGCACTGTCGATTTTTGAGAAAATTAAAAGGATTTGAAGTGTGCCTTATCTTGCAGAAAATACAGTACTTGAATTGTTAAATAATTAGAAGTTCTAGCACAATAACTGATATTCTCAAAACAATGAATCAATGCATTCCCATCCGTCAGGGAAAGTATGCAAATTTTTTCCATTGTTAAATACAATGCAATGCTCAGTTTCAGATTTTGCAGAACTGTGGTAATTTATCAGATTCTTTTCTGCATGTGCAGTGGGTAAAATAAGTAACCCATCCAATTTCCATGGGTCCCCTCTATGAACTCTGAGTTTTAGTTCTTTCCATTGATTTCCAACTGGATTTAAGCCAGGTGATTAGCTGGGCCATTCTAGCAGCTTTAATTTCTTTCTCTAAAATAATTGATAGTTTCCTTGCCTGTGTTTTTGGAATTATTATCTAGCTGAAACAACTACCCTCATTTCCTCTTCATCATCCAGGTAAACGGCTGCAGATTTATATCAAAAATGTCTCAGTACATTATCCTACCTTCAGTTAATCAATTCCAGCAATCATTCATTGTAGCATGTCAATTAAATTGAAAGCCTTATTCTTAGGCGTGTGCATTTTCCCCACTTGAAAATACAAATGATGGTTGTATTGTCCATCATCTGGCTGCCCCTTACTTACTTTCCGGCGGATTTCTCAGACTTTCTATAAGAATTATTGTGGCTGATTTTAGCATCCATGTAGATGTTAAAAACGACAGCCTCAACGCCATCATTTCATTTATAATTAGACTAAAATGGCTTCTCTCTGGTAAGTGAACTGACTCATCATCTTACACATCTCACACTCTTTAGCTTTTCTCAACCAGCATTTTATCTGTGAAAAATTAATTTCTAATCTTGTCCATCCTAGTCACTCCCACTTCAAATCTTAGTATTCTCAGCTTTGCCACCTCATGGTTGGCGTCTTGTCTTTTTTTTTCAGTGCTGCCATCTCTAGATCAGCAATGTTTCACTACCATCTTGTAAACCTTCCTTTTCTCTCTTGTTGTCATCCTTCTGTCACAAATCACCACTTACCCTCATCTGCACCCACTCAAGCCTGCCCACGCTCTTGTCCTCAACTCTCTTGTGCATTGTCTGTTGCTTTGGATGATTGACACTAGGTATTTAAACTCATCCACCTTAACTGCCTCTAGTCCTTTCATCTTATTTTTTGTTCTCTCCATACTATACCTCCACTGTCCTCATACATGTCCTACACCCCCTCACATACTTTTTTGTTATGCCTGACTTCCTTATACAGTACAACTGTTCTTGTCATGGCCCTCTATCATATAATTTCTCTAGATCTGCAAAGGCAGAGTGCACCTCCTTCTGACCTCCTCTATTCTTCTTCATCAAAGTGTAGTGCTCTTTCTGGCATGAAGTCACAGTGCTGCTCAGTGATCTTCGCCACTCTCTTTAATTTAGCTAAAACATAAGTCCATACAAGTGCACATCTCCATTCTTCTGAGAAACAATTTGTTAAAAGAAAAGTTTACTGCCCTCTCTCTTAGAAATCTCCATACCTCTACAGGTCAGCTGGACCAATTGCCTTCCTACTGTTTATTCCCCTCACTGAAAGCTGACAGACGGGCTTGTCCAGCTGTGACCAGTAAAAGCAAAAAAGAGGAGAGGGATGAAGGATGAATGAGCAAGGGATCATGACTGCTCCTGTGCACTGTACCTGTCTCAGTCAATGTGGCCTTCCCCTCATAATCCCGCAAAGAGTGTAAATAGGGTTATTATTCTTTATCCAGGCAGGTGGCATAAGAATGACTCACTGGCACATACACATGAAAAGTAGCTATATTAATATATCAGCTATATTAAAACAAGTCTAAGGACTAGAATGTTCACTCCATAGAAGCTGGTCTGGGAAGCTATGTGCCATGGTCCGGGTGAGTGCTGGAGTCCCAGTCTCCGACCGTAGGCGGAGTCGCTGCATTCCTGCATGTCTCCACACATGCTGGCAATTGAGCTGCCAGTACTTACAAGCACTCACCACTACTCTTCGCCAAGTCATAAGCTAACCGCAGTTAGTGCTGACCGTCATAGTGTTTCACAGAAAGAGTTTTGTTCATAGTAATATTTATTTACCTTGTGTTTTCCTACCTTCAGCCATCCTGTTGCCTGCCACATCCACCCTCTGGCAATACACTCCTTCATCCGGACGCTGGTTTGTACTCAGCACCTCTTTGCATCACAACACCTTTTGGATTCACTCATCTGCCTGCCCTTCTGTCACAGTACTTGACGGAACCCACACTGCCTCACATCGGACCACTTACCCCTCTATTGAAATTCCTCCACCTGCCAAAGTAAGATAAAATCTGTTTGTGGTTCATACTCACCAGCACTTGACTGACCCAGCCACTAAACCTCGTCTCCTCTCATTCTAGTGTTCAGAACCTCCTGGTTGTGTTTGCTGTTCCGAGCCCCTGTACCTATTCCCCTTGTCACAGTTCCAAAGTGCCTTTCTCTAAATCTAGTATTTCACGTAGTTTAGTATCACTCATGTTTGCTAATGTTATTAGAGTCTCATGTTATTCCTCATCGTTCACAGTTCACAGTCAAATCACCTTCGTTATCATCTTGCGCTTGTAAATAAAGTTCTGTAAATCACCTTCACCAGTGCCACCTATTTTTTTTTAGCTTTCTGTGTTTGTGGTGTTGCATCAATAGTGTAAACACTGAACTAATGTGAATATAGCTCAACTGCTAACACTTTAAGCTTTCAAATCTTTTGTGAATGCAGGTCTTTGTTTTAATCCTTGGTTTAGAAAAAAAAATCTGTTCTATGAAATCAGAAACACTACATTGTGAAGCCTATCATAACTAACAACTGAGTTTCATACTGAAAGCTGCTCAGCGGCTTAGTTGCTCCCTTCAGCTGTGATCTGTCAGCTTGTGTTAAGTCTGAAATTAAAAGCGAGAAAGATTAAGAAATGCTGTTGACAAGTTCTAGAATAGGCAAGGGACGTGGAATGGCAAAATTCACAAGAAAAATTTCACAGTCCCCTGGCTACTGTCTTGCATGTTTCAAACTACTTTGCTGCTGTTTTTGTCTCGTTGCATCAGGATCATCAAAGTTTTTGATTGTTAGCATGGCAATGCTGCTTATTGATTGGTCTGTCTAAAAATTAACACTTTGACAACCAAAGGCCATATTTCCGCAGTAGCTGATTTGTCTAATCCCGTGCAGTTGAGAAATAGGTGACAAGAATTAAAACTTTATAAGTACAATATATTAAAAATACCAAAAGAGGCACAGCTCACTTAATACATTTTAATACATTTGCTAAACAGCTTCTATGCTACGGTGTGTGTGTGTGTGTGTATATATATATATATATATATATATATATATATATATATATATATATATGAAGACAAAAAAGTCTTTAAACTGCAGCCAGATGCTGCTTCATTTACGGTGTCAGGCATATTTATCTCTTTTTGCGATGCACTCGCACTGCCCTCTTCACCACTGTCTACTTTCTCACTCACTTACTGAGAGGACAGATGCACGCTCCACTTGACTGTTTTTCACATAATGATATTATTCTATATCCTCGCATGTGGTTGGCCACAATATTGAGGGATTGGAGCATAGCTGAGCCACTGTGTGAGAGCTGAGCAGCGAAAGGAAATTAAGTGAGGAGCCGGTTCTCGCTCAATGGGAGTCAATTCTTCTGATTCACTACTAAGCACTCTCTTAGAGCACTTACACAGCTCTTAGAGCCAATGCTTTTGCGCATGACACATTATCGAACGTTACGTTGTGTGTCATGGATACTGTTGACTCTAAATCTCCCAACCACTATGTCGATCTGAGACAGCAAGACTGAGACAGCGAGACCAAGACAAGACTGAGGGATCCGAGACTAAGACAAGACCAAGACCAAAGTCCGTCGAGACCGGTCTCAAGACCAAGACCGGTCATGAGACATCCAACTCTAATATTCGATTCAATTTTATTTATATAGCACCAAATCACAACAGCAGTCACCTCAAGGTGCTTTATATTGTACAGTAGATCATACAACAATAGATGCAGAGAAAAACCCAACAATCATATGACCCCCTATGAGCAAGCACTTTGGCGACAGTGGGAAGGAAAAACTCCCTTTTAACAGGAAGAAACCTCCGGCAGAACCAGGCTTAGGGAGGGGCGGGGCCATCTGCTGCAACCAGTTGGGGTGAGAGAAGGAAGACAGGATAAAGACATGCTGTGGAAGAGAGACAGGTGACTGGAAAGGAAAAACTCAGTGCATCATGGGAATCCCCCGGCAGCCTACGTCTATTACAGCACAACTAACGGAGGATTCAGGGTCACCTGGTCCAGCCCTAGCTATATGCTTTACCAAAAAGGAAAGTTTTAAGCCTAATCTTAAAAGTAGAGATAGTGTCTTTCTCCTGAATCCAAACTGGAAGCTGGTTCCACAGAAGAGGGGCCTGAAAACTGAAGACTCTCCCTCCCATTCTACTTTTAAATACTCTAGGAACACTGCAAATTCCTTCTAGCTTGACAAGATTTATTGTCTTAATTTTAGCCAGATTATCTTGTCCATCTTGTTTTGAACATTACAAGCTAGTTTCCAGTCTCATGTGTTAGATGATTAAACTTGTTTCAAGTATATATTACTTTTTTTTTCTTATTTAGTCTGTATATCTAAAAATGAACCATTTTACATTTATTTCAAGCAAAAATAGCTTTTAGAGTGTAAAACAAAAATTATCTCAAAATAAGAAACATTCACCTTTTTCTTTGAAATAAGAAAGTCACTCATTGGAAGGTATTTATTTCAGGTTTTTAAAGAAAGGACATCTTCAAGGTTGTATTTTATCATAACATAGACACTGTTTCTGAAATTGACTGGGTAATATGACGTAAAATCAAGTAGGTCTTCAACATCAGTCAGTTCCGTTGCTTGGGCAAGGTTGGGAATTGCAATTTCATAGGCAAGAAAGTCTTTGTTGAAACCCAAGGTTTCATACACCTGGTATTCAAAACAATAAAGTAAACTATTAACAATAAAAATGTTTTTTACAAGTCCAAAGATAGGGTTTAAACCATTTGCTGAAATGAGTACAAGAGACCTGTCACAGATGTATTTGTTTCCATGTAAAATAAGCCACTTTACTCTAACTTCATGATGTATAGCATCTTCAATCCCAAAAAATCTACAACCTTTGATTGCAAATGGTCCATGTTAGCAACCTCTGATATAGGACCTAGTTCTTTCTCATTTACAAATATCAAATGCTCAGTTCCTGCTTCACTTTGGCAACACTCCAGCAGCTGATTGTGGTTTACAAGAGACTTACACACTTTCTTAAAGTTTAATTTGGATGACCATTGTTTAAAAAAACTGTGTTTAGACTCGAATCTCATGACGTATTAGAGGTCCTAGGGCAATAATTTAAGAGGGAAGATGCAGCATGTAATGTTGCTTTGGTATTACATTTTTTTCTGGGAATAGTTGCCTGAATTGTTTAAGATGATCTTCTATCGTTTTTTTTAGTTTGGACACAGTTTGTAAAGACACAACTGGGGCAAAAAGTATTTTAACAATTTCAATTAAATCCAAAATAAACTGGATAAAGGGATTTTTCTCTACAACACTGTACAATAAGAATGGCAAAATCTTGATCAATATAAGCATTTGTCCAGAGGATTGTTTGAGTCTGTTGTTACTTGAAGCTAAAGTAGCAATACTAATTGGTGAAGGCTTGTCACGTATGTCCACTGATGAAAAAGGAATGTTCTGCATTGCAGAATTAAACATGTTCAATTCCAAATTTCCAGATAAAACAAGGTATTTCAACACACACTTAATTTCCATTGGTGCCACTCCTTCAAGAATTACATGCATAATATCCTGTGGCATCTGCTCTATGAGATTAAAACCTGGGAAATCAACTAATTAGCTTTGTCTATTTATGCCAAAAGTCGTTTTGAGCGAGGATTTCAAAAATTCAGTAGTTGCCCTTTCTATTTCAATGCACTGCCTAATGTGTCCGTCCAATATCCGTCTGGTGAAACTATGTTCATTGAAATTTTCTTGCATTTCATCAAAAGTACACTCACAATGATGACATTTGCTATACGCAAAACCAACTCCTTTCTTAAATCCTGCAAGCTCATGCTGGGCCAGAGTGTCTCCACACACAGCAACAACTGCTCCGTTTAAATAAAATTCCCCATTGACAGTGTTAATCACAACACCATCGTACAGTAACTTCAAGTCCTCATTGGTTCTCCGTAGTATTATATCTACCCCACACTCATCTATGTCCCTAGACTTTGCGATTGCGAGAAGTCTGATGGAAGCCAACTTTGATCTAAACTTAGGGTCTATGTTGCCTAAGGTGTAATAAAACATTAGTAGTTTATTTACACTCGCACGTGACCCTAGGGGGTTACACATTTCTATCTCATCAGAATAGAGTATCAGTTGTAAAACAGTGGGTGGGTTTTAAAAATAATTCCATCATTAATGCCATACAAAAAACTGGCATTGGGGCAAATTCAGCACTGGCCTTCATACCTATTAAAATATTCTAATCAAGTAGTTTATCTTAGAAAACACATAACTTTAAAACTATAATCTTCACTTGAACTGAGTACATTTTCTCTAGTTAGGCTTTACTACGGTTTTACTAAAGCTGAATTCGGGTAACTGTGCTTGGTTAAGGTTAAACAACACACATACATTTAAAAATTCGCGCGCATACACACAGAAACACATAAAGTACATTACCTGATTCTGATGAGGTGTTTGAAGCTCAGCCGCTCCATCACGTTCTGACTTTCCTGTCGCTCCTCCTCCAACACCTCCGATGTTACTGGGGGGTCTAGTGGTGGTGGCTCTACTTCAGTGCCATTGCTAACAGTTTGTCTGGGTTCGGCAGTATAGTCGGCAAAAATGGTTGTACCAAAATTTTCGCCTCCTAATACATTTGCATCGGATGAAGCTGTCAGCCATCCTGTAGGCGGGTTCCCAGTGGCGATGTATTGTGGATGTGTGCGTCTGAGATGGTGGTAAAATGAGTTGAAAACACGGTAATCCTCGGCGCATCCATCGACTCCACAAATGACACGGAAATCTGGACTGCGACTGTGTGCAGTATTAATGTGACTTAAGAGAGACTTCAATGTTAACGCCACAAAGACAAAGCAAATCACACACCTCCAACAGGCCATTGTATTAGACTAAAGTCAAGCAGAAAATATGTTGCAGTGTGGAGCTAGTTTGGGAAATACCAAGTTCATGGGGGGGAGGGGGGTATTACAAACTGTAACTGTAAAAACAAAAAATGGTCACAAATAAGGTAAAATGAAATAACACCTATAAGAGTTTATTTTAAATCAATGAAGAAAAAATTTACCTATCATACTGACTGTGTTTTATGAACGTACAAACCACTAAATTGTATATAGAAGCAAAAATTGAGATGTCCACCCCCTTCATCTTCCATGTTAGTTGTTACCTAACTCCGTTTGAATTTGGAGTCACAGGAATCTTCTGCACCTGAGCGTTGAAAGAAAAACTGTAAGAGAAAACTTCGTCAAGAAAGAGAGGTAAGCAATTTTAATTTTTTGAATGTAAGTAGTGTGTAGTCTAATCACTGTTCTAAAGTCAAGCGGACAGAATAATAAATTTAGCAAGTAATGTTACTAAGTAATGTAGCATGCTAACGGATGCTAGCGTTAGCTTAGCAGCCCTCGCATGTGGTTCAGAGAACATTTAGTGAAGTATCTACTGTAATGTTGTGAGAATTCCTAGCTATGCTATTTATAAGGGGCAGTGTTAGCTGTTTGTATTAACTTAAGTTAATAGGCACACTGAGAATTTCTTTCAATTAGCAAGAGAGCTAATTAACCACATTCAGGGTTTTCCAATTGTCTTTGACTGATTTACTAGCTGCTTGAATTCCCTTACAAGGTGTGGGTTTAAATTAATATTTTGATATTAATTGGATTTATTAAAGTGGGCTCAAAACAGTGTTATTCAGGAATCAGGCTGGTTGGTAAAACAAGTAGGGCTGTGTATCGATTCAAAATTGAAACAGAAGATGGCAGCACTGCATGTACAAGGATGCCAGCTGCCGTTAAACCCCGAAGACGAAGAAGCTGTATCCCAGAATTCATAGCCTAGCTCAGTTTCCAAAAATGGCGGCAGCTAGTTAGTTTTAAAATTTCTCTTATTACTCTTTCTAGGTCACAAAATAAACGTTTAACATATTTTCAGGCGAGAATGTAGCCGTGTAAACTTCAAATATCTGGACAGTTTATCAAGACACCACATATTTTTGTTACACCCCGGCCTAGGCAACCGGCGTGCAACACAGGAAAAATAAAGTAAGGAAAAAATGCCCCCACGCTTACTGCTCTTAAGGAGGGCGAACCAACAAAAAAGACTAATATGGGTCTCCACCAAAATCCCAAAACGAAAGTATCGACAACTATTTACATCAAAGCAAAATAGGACATTTATTTACAGCAAAACACCAAACTATTTACAACCGGGGGGGAAGATCACCATATGACAAACTGAAACACAGGGCTTAAATACATAGAGGGAGCAATCAAGGAATGGACAACAGGAGGGAAACACAGCTGGGGCAAATCAGAACTGACGAGACAAGGAAGCGTAAACTGAACACACTGAGATAAGACAGACTTTCAAAGTAAAGCAGGAAGCACATAACAGTCACGCCTAAAACAAAACACTGACAACACCGAATCGTAACATTTTCAAAAGCCCTCCGACATTTTCGGAGACATCTGTTACCCACTAGTTCGATAGCTAGCCGGGGTTTAACGCTCACTAGAGCCCGTGAGAACACCGGACTCCAGGCGAACCATTTTCAAAACCACCGCCGTCTTTCACTACTCAGGTGAAACATGATATATGTCACTTAAATAACTTAAAAATGTTATTGTTTGGCTTTTTTCAGTATTTTATTTGTTTCTGAGTAAATCGGTTTGGCTGAGATTAAAGTTATAGTTTTTACACAGCTGAATAAACGTCAAGCAGACAGCTGATTATCAGAAGTGTGAGATGCTCGAAAATATACTCCGGTGTCCTTTTATATTTTAGATAGCAATGAGCAATCTGCAAATTTCTTTAAAATATAATAAACTATCATCTTGCCTTTATTTTTAGTTAGCACATACCTTAAACACTTAAAGCTATAAGCTAATGATGGTTATATAAGAGCAGATGCTGCTGGTGCAATAAGCTGTACATTTTCCGTCCAATGGATGCATGATCTGGCAGCCCTAGTCAGCATAATCTTATTGATAAAATTCAATGACACAAATCTGGGTGAGTAAAAGTTCACTGGGCAATATTGTATAACCCTTTCAGACCTCAGCCTGGCTGTCTGGACATTTCTTTTCTATTATAGCTTTAAAAAGGGTAAAAATGTTGAACAATCAAAACGATTCTTTGACGTGAATCAATTTGATTCTCATGGGACTCAATTAAGATTCAACTTTTCAAATGTTTTTAACATAACACTAATGAAAACATTTGTCTTGCAGGTGACTGAGCAATGGAGAAGCTGGATGATGTAACAGTATCTGTCCTTAAAGGTTATATTTGATAATATATTTCTGTGTGTGTGTGTGTGTGTGTGTGTGTATATATAAACACCCAGCACGCCCCTGCGGGCGGTTTATCCTTCAAGCTCGGGTCCTCTACCAGAGGCCTGGGAGCTTGAGGGTCCTGCGCAGTATCTTAGCTGTTCCCAGGACTGCGCTCTTCTGGACAGAGATCTCCGATGTTGTTCCCGGGATCTGCTGGAGCCACTCGCCTAGCTTGGGAGTCACCGCACCTAGTGCTCCGATTACCACGGGGACCACCGTTACCTTCACCCTCCACATCCTCTCGAGCTCTTCTCTGAGCCCTTGGTATTTCTCCAGCTTCTCGTGTTCCTTCTTCCTGATATTGCTGTCATTCGGAACCGCTACATCGATCACTACGGCCATCTTCTTCTGTTTGTCTACCACCACTATGTCTGGTTGGTTAGCCACCACCATTTTGTCCGTCTGTATCTGGAAGTCCCACAGGATCTTAGCTCGGTCATTCTCCACCACCCTTGGGGGCATCTCCCATTTTGACCTCGGGACTTCCAGGTTATACTCGGCACAGATGTTCCTGTACACTATGCCGGCCACTTGGTTATGGCGTTCCATGTATGCCTTGCCTGCTAGCATCTTGCACCCTGCTGTTATGTGCTGGATTGTCTCTGGGGCATCTTTACACAGCCTGCACCTGGGGTCTTGCCTGGTGTGATAGACCCCAGCCTCTATGGATCTTGTGCTCAGAGCTTGTTCTTGTGCTGCCATGATTAGTGCCTCTGTGCTGTCTTTCAGTCCAGCTTTGTCCAGCCACTGGTAGGATTTCTGGATATCAGCCACCTCCTCTATCTGCCGGTGGTACATACCGTGCAGGGGCCTGTCCTTCCATGATGGTTCCTCGTCTCCCTCCTCTTTCTTGGGTTTCTGCTGCCTGAGGTATTCACTGAGCACTCGGTCAGTTGGGGCCATCTTCCCAATGTATTCTTGGATGTTCGTTGTCTCATCCTGGACTGTGGTGCTGACACTCACCAGTCCCCGGCCCCCTTCCTTCCGCTTAGCGTACAGCCTCAGGGTGCTGGACTTGGGGTGAAACCCTCCATGCATGGTAAGGAGCTTTCTTGTCTTTATGTCAGTGGCTTCTATCTCCTCCTTTGGCCAGCCTATTACCCCAGCAGGGTACCTGATCACGGGCAGGGCGTACATGTTGATGGCCCGGATCTTGTTCTTACCATTCAGCTGACTCCTCAGGACTTGCCTGACCCTCTGCAGGTACTTGGTGGTTACAGCTTTTCTAGCAGCCTCTTCATGGTTCCCATTCGCCTGCGGGATCCCCAGGTACTTGTAACTGTCCTCTATGTCTGCAATGTTGCCTTCTGGTAGTTCAATCCCCTCAGTTCTGACTACCTTCCCTCTCTTTGTTACCATCCGACTACACTTCTCCAGTCCGAACGACATTCCAATGTCATTGCTGTATAGCCTGGTAGTGTGGATCAGTGAATCGATGTCTCGTTCACTCTTGGCATACAGCTTGATGTCATCCATGTACAGGAGGTGGCTGACAACTGCTCCGTTCCGTAGTTGGTATCCGTAGCCAGTTTTGTTAATGATCTCACTGAGGGGGTTCAGGCCTATGCAGAACAGCAGTGGGGACAGAGCATCTCCTTGGTAGATCCCGCACTTGATGGTGACTTGTGCTATGGGCTTGGAGTTGGCCTCTAGTGTTGTGCACCACATCCCCATTGAGTTCCTGATGAAGGCTCTTAGGGTCCCATTGATCTTGTACAATTCTAGGCATTCCAGTATCCAGCTGTGGGGCAT
Organism: Maylandia zebra; assembly: GCF_041146795.1. Lineage (NCBI taxonomy): Eukaryota > Metazoa > Chordata > Actinopteri > Cichliformes > Cichlidae > Maylandia > Maylandia zebra. The sequence goes on along the minus strand of NC_135177.1, from coordinate 4,758,404 downwards.
TGAGTCATAGGCCTTCTTGTAATCAATCCAGGCAGTACACAGGTTGGTCAGTCTGGTCTTGCAGTCTCGGCTGACTGTTCTGTCTACCAGTAGCTGGTGTTTTGCGCCTCTGGTATTCTTGCCAATTCCTTTCTGTGTCCTGCTCATGTATTGACCCATGTGCCTGTTCATCTTAGCCGATATGATGCCTGACAGGAGCTTCCATGTAGTACTGAGGCAGGTTATTGGTCGGTAGTTGGAGGGGACCGGTCCCTTCTTGGGGTCCTTGGGGATCAGCACCGTCCGACCTTCGGTTAGCCATTCCGGGTGTCTCTCGTTAACTAGCAGCTGGTTCATTTGTGCTGCCAGACGCTCGTGGAGTGCAGTCAGCTTCTTTAGCCAGTAGGCGTGAACCATGTTGGGCCCTGGTGCTGTCCAACTCTTCATACTGGAGACCCTTTCTTGGATATCTGCCACTGTGATGGGTACTGGACCCTGTTCGGGGAGGTCGCTGTGGTCTGCCCTCAGATCCGCTAGCCACTGAGCATTGCCGTTATGGGTTGCGTCCTTCTCCCATATGCCCTTCCAGTATTGCTCGGTCTCCAGCCTGGGTGGTGCTGTTCTCTTATTATTATTGTTCCCTTGCAACTGAGAGTACACCTTTGCTGGTTCTGTGGAGAACAGCTGGTTTATTCTCCTGCCTTCTATCTCTCTGGTGTACCTCCTCAAGCGGCTGGCCAAGGCTGTGAGTCTTTGCTTGGCAGTTTCCAAGGCCTCAGGTATGGACAGCTTGCTGTATTTCTTATGCACCTTCTTTGTCGCACCTGTCTGCAACTCCGTTAGTTGGCTAACCTCCCTCCGTGCTACTTTGATCTTGCCCTCTAGCCTCCTTCTCCATGGAGGGTACTGCCCCTATGTCAAGGCTTTAATTGCAAGTAGATAACACAATTGTGTTATTTAAATTTCAGTGATTATTCTTGAACACACAAACTTAAAATCAGCAAATTCTCAAAAAGGATTGTTTAATATTCAGGACAGACCATGAATAACTTACAACATATTAGTTGAAACACTCACTTAAGCATATGTTCAAATGTAACAATACAGAAAAAATGGGATCATATGAATCATTGAAAAAAACCTGGTCTTACCAGCCTCTATTACATCTGCTCTGTCAGTCCAGGAAGTCTTGAACTTGAGTAAGAGGATTGCAGCTGCAGCCAACTCTGGATCCTCCATCATTGGTCCAAAACGCTTTTGAAGGCCATTTTGCAGGGCTCCGATGAGTGGCACACATGTCTTGCTTGATGTCTCCAGCCTGCTAAGTTTGGACAGTAGTTGTTGGATTACTGGCAGGAGCCATCCCATAAAGGAAGTGGACTCAGACTGAAGTATGTTTGAAGCTTTCACCAGTGGCTTCATGGTGGTACAGTACTCCCTTAGGAATGCAACTTCTGCAGGACTCAACCTGTAAGACACAACAACAAAACCCACTATGATTATAATAGAGATCTTATGATTAAATATTAAGAGTCTGCTCACGTTTTTAACCGTCCATTAAGGAAAATTCACAAAATTTGCAACCACATTGGTGTCCAATTTTACTCACATTTTCATCTTGAAGTCCTCACAAATGCTCCTGATGGCATCTTCCCCCTTTTCATCAATGATGCATATTATCCTTTCAATGGCAAGGTAGGTTGAATTCCACCGTGTTGCATTGGGACGAATGATCTGTAGCTCACACTTGTCCTCTATCACTTCATTTGCCAAATGAGACCGGACAGTTTGTTCCAAATGGCCTGGCATTTTGCAAAGGTTGCACAGAAGAGCCTCTTGTAGTTGTCATTCATGCTCCTTGCCAGGGCAGCATCGGTTGTTGCCATAAGGTTTAGCAAGTGACATGCACATCGCTGATGAGGCGGGAGTTGATACTCCAAACCAGTCTTCATCAAGAATCTCACTCATGGTAGTCAATATGGTCAGTCAGGTCAAGAGTATCTGGGTCTGCTTCATCTTTATCTACATCATTTTGTGCCCCAAACACGTGGAAGGCCTTGACAAAGTTGGATCCACTATCAGTTGTGGTTCTTACAACTTTGCCTCTAATCTTGTATTTTCAATCGATATCATCCAGAGCACCAGCAAGCATGTCAAATGTGTGAGACCCTCTCAATCTTTTGCACGCTAGGTCTGCAGATCTTCTTTCTGGGGACTCTTCTTCTATCTAATGGCATGTGATTCCAAGGTAACTTTTCTGATGAGCTGACCAACAATCAGTATTGGTAGCAACAAATTTGACTTTATCCAATGCTGCAGCCAAAGTTGTCTTAATGTGATCAGCAACTTCATAGATTTGGCACAGACAGGAAAGTCTGGAAATGACATTGGCTTGAAGTTGTAATGTAGTAATCAATTCTTTGAAAGGCTGTTCTACCACTGCAAATGGCTGTAGACCCTCACATATGAAATTGATGACAAGCTTGTCAACAGTTGCTTGTGGAACAGTTTGTTTGCAGCTCTCAACATCAGGTCTGGTAACTTGGCTTGTGTATTTGCTGAGAGATTGTTTGGTGTGGCTGTGGTCTTTCGCTGACGAGATGTTGATGCCACAGTGATATTGTACTGCTCAATCTTCGATGTTTCCTCTGTAGAGATAAATGTTATCATACATCAGGTTTGTAAATTAATTCATAACACCACTGTGATTAACACTAATGGAAAACACATTTTTTAAAAATTATTCAACTAAAGCAGGGGTGGACAACTACAGGCCTCGAGGGCTGGTGTCCTGCAGGTTTTAAATGTGTCCTTGATACAACATGTCATGGTCCTGGGTCGGTGACCCAGTGCTTTTAGTTTATGATGATGATGATGATTGTTTGAGTTCTATGTGTTATATTCGGTCTGCCTTTGAGTCTGCGTCTGTGTCTCTGTCTGTCTATGGTGTCAACCCGTCTGTTTGTGAAGCTGTTTAGTTCTGTGTCTTGGTTGGTTCCCCGTGTTTGAGTTTCCTGCTTTATTGTGAAGGTCTCTGTCTGATGTGAGTGTGTTCAGTTTTCATTTCCCCTGTCCCGTCAGCTCCGATTCCTCCCAGCTGTGTTGCCCTCCTGTCTCTCATCCCCTGATTACTGGTGTGTGTATTTAAGCCCTGTGTGTTCTCCTGCCTGTTGCCGGTTCGTCTGTGTAACTCCGTGTCAGTCTGTTACCCTGTGTTCCACGGTGTCCTCTTCCTCGTCTGCGTCTCTCTGCTTCTCATCCCGTTGTCGTATGCTCCCAGGTCTGTTATTTTTAGTCCTCCCAGTTTAGGTGTCTTTAGTTATTTGTTATGCCCCACTGCTTGTTTGCCACTACACCTCTGTAAATAAAACCACCGGTATCTCATCCACTGCCTGCATCTTGGGTCCTTCTTCCAACTCCACACGGCTCGCCATCGGCAGCCGTGACACAACACAGCTGATTCAAATTGCTGAATTACCTCCTCATTGTTTATTGTTTAGCATAGTATAAAAAAGTGGTGAATTTGGTTAAACTTTGCAGATATATTGCTGTATTTATTCACAAATGTAAACCAATTTTGAACGATCATTGCAAAGAAAAAAAAATGTATTTCTGTATACATTCTAAGTTCTGTAATCTGTATACATACTATCTGTAAAAAGAGTATCAAACAGTGTGTCAGTATCTAAATATTTTAAGTCCTTTATCAGTATTAGCCTAAAGTTTCCAGTACTAGTCAGGTTCTAAAAATACTAAGAGAGCAAAATGTGTGTATATAGCAAATTTAAATTAAGAAAAAGGATCACATACACAAAAAAAAATGCTGCCTACACAGCTAACAAATAAAAACAATACATATTATGTTCTTTAAAATAAATATATCAGATTGCGAAACATAACCCTACTGATTAAGAGCCATGTCACTATGATAGACCTATATCAGGCCAATGATACTGATCAGCAATCCATTAATCGGGCTTTGCTACATGTCAACTGAGAGCTGGAAGATTAATTTGAGATGCAGCTCAGCACTGTGTACCAGTTTTGTTTTTTTTGTTTTTTGTTTTTTTAATATAGGCCAGCTGAGTGTAGGCCTGTGAGTTTTAAATAACTAAAGATTTAATTCATTCTAATGACGGTGGTTGTCCAAATAATAAGCTAAAACATTCATTCGAATTGTAGCTCAATTATGCACACACACACACACACACACACACACACACATATCAGACTAACCAATGGCAATGACAATATCTTAGCCAAACTAATAACCTTAACACACATGAAAAATAAAAAAGCAATAACGTACAGGTATAGTTGTAAAACCTCTTACCTCAATGTGTTTTCTTAGATTAGACGCTGAAGTCTTTTAAGCTGATATCACTGTAGAGGTCAAACAAAGTTTCTCCTTTTCTCCCCTGTACATAAAAAATTCCTCCAGGTACGGCCACGGGCATTCGCCCTCCGTCTTTTCTACATCGTTTTCACGGTTGACAGTGTTGTCTTCTGTCTCCATTTTGGCTTCTTGGGCCCTGTGCTTCGTACGTCGCTTACTACATCCAAGATCAAATGAAACATCCAAGATCAAATCATCGCGCTAACCGTGAGCTCGCTAATCCGGTTCCCCGAACACACCTGCTGTTGACGATTAGTACAGCTGGATGAAGTAATGTGCGATCACTGGGTGCCGTAAAAGGGGATACGCATCGATAGCAGAAACAGTGATCGGCAACCCGCTGATTGGTTGGCGAAAATGGCGAAGGAGCGCGCTCGGTATTTTTCGGCAGCAGAGCAAGAACTCTTGAGTGAGGGATTTCAGGAGTTTCAGAGTTTAATTAAAACGCAAGGGAACACTGCAAAGGCTGCAAAAGCAAGGAGAGAGGGCTGGCAGAAAGTTGCTGACAAATCAAACTCGTAAGTAATCCAATAATAACAATAATAATGGAGTGGATTTATATAGCGCTTTTCAAGGCACCCAAAGCGCTTTACAATGCCACTATTCATTCACTCTCACATTCACACACTGGTGGAGGCAGCTACGGTTGTAGCCACAGCTGCCCTGGGGCAGACTGACAGAAGCCAGGCTGCCATATTGCGCCATCGGCCCCTCTGGCCAACACCAGTAGGCGGTAGGGTAGATTTATCATATCACACCATATTATCCAATATTATATTACATTATATTATATTATAATATGTTATATTATATCCCCTTTCACATTAGAGCCACAACAGGACCCACTAGAACATGGGAACAAGTAAAAGTGAAATATAAGAATATTCTACAGAATGGTAATATTTATCACTTATATTGCTTGTCGTCTCTTGGAAAGAGACCCTGGAATACTCTGTTTGTTTGTTCATAACAGCAACCAAGAAAAGGGCAGAGCAAAAAAAAAAGACAGGTGGTGGTCCTGCACCCCCTCGTCAACAAGTTGGTTAAGTGAATAATACCCTCACGGGAAAATCGATATCTCTCTATGAGCACACTGTCGCGCTGAGCTAAAGGATCCTGTCTGTTCCGCAATATACGCTGAATTCTGAGGACTCTCCTTATCAATCTTGCACCTTCCGCAATGGGTTGCTCGCATAAACGGACAGGACATGGCTGCGACAGACTTCCCAAATCCACCTTCGCTTTTATAGCCGTGGTCTCCCATCTTGATTACACGAAGTAATCTGCAATTACTACTCTGAAATATGAATTACATCTGTAATAATCACATACATGTAATAGAATGTTAATAGTACATTTCCCTTTTTTAGGGAATGACCTGTATGTATCTGTGTGAAATCAATAAAAGGATCAAGTGCTGCATTATCTTTAGTTACATTGATGTTATTTATTTATGGTGAAACAGTGGTGGAATATCGCTGTTGCTTTCGTATGAATGACGCGGACATACCTGCGTGGCCACGATCTAATCCTGTTTACATAAAGTAAACCTGCTCCCCAGCAGGTTTACGCTTACGGCTCTGTTGCTATGACAGCAAGTCCCGGATGGGCTTCGGGGAACCGAACGATCCAGGATCACGCGAAATCGTCAACAATCTAATCCAGCTAACTCACTTAGCGCGGTACGAAGCACAGGCCCTTTGTCTCCAAATCTTATAAATTAGTTTATACTCCACCGTTTAGTACCTCTAGACACCTGTGCCTGCTGCTGCAGCTGAGTTTTTTCTTTGCTTACGTCTTAAATTGGCGCAGTCGCGATTGCACGGCCTTATTGGCTGCAAAAATCCAGATGATTGGTTTGAATATTAATTCAAATTGTGGGCGTACTCAGTAGCGACTTTTGCTTTTATAAGTAGCAAAGTAGATTACATAATATAAATTGTATTCAAGTACGAGTAAAATTACACACTTGAAAAATTACTCATAAAAGTACAAGTACTCAAAAAATATTTTTAATTACGGTAACGTGAGTATTTGTAATTCGTTACTTCCACCCCTTTTTTTTTTTTTTTTCAGTGTATTATAATTTTAATCATTCTCTGTGGTACGTGCTGAGTGCTGATGTGTACTGTTGTTTTCCAGCACTCGTCAGAGATAGGTCTCTGAAGAGCATATGGGCCATCGTGGTGGTGATGTTTGGAGTCGTGCTGTTTGACTTTGCTGCAGACTTCATCGATGGACCCATCAAGGCCTACCTGTTTGATGTATGTTCACATGAAGACAAGGAAAGAGGCTTACACTACCATGCTCTCCTCACAGGTATGTAGCACAAACACTGTTTGGTTCTTGCTTCAATACTCACAGCTTTTGTGTTTTGTTTAGACTTATTAATGCCGGTTTTTTTTTTTTTTTTTTTGCCTGTCCCGTTTGGCTCTTTTGCCATCAGAATTGTTGTCTAAAGGCAAAGAAAGATGCCCAACGGATTTACTTTACCAAACTGACCATCCCAGCCTTGCCGTAATGGTCCATTTGATTCACCTTTTATTGTTTATTTTATTTTCACTTACTGAATACGGGACAGACTTGACTGGGGGAAAGAAGGGGAGAAAGAAAGAGGGAAAGAGAAACAGCTGAGAAGAGGGACGGGGGAGAAGGGCAAAAGACAAAAACCAACAGAACGGGCAGAGAAAAAAAAAATGCATATATCAATCACCTGGATCACCTGCTGAGAAAGAAAAAAGAAAGCAAGCAGAAGAGAACAAGAGTAATAGAATAAACAACATCACAATGATATATGGGAATATGACAGTAAATACTAAATGTTAAACATTATTGTGCAGCACATAAGATCAACAGAACACAGTGTGCTTTGAGGTAGGAGCCAAAAAGGGTGTAGTTTGTGGGTGTGATCACCTGTGTGTACACCTGTGAGCATGGACGCGCTTGATTTTGTTTTTTAAAAGGTTCCTTCATGTAATAATCTGCTAGAGGGTGTGGGGGGGCCACAGCCCTGTCCTCCAGGGCGTGAAGCAGGTGTGGAGGAGATCAAAACTCCAGACATCCAGAGGCCCCCAGAACACAAGAGACCAAGGAAGACCAACAGAGGGGCAGCTGCGCCACTGTCCCGGAAAGAGCTGAGGAGAGTCCCAGATGAGGGCTCACTCAGCAGCCGCGGAGCAGAAGCCAGGGGGAGTTGCAGTGACGCGCCCGTGAGCTCCGCCGGCAGCCAGCTGCGCCTGAGTGACCGAGCCCCAGGCCGAGAGGCCGGGGGCACCCCACCTCCGAAGTGGCCCGAGCAAGCCCCAGGCTCCAGGCCCCGATAAGCAGCCGCCAAGGAGTGAGCGGGTGTGTACCCGGACGCCCATCCCCGGACACAAAGAACCACCAACGCACCGATGTCTGAGGGGGTCCGCCACTGGCAAGGGAAGTGGTGGTAGGGGGAGATAGGCCTCCAAACCTTGGAGGGCCTGAGGTGTCCCCAGAGAGGTGGCGCCTGACACCCAACCTGACATATAGACACAGACATACAGGCACACACAGATACAAACATCCATTCCCACCCTCATGCTCTCATATGCACTTACTCCACCTCGTTACTTCCACCCCTGATTGGGCCTGATGCAACTTCCTGAGAAAATATAGCCTTTGTTGTGCTTTTCCTACCTGGTGGAAATGTTTGTGGACAAGTAAGGTCGGCCAAGATATGGACCCCAAACGTTAAGCTATGGAGCTTAAAGTTTTCTACCTCGTCCCCATCAATAAGGGGGGTGGGGTGCTCAGATCGCTTTGTTCTTCTGAAGTCGATTACTATCTCCTTGGTCTTGGCTGTGTTCAGATGTTGTTGTTGTTGTTGTCACAGCATCGCTTCAGATGCTGGACCTCCTCTCTGTAGGCCGAACCATTGTTGTACTCAATCAGTCCTATGATGATGGTGTCATCAGCAAATTTTATAATGGCGTAACTGGTGTGAACTGGAGAACAGTCATGGGTAAAAAGTGAGTATAAGAGGGGACTGAGGAATTCCACACACCCCTGTGGAATGCCTACATTCAGAATGAGGGTAGACGAGGTGTGCTCTCCCATCCTGACATTCTGGGCTCTATTCCTCAGGAAGTCCAGTATCCAGGTTGCACAAAGAACCGCTGACTCCTAAGTTGCTTAGTTTTTTAACCAGTTTGTCGGTTTGAACTGTATTGAAGGTGCAGCTGAAGTCCACAAACAGCATTCTCATATAAGTGTTGTGTGAAGAGCTGTTATTATGGCATCCTCTGTTAACCTGTTTGCCTCGTATGCAAACTGGTATGGATGGAGGTCTGCAGGAATGACAGCCTTAATGTGTGACACACTCAGAAAAATAAAGGTGCCAACTGGAACCAAAAGTGGTTCTTTAGACTGATGCCATAGAGGAACCTTTTTTGGTGCCACAAAGAACCTTTCAAACAATGGTTCTTTGAAGAACCATTTCTTTCAGTGGTTCATTGAAGAACCTTTAAAGGTGCCCCAAAGAACCATCAAGAAATGGTTCTTTGGGGCACCTTTAATGGTTTTTCAAAGAACCTTTTTAAAAATGGTTCTTTAAAGAACCATTTTAAAGAACCATTTTTGAGTGGTTCTTTAAAAACCATTTTAAATCTTTCAAAATAAAATGTATCATAAATTGAATTTGTGTAGGGTAAAATAAATACGAGCACAGCATAGACATATATTAATGGTTTATTGTCATTTTGTAGTTACCAAAAGACAAAAAGGCATTTTAACCCTCAGCACAACATCACTACTAAAACATCAGAAAGTGATAAAACACATTAGGAATAGCAATAGCTTCATAACAGACTAATAAATCAACACATTTTCATCAGCAGATGCTTGCATGTTCAATAAAAATATTTCAACAACAAGTTTATGATTAAAATGATCAATGATCAGCCTTACGCTATGTAATGTACGTTTCATGTTGTACTCATGGTCCTTTGTTAGTCCAGTTTAGGACCATGTCTCTGACATATGTTTCATATCAAATATATGTCATATCAAAACAAGCCCACACCTGCAGTTGTTTCAGTTTTTCACTGGTGTTTCCTGTCAGCTGGTCAACCTCACTCAGGCGGACATCCATATCAGCCAACCAAACGACAAGTTCCTCCCTTTGTGCTTCAAATCCCTCACACTCTGAGACAAGGAGCTGAAAGAGAGAGAGAGAGAGAGAGAGAGAGAGAGAAAAGAGTCAATTATAAAGAAGAGAGAAAAGTGAAACCCTCCTCAGAAGGTCTGACTCGCATACCTGCAGTTGACCTGTGATGGACTCCAGTTTGGCGTTCACGTCATCCCTCGTCGATGCCAACAGCCGAGTCTGCAAGGTGCCCTGGAAGAGCTGAGTTAATGTTCGACTCCTCCTGGTCAGGCTCTCCAGCTGGATGAGCCGAGGTCTCCCCTCTCGCCGCTGCCTCTGAACACAGAAACACAAATTGCATCTGAAGCAGGAGGTGCAGATTTTTTTTGCTATTCTTTTCTAAATCCAGGCTTGATCACGTGGAGGTATTTGGAAAACTTTTTTGGCCAGTGGACGACTGTTGTCTTGCAGAAAGTCAAATCAAACATATGCGATACACAATCAATTCACAAGAACACATTATAAAAAACAAGTCCGGTTCTGGCCTGATTTCAAATGAATTCTGCATCAAAACAGGGTAACAGAAGTAAAACGAGAGTTTGCTGCAAATGTGAGCACAAAGCCTCACTTTGTACAAGCCTGCTATTAAAGTTCTCCTCTATGCAGACGACTTTCCTGTTTTTAAGGCACAACTTGGATCTGCTGTACGAATCTTATGGATGAAAGATTAGTGTGCATGACTCCAGATTCTGATCCCTCATCCTAATATGGTCCCAACATAGCAACAGCAGTAAAGCAAATGTTGAGGCTTCAAAATACAAAGTCCATAAACTAATAGCTGACATGGGTTTTATCATAAGGGTGATAAATATACAGATTTCAGTCTGTCTTAGAAATTTGATGTTCATTTACCTGCAGATGCACTATACGTACCTGCTCCATGGTTTTTCACAACATTTTGCACATCACTATTTAATACAGGAAGAACTAAAACAAGTCATCTTTCTTTGTGAGAGGACCATATTAATGAAAAAAAACCTCAATGACATCATAGGGATCCCTAAAGACGCTCCTGCTGCTTCTCTTCCTCCTCATCCTAAGCTTCCTTCTACTTGTCCTCGCCTTCCATCCAATTGTAATTCAACCTAATTGTGTTCCTCCCCCTCTACAGCTTTTTGGTCAGAGGTGCTCTTGTGATTTAAGCCGGGTAGAGTAGATTTATGTGTTGATGCTACCTGCTTCAACTCTTGCTGCTGAGTGATATTTACACCCTGGCTGGATTACAAACTTTAACCATGTGCTGAACTTTGGCCCAGCGTTGATACCTCTTGTTAGTATAAAGACCTCTTCTTAGCTTGTACAGTGGGGCAAAAAAGTATTTAGTCAGCCACCGATTGTGCAAGTTCCCCCACTTAAAATGATGACAGAGGTCAATAATTTGCACCAGAGGTACACTTCAACTGTGAGAGACAGAATGTGAAAAAAAAATCCATGAATCCACATGGTAGGATTTGTAAAGAATTTATTGGTAAATCAGGGTGGAAAATAAGTATTTGGTCAATAACAAAAATACAACTCAGTACTTTGTAACATAACCTTTGTTGGCAATAACAGAGGTCAAACGTTTACTATAGGTCTTTACCAGGTTTGCACACACAGTAGCTGGTATTTTGGCCCATTCCTCCATGCAGATCTTCTCGAGAGCAGTGATGTTTTGGGGCTGTCGCCGAGCAACACGGACTTTCAACTCCCGCCACAGATTTTCTATGGGGTTGAGGTCTGGAGACTGGCTAGGCCACTCCAGGACTTTCAAATGCTTCTTACGGAGCCACTCCTTTGGCGGTGTGTTTTGGATCATTCTCATGTTGGAAGACCCAGCCTCGTTTCATCTTCAAAGTTCTCACTGATGGAAGGAGGTTTTGGCTCAAAATCTCACGATAAATGGCCCCATTCATTCTGTCCTTAACACGGATCAGTCGTCCTGTTCCCTTGGCAGAAAAACAGCCCCATAGCATGATGTTTCCACCCCCATGCTTCACAGTAGGTATGGTGTTCTTGGGATGCAACTCAGTATTCTTCTTCCTCCAAACACGACGAGTTGAGTTTATACCAAAAAGTTCTACTTTGGTTTCATCTGACCACATGACATTCTCCCAATCCTCTGCTGTATCATCCATGTGCTCTCTGGCAAACTTCAGACGGGCCTGGACATGCACTGGCTTCAGCAGCGGAACACGTCTGGCACTGCAGGATTTGATTCCCTGCTGTTGTAGTGTGTTACTGATGGTGACCTTTGTTACTTTGGTCCCAGCTCTCTGCAGGTCATTCACCAGGTCCCCCCGTGTGGTTCTGGGATCTTTGCTCACCGTTCTCATGATCATTTTGACCCCACGGGATGAGATCTTGCGTGGAGCCCCAGATGGAGGGAGATTATCAGTGGTCTTGTATGTCTTCCATTTTCTGATGATTGCTCCCACAGTTGATTTTTTCACACCAAGCTGCTTGCCTATTGTAGATTCACTCTTCCCAGTCTGGTGCAGGTCTACAATACTTTTCCTGGTGTCCTTCGAAAGCTCTTTGGTCTTGGCCATGGCGGAGTTTGGAGTCTGATTGTTTGAGGCTGTGGACAGGTGTCTTTTATACAGATGATGAGTTCAAACAGGTGCCATTCATACAGGTAACAAGTGGGGGACAGAAAAGCTTCTTACAGAAGACGTTACAGGTCTGTGAGAGCCAGAGATTTTCCATGTTTGAGGTGACCAAACACTTATTTTCCACCCTAATTTACGAATAAATTCTTTACAAATCCTACCATGTGAATTCATGGATTTTTTTTCCACATTCTGTCTCTCACAGTTGAAGTGCACCTCTGGTGCAAATTACTGACCTCTGTCATCATTTTAAGTGGGGGAACTTGCACAATCGGTGGCTGACTAAATACTTTTTTGCCCCACTGTATGTATGATGTATGATGGTGGATAAATGAAATATACAAAGAAAATTTAAACTATATTAGAAAGGAACATCTATCTTGGAAACATCAAATGACCGGAGCATAACTTGTCAACTAGTCCGAAAATAAGTTATACAGGAACAGTCAAAGATACACTTTCTCATGTCACATTTCTATTCATTTCTATATTAGACAATAAATTATCTAATCTAATTATTCATTCAAAACACTTATGCATAGCTGTATTTTATACAGCTCATACAGAATTCAAAGTACAGGTTCATGTGAGTATTTAATGTATGGCTCAGATCTACAGAATTTCAGAGGTTCTAGAACAGACACAGAGCTCACATCACAACAGGCTTCAGGCGCCATTTTAGTGACTTTAACATTATATAAAATTTTAATTTCGGTCTAGCTGACATTAGGTTATGTACGCAGCACGCAATTGAACCACATATTTTAGAAGCCAAAGGTTTAAATTAGCTGGGAGCAGCTTCACTTAATTATAACAGTGGTTTTGTTAGGAAAACAGTTTCTGTATACCGGATACTAAATTGCGCTGACGTCAACGGCTAACGTATCTAGTTAATCGCTACTGTTAGCACAACATTAACAGCAAGCTACAATGACGAGTAACAAAAACAAAACAGTAATAAGGTTTTAATGAAAATGTTTTACCTTTTCCAACAGTCCCAGAATCCAGAGCTTCAAAGTCCAGCAGGTACTGAAGACTGTTATCCGTTTCGCTGTCACCGGCCGTGAGAAAGTGTTTTTTTTCCCGAAAGGCCAAGGCCCGCCGCTCGCGCACTCTGTCTGCGCATGCACATCCCAACGACTGACCCCCTCCGTCCACTCCCGGGAGGTTATAGTATGACGTGTTCTGACGTCACTCTCTCTCTCCCTGTCATTTATTTGGCTTGAAACACATATTAACAAATTGCTCAGTGATGAACAACTACTCAGATCATTTACCTAAACAGTGTGCTTTGTCAAAACGAAGTGTGTGTTCATTACACTGACATTCTGTTCTGCAATTGTTATTTACTTGTATTTTATAATTTGACTTTACATACTGCTGGGTGGTTTGTAAAGTTTACAATAACTAGTATTATCATTATGCTATATTTTCAAAAATATATAATAATCTCAAAAGTAATGCCTTGGAGTAGAAAATAGTAATGCTTTATTATAATTTAAAACTAAAGTACAGTATTTGAATGTGTGTATTGTGTCTACTAGGGCTGCACGATTAATCGTTAGAAAATCACGATCTCGATTCATACTAATGTGCGATCTCATTTCCAAATGACGATTTAAAAAAAAAAAAAAAAAAAAAAAGACGACGATTGCACCGCATTTTGATCCGGGACGTACTCTGCATGAAAACAAGCGCTCACTCTTCCTGCTCAACAAATGACAAGGGCGGAGCCTTATACCACGTGATACAGAAACTGTGCCGTGTGATGCTAAAATTAGCAGGGAAAAAACAACGGAGAGCACGTCAGGGATGACAAGAAAGTGACAGGAGAAAATCCGTCCCGGTCAACCACCCAAACACCAATAACGGGAACCTTACACAGCGCTTCCCTATACCCGTCGAACTGCCGCAGGCACAAAGAAATTACGGAGGCTATCACTTATCACCTGACCAAAGATATGGCTCCCATCAACACTGTGCAAAACGAGGGATTTAGGAAAATGATCAACACCCTAGACAAACGCTACACAGTGCCGTCCCGCAACTATTTTTCTATTGTTGCACTACCTGCTCTATACACGCAGTGTCGAGCAACGGTGGAGACGGAATTTCAAGCAGTACAACATTTTGCGGCAACAACAAAACGTGAGACATTTGTTGTTTTTATGTTTATTTATTGTTTTTATGTTCAGTCTCAACTGTTACGAAGTTGATGTGGAGTTAATAAGTGTAATAAATATTTATACTGGAAAAGAAAATCGTGAGAGAATCGTGATCTCAATTCTAAGCCAAAAAATCGTGATTCTCATTTTATGCAAAATCGTACAGCCCTAGTGTCTACTGTTTGTTAACTCACCATATTCATAATGGGTTTGCGGCGTTAGGGGTATGTGCGTGTGTGTGTGTGTGTGTGGGGGGGTTAGGGTCTTTAGGCTCCCCCCACCCCTGCCACCAGTATATTTTTAAGCAACTCTTACTTTTATTTGAATATTCAGTTTCCTACCATCTTCTCTTAAAGGGTAATTGCCAGGTAATCCGCCCTCCCCCTTCGCACACACATGCACACAAAGAAAACACACAGTATAATTCACAGCCTCGTTATAGTGAATAAATATTTATGCCATTTACACCATCAAACTTAGATAGCTAAGGATGAAGAACCTATTGTTCTTTAAAGAACCATTTGTAATATCTGAAGAACCATCCACAAAATAAAAAGGTTCTTTGATGTATGATGGTTCTTTAAAGAACCATGAAGACATCTGAAGAACCATTTAAGAACCATAATTTTTCTGAGTGCATGATAAGTTTTTCAAAACATTTGGCAATTATGGACGTTAGCAACTGGACAATAGTCATTCAAGCAGCGTATTAGAGTATGGCAAATGTGTGACCCTCCAAGTCTGTTCCTTCTGCAAATATACCCCAAACCATGTTGTCACAACAGTCCTGTAGGGCTGTGGTGACCGCTGTCCACACTTGTACTGTTTTTGCAGATGGCCTTTGCCTTTGAATTAGAGATCTATAAGTAGAGATCAGGGACAGAGAGAGATGATCAGAGAGTCTGAGGTGAGGGGGTGGCTTTTGCTACAAAATCATTTTCACCCCGGTTCTTTTATTCGTCGAAACTTCCAGAGACGGCACCGGAACTCAGTAGTTATTTCACAAAACCTTTATTCATCTTTATTCATCTTCATTTAAGCATGCACTTCTAGAAGGGAAGACGAGGCCAGTGTCCCTCTGCAAAATCTTCACCCCTTTGTTAGTTACAGCCAGCTTTATAGAGGCGTCCCCATCATAAAACCCCCCCACAGTGTGCTGCAAACTCTGTGTCTGTGTCTATGTGAGTGCTCGTGTGTGACTGTGTACGCATACCTGTGTGTATGTGTGAGTGCACATGAGTGAGTGTGCATGTGGATGTGTGTGCATGACAGTTAAAACACTGTGGGTGTAGGTGACTCCCTAGAGGTCATAAAACCCATCTCCCTTCCAGACCACAGTTCTCCAGTTACAAATGTTGAGACCCCCACACAGGTATCCTCTGGGGAATTTCCACTCAGCATTAACTCCTCTTTGTCTTACTTTCATAGTTCAAGTGGGGGGGGGGGTCTCCTACAATCTACTCCTAAGTTCATGACACAGTCAGGCCTTTATTACATTGAGGGCAGTGTCAGTGTCTCTACAATAATTCTACATTCTATGTTAACACATTTCTAAACTCTAAATCAGCTAAGCATTTCTACACTTTGTAAGCATCTGAAATGTTGGTATAGACCTGGTCCAGTGTGTTATTTTCCCTCATTGGAAAGCTCACGTTTTTAAAGAATCCAGATAGGACAGATTTCAGGTTTTCATGGTTAAAATCGCTACAATCACAGCATAGTTCAGGTGCGTTGTTAGCTGTTTATTAATGGAGCGCTGAAAAAGCTCCATGGCTAACTTAGCGTTAGCTTGGGGAAGCACATAAACTGCTATTATTGTGACTGCTGTGAGCTTTCTCTGCAAATAGAAAGGTCTATGCTGTACCATCGTATACTCTATGTCTGGACAGAAGTGGACAACTTTAACTGTGGTGTTGGTACACCACGTGTTATTCATATACACTAACGGACCTCCTCTCTTTGCTCCTGTCAACTTTGAATGTAGCATGGCCTGCTAGCTCAATCACAGTGTCTGGAGTAAAAGAGTCCAGCCAAGCCTCTGTTACAACCATTACACAAAAATCCAAACACCGCGAAGTGATCTGCAGTTGTAGCTCATCCATCTTGTTGTTTAGTGACCATGAGTTGGTGAGGAGGAGACTCAGAATAGTCGGTCTGTGTGGGTTAGCACTTAGCTTAGCCCTCAGCCCCGCTCTCTTCCCTCTTTTCTGTTGCCTGTGCCTCCATCGCCTACGCCACTTCACCGGTGGTATAGTGAAATTAGAGTCTGTGTTCCTTCAGATCTCTGGGGGATAGAGTCCCAATCATTGTCTGTGAAAGTGTGCAGGTTTTTGTGGTTTAGAACATAAGCAGTTCAGCCTTGCTGTACTGCACAAGTGCTCCTGCTAATCAGAGGAAAAGTGAAATAAAAACACAAAAGATAAAAAGTAAGCCGCTAAGTTGTGGAGAGCGCTGGGTCACTGCGACTGCTTGAGTATTAGCCCCATCTTGAGTATTAGTATTTCAAGGTTTGATCAAGGTTTGCTGGAAGACTGTTTACTTAGCCTGGAATGGAGAAGGACACTGTCTCAGCTGAACTCTGGACACACACACACACACACACACACACACACACACACACACACACACACACATATATACACATGCAGATATACAATCATCCCCCCTCCCCTTCCAACCGCCTTCGACGCTTATTCCCTCCCGATGCAGACGGTGGATCAAAGGGGACCAGCGCATATGCTGCAGGCCCGGATGCGCTGTCTACACTATCTGTCTTTCACCTTTTACCCATCCCTGTTGCTTGTCATGTGTTTCTATGGTGTATTAAGAGTTTTTCCTGTGCTATGCGCAGAGGTGTTTTTTTTTTCTGTTCTCAAACTGATCTCCCTGTTGGAGCTCAGCCTGGGGGGAGTTCTTTTTTCTCCTTCTCTTTCCTGATGTTGTGTTGTGAGATGCACTTCACACACATACACACACACAGTTCTTTATTGCCAGATGCCACATTTATTTTGAGTTTTCATTTGTTGTGACAGTCCGTAGTCTGGAATGCTCTGGTCTCAGCTGATCCCAGCTTCCCCTCCCCTCCGCTCCTCTCCCGTCTCACTAAAAAAGGGGAAGGAAACCGTCATCAGCTCAAACACCATCAGCTGTGTTCTCACCTGCCTCTCCAGCACCGCCCCGTTGAGCTCACTGCACCACTCCTCCCCTGCAGCCGCGCCCGGGTCCACACCTCCGCCACATGTGTATTTTCCATTGTTCGGTTCCGGGTCGCTGCTCGTGCGGCTGACCGGCCAGCTACCTACCCTGACCTGTCTCCCCAATGTGATGTTTGTGTATTGTATGTATGGTCGGCAAGGTCAGTCTCTCAAATGCCCCTCGGGGATAAATAAAGTCTTCTGAAAGTGAATCAATCTTAATTGCTGCAGAAGAGCTTCAAATTGTTAACCCATTTTGTGTTCACCAGAAAAAGGCCTTTTTGTATAATTCTGCAATGTACATGTCATCTTACGTCAAAAGCAAACTATCAAACTGAGCAGCCAATGAGCTCCTCTGTGATGTCCCTTCTTTGGATTTTGGAAAACTTCTCAAGGTGTTTGGTCAATGTGATATGTCTAAAATTCTATGAAGAACATATAAAAGCATATGTTGTTTCTCCATTTCAAAGCAACACGTTACAATATTGATTGCCAAAATATTACATGTCTAATTTAGAGATGTAGACTACACTGGATACATGTGCAACTAAAACATACAACTTACCAATGGTTACATTTTGCTTTGGTCATGTAGGACACATGGCCATGATGGTAAATTAAACAAAAAACTTGTTTAATTCTAACAATAAAACAGATGGTCAGCCGCAGTGAGAAAAAGCTTGCCAGCATATTCACCATCTGATCTGTGAAGCAAATTTATTAGGGAAAAACAGAAAAGTACTTCAGTGTACCAGTACGTGTTTGATGACAGGCAACTTAACTTAACACAGACAGGAGCCACAGTTGAAATCTGGAAAACAGAACAAAGCTCACATATTATTAGTGATTCAAGTGGACGTTTCTCAACAGTCTATTACATTTATATACACCCTTATACCACCAGCATTCTCTCTTAATTATATATAAATGAATACACACACACACATACACACACACATATATATATATATATATACATACAATAGTACAAATAGTACATGGACTAGAATTACTAAGAACTCAGGAGTCTCAGCTCAACATCGGAATCATTTTTCCAATCTCTTCATTAGTTTACATCCTGGCTATGTACAGGGGAGTAGTTCATGCCAGCCTTTGCTATTTTCTTTCTGTTTTAGCGTTTCAGTGGCAAGTCCTACAAGACAGCAGAAGGTGACCTTTACTGCACAGCCCCCTCTACCCATCCTAATCCTGCCAGCAGCAGACTGCTCTGCTCATTAGAAGGGCTTTTTACCTCTCAAACACCTGTCACCATTCACAGGTGAATAACAAAAAACCTCAGCTTCGACCTCCACACCTCTGTCAGCACACTCCCCACTCGCCTGGCACACTCACTCGATAAGGCCCACACACACACACACACACACACACACACACACACACACACACACACACACACACACACACACACACACACACACACACACACACACACACACACACAATGTCCGCACTCGTATGCTTATGTGCTTGTGTGATGAGGGTGAGAATGACAGCTCCATTTGGTTGCACATTACTCATGCTATAGACAGATGGCCAGTTGTGGGAGGATGATTTAAGGTATAGAATGTTTTTCTGTTGGCACTAATTAAGTAATCCCTTTTTTAGTTTAGTTTAGTTTTTTCATGGACACACTGCATCACGTGTGTGTGTGTCCAGATGAGCAGAATCAACTTTCTGTGATTTTCTTACCTGTGTCATGATCTGGGTGAGCGTCTGGTGTTTTTCTACGCCTGCATGTGTTTACCTGTGTCTTATTTCTCGCCTGGAGTCCATCAACATTAATCAGCGAGGCTGTATATAAAGATCAGCGTTCCCATCATTTCTCCGCCAGTTCATCAGCTACCTCGCGGTGGTAATCAGGCCTCATGTCTTTGGGTATAGACATGCTCTTTGCTTACCTTAATCTTCTTGTGCCTTCAATTTCTCCACCACGACACTACCTTCTCACTTGCAATTCAAGTCTCTGGACGCTGGTCTTCTTGGCAAAATGCACTGCAATGCTCCACAACCTGCCTCTTCCAAATTAGACTACTCACTGCTCTCACCTGCTTGTCCTTCTGCCCACTATCACTCTTAGATTCCTGGAAACAAATAGTTGGAACCTCACTTGATCTCATACCACGTGGATGCTCAACTCAGCTACTCTCCCCAGAGTTCCACACTCTACTCCTGCAAGTAAGCCCACAAATTCAGCTTTCACAAATATAGTGCCTTACCCTGCTTGAATCCCTATCTTGAATCCCTGTGCACTCAGTAAAGGTTTTTAAAATGCATCACTGTCTCAACTGTGTCTCTATTTGGTACTGGCCCTTGGGCCCCTTGACAAGACTGTGATTTCCAAGTAGGGCATGATTCATTGTGAATATAAACAGACTTTTTAGGCAAACAGTGCAAAATCATCAGTGACAAACAAAAAGAAATTCTCGCTACAGTATTAGAGCTTAGTCCCAGTCAGAGGACCTGCCCTGTCCACACCCACACCATTTCTGGCTCCTGAGAGTGTAGCATCATCCTTTGACGCTGCCAACTCTCTGCCCGCTATGCTGGTGTTTCGCGATGCAGTTTCTCTAGCGCCTGAACCCTGAACCCATCTTGGGTGGAACTGGGTAGGTGCGAGGGTTTCCTGTTACAGTGTTTACTAGTGTTTGGCCGCTCTTTCTCCCTGCTTCTAAGCTCTCCTACCTGGTAGGAATGCTGAGGGGACAAGTGCTGGTGTGGGCTGAGGCATATTTTTCCCTTCACCCAATTTTATCTTGCCTTGATGAGTTTTTGGGGGAACTAAAAAAAGACTTTTGCTCACCCTATCTCTGAGGGCAGCACAACCAAGAGATTGCTAAATTTGAGGCAGGGCAAACGCATTGCAGGGGAACATGTTATTGGATTTTGATGGATCAGTGTCTTCTCGCAATAGGCCTCATCCTTTGAGGACATGCTCTCACTCTCCCTCAGAATTGACAATCACCTGAGAGAGAGAGAGAGAGAGAGAGAGAGAGAGAGAGAGAGAGAGAGAGGCCGAAGGACACTATAAACCCCACAAGGCTCTGTTCTGTTCATTTCCAATTTCAGTGTGTTAGTCTTCCAGCAACACCAACTTAGCAGAGAGTCATAATCATTGGCTTTTGATACAAGACAAAGACAACACTTATCAAAGAGGATCCCCTTCTCGCTGGCAGATTCCATATACAGTGGCTTGCAAAAGTATTCGGCCCCCTTGAACTTTTCCACATTTTGTCACATTACAGCCACAAACATGAATCTATTTTATTGGAATTCCACTTGAAAGACCAATACAAAGTGGTGTACACGTGAGAAGTGGAATGAAAATCATACATGATTCCAAACATTTTTTTAGAAATTAATAACTGAAAAGTGGGGTGTGCGTAATTATTCAGCCCCCTGAGTCAATACTTTGTAGAACCACCTTTTGCTGGAATTACGGCTGCCAGTCTTTTAGGGTATGTCTTTTTTTTCATAAAAGGTAGGCACTCATCAACCAATACACGTAGATTACTTAATTTGATAGACTACTCATACAGTAAAAACCTAGAAACTACAATATTCTCTTTAGACGCAGAAAAAGCATTTGACAGAGTTAACTGGAAATTTCTATTTGCAACTTTACACAAATTTGGTTTTGGATCCTCTTTCATAAACTGGTTAAAAATATTATATAATTCCCCAACAGCTTGTGTTAGAACAAATGACCAGACATCCTCCAGCTTCTGTCTCTTGAGGGGCACCAGGCAGGGATGCCCACTCTCCCCTTCACTATTTGCAATTTTTATTGAACCACTAGCAGCAGCAATTAGACAGAATTCAGTAATTAAGGGCATAAAATGCAAGAACGTGGAACATAAAATCAGCCTTTATGCGGATGATGTGTTACTCTTTCTCCAAAATTCACAAACCAATATCTCTGGGGTGATTGAATTGATAAACTCTTTTGCAAGAATATCAGATTACTCAATTAACTGGTCAAAATCTACAGTCCTACCGATTAATTGCTCCTTCTATAATTCCTCTTCTACACCACTGCAATCGGGAAATATAAAATATTTAGGTATTAATGTTTCTCCCAAGCTTGCAGATCTAACTAAATTAAACCATATCCCACTTTTAAAGAAGGTAGAAGATGATCTGGCTAGATGGAAATGTCTACCCATATCACTCATGGGAAGGGTTGCCGCTATAAAAATGATGGTCTTACCAAAAATAAATTATTTATTCTCAATGATCCCAACTAAACCGCCACAAGATTGGTTCAGATCTCTAGATTCATGTATGTCCAAATTCCTTTGGAAAAATAAACCCCCACGTATAAGCTTAAAAACACTACAAAAGACCAAGGATAAAGGAGGACTAGAACTGCCTAACTTTCAGCACTACTTCTTAGCCAACAGGCTTCAGTTTATCTCAGGATGGCTAAAACACACCCTCTTAGATGAACCTTGGCTAGATGTAGAACAAGCACTCTGCAATAATCTAGAGATCTCAGACCTACCATTTATCAGCTCAAACATCCAACGACATGAATGCTTTAAAAGCATCAACATCAGCTCTTCTCTGACAGCATGGTGGGAGTTTCTAAAATTGACAGCGTCTTCATTAATCCCATGCAAACGTACACCTATCTGGAACAACCCTGACATATTACAAAACAATAATATGATAAACTTTTCAGATTGGAGTGGTAAAGGAATCAAATATTTAGAACATATACTAGAAGGAACAGAATTTATTTCATTTGACGGACTAGTTACACAATATGGGATCAACAAGAAAAGATTTTTAGAATATCAACAAATTAAATCCATAGTAAAAAAGAAATTTAAACCGGGTCAAGTTGAACTACAAACACCACCAAGTGTGGTTCAATTTCTTACTCTTAAACCCCCCAAATTACTATCCAAAATATACAGAATGCTTTCTAAAACAGATGAATCAATATCACTTCCTATTGCAAAATGGGAAGCGGATTTATCAGTTAACTTAGACCTAAACTTCTGGTCTCAGATTTGCTTAAAAACCTTTCATCTAATTAGAAATCCCAGTCTTCAATTAATTCAATACAAAATATTACATAGAGTGCACTATACAGGTCATCGGATGTTCAAGATGGGCTTTACGTCTACCAACAACTGCTCACACTGCCAAACCAATTCACCGGACAATTATATCCACGCTCTTTGGTTCTGTCCACCAGTTCAGAAGTTTTGGCGCGAGATATGTGAAGACTTATCGAAGTGTCTGAAATGTAACATTCCAACTTCCCCCTTAGTGTGTTTGTTGGGCAGCTTAGATAATGTCACTTCAGAAAAGAATATCGCCCATATGGTTTTCACTGCCCTATGCATAGCCAAGAAAACAGTCCTCATGAACTGGAAAAATAAAAATAATCTTAATTCTAACCAATATAGAAATTATCTATTAGATTACATTAGTCTTGATACAGCCTCTGCCACCACATCAGATCAATTGCTCTGGGCTCCTTTGATCAGCTCCATCACCTAGTGGGGGTGGGGGGTCATAGTTTGGTCCCGCCTTCACTGTTGTGATTGGTGTGGGGGTAGGGACAGGCTTAGGGCGTCGGGGGGTTCCCCGGAGGCATCTTCCTTGGGGGGCTCAACCCGGGGTAGCGGTCATGTCCGGTTAGGGGCTCTGTTGGCTCTCCGGTGACTGTTTCCTCGCGGCTACGTGCAGCGGGGCTAGGGGAGGGTCTGTGCTGACGGACGTGGGTTACTGACCTGGTAGCCTGGCTGCCCCTGGGTGGGTCCGGGATGGGCGTGAGGTTCTGGGGGCGCTCCGTCTCTGGGCTGGGACCCGGACCGGGCCTCGGGGGCTTGGGTCCTGGTTGGTGTGTTGCCGGGGTTGTGGGCGGGTGGGTGCATGGGGGCCCAGCCTTGGAGCAGGGTGCCGCCGGTGCGTCGAGCCACCTGGGGGGCTCTTCAACTGGTGGGGGAGATTGTCACATCTTGCAGGAGCTTTCCTCTCCTCAGGAGCTGCCTCTGCAGGAGGGGGAGATACAGGAGAGGTGGAGGAAGATCTCAGCCTGGGTGTTTATTGTCTTATGTAGTCTGGAAGATGAGT
This sequence comes from Maylandia zebra, assembly GCF_041146795.1. Lineage (NCBI taxonomy): Eukaryota > Metazoa > Chordata > Actinopteri > Cichliformes > Cichlidae > Maylandia > Maylandia zebra. The sequence goes on along the minus strand of NC_135177.1, from coordinate 4,734,801 downwards.
GGATGGTGGGGTGGGTGCAGTTTTCTCTGTGGTGGGGTTGGGTGGACTGTCCCGGGCTCTGTGGGGCCGGGCGGCGCTGCTGCACTGGGCCCCGGTCTGGATGGGCCTGGGCCCCCTTTCCCTGGCGGGTCGCGGAGTATGGGGGTGCCTACTGGGGTCAGCGGGGGAGCTGGCCCCAGGGAGGGGTCACTTGCCCCTCCCTTCCTTCCCTCCCCATCTCCAGCTGCCTCCCTCTTCCCGCTCCACCACAACCACCCACACATGCAGGGCCTTGGAGTAGGGGTATGTCACCAGGGTGCAGAGGAGGCTACCCCCCCCCCCCCCCCCCCCCCCCTCTGTCCCCTTCTGGCTGCCTCTGCCTCAATTTTATCCCACAACTTAGACATTCACATTACTCACACTCTCATTACACATACATATAGGATCTTGGGGGTGGGCACGATACACGGAGTCCAAAGTACCATCAGGGTGTACACCCCACCCCTGGCATCGTTGCCCACCTCTCAATTTTAAATACACGTAGACATTGAGGGCTAGCAGGAGGGACCATGCGCTTACCTGCTGCTCTCTGGCAGGTAGCTCCAAGCCCTCCTGGGTTTTAAATGCACCTTAGAACACACATGCATCAACATTACAATGAGCGGGTGGAGGGAGGTTCGGAGTCTTCTCTCACCCCCGTTCTCTGCGACCTGCTGGAGCAGGGGGGCTAGGACTAGGAGGAGGAGTTGGCCGTCCGACTGCGGTCTGGAGTGTGGAGCCTTCCTGCTGCTGCGGAGTCGGGGCGGTCTGCCTCCCCCCACCGCAGGGAAAAGGGAAACACCACCTGGGTCTGGGTGCAGTTCCCCCCTCCAGGGGCGGGGGCACCTAGACCCGGTTTGTAGAGTACGCTTGGGGAGTGTGATCGTGTGTACAACGTCTCTTTATGTCTGTCTCCACGTTGGTTGAGTGTGGAGTAAGTGCATATGAGAGCATGAGGGTGGGAATGGATGTTTGTATCTGTGTGTGCCTGTATGTCTGTGTCTATATGTCAGGTTGGGTGTCAGGCGCCACCTCTCTGGGGACATCTCAGGCCCTCCAAGGTTTGGAGGCCTATCTCCCCCTACCACCACTTCCCCTGCCAGTGGCGGACCCCCTCAGACATCGGTGCGTTGGTGGTTCTTTGGTGGACTACCTCACCGACCGACCACAGTATGTGAGGACTCAGGGCTGTGTGTCGGACAGGGTCGTCTGCAGTACGGGGGCCCCACAGGGAACGGTTCTGGCTCCGTTCCTCTTCACCATCTACACTGCAGACTTCTCCCACAATTCCACCCAGTGCTTCCTGCAGAAGTTCTCTGATGACTCTGCAATAGTCGGCCTCATCACTGATGGGGACGACAAGGAGTACAGAGGACTGACTCAAGACTTTGTGGACTGGTGCCAGCTGAACTACCTCCAGATCAACGCCAGTAAAACCAAGGAGCTGGTGGTAGACTTCCGCAGGCACAAGCATTCTCCACTGCAACCACTGAACATCCAGGGTATGGACATTGAGGCTGTGGACAGCTACAGGTACCTTGGTGTTCATCTGAACAACAGACAGGACTGGACTCATAACTCAGACGCCCTCTACAGGAAAGGGCAGAGCAGGCTGTACCTGCTGCGGAGACTCAGGTCGTTTGGGGTGGAGGGCCCACTCCAGAAGAAATTCTATGACTCTGTGGTGGCTTCTGCTATCTTTTATGGTGTGGTCTGCTGGGGCGGCAGCATCTCTGCTGGGGACAGGAAGAGACTGAACAGGGTGATCCGAAGGGCCAGCTCTGTTCTAGGATGCCCTCTGGACCCAGTGGAGGTGGTGAGTGACAGGAGAATGGTGGCTAAGCTGTCATCCCTGTTGGACAACGTCTCCCACCCCATGCAGCAGACTGTGACAGCACTGAGCAGCTCCTTCAGTGGGAGACTGCGGCACCCACGGTGTGGGACGGAGAGATTTCGCAGGTCTTTCCTCCCCACTGCTGTCAGACTCCATAATAAAGACTTTAACTGATCAAACACACACATCCATACATGTGCAATAATACTAAGTGCAATAATCTTTTCTGGCATCGTTGTATTTTTACTCAGTTGTATATAGCATTCGTATTCTATTTTTATCTTATTGTATATATTTATTCTATTTTATTCTACTGTATATAGTATATTATTTTATTCTATTATGTACAGCTGTGTACTGTATTTATTCTTATTGTATTCTAATTTTTGCGTCATAACTTTTGCACTGTCCACTTCCTGCTGTGACAAAACAAATTTCCCACGTGTGGGACTAATAAAGGTTATCTTATCTTATCTTATCTTTGTGTCCGGGGATGGGCGTCCAGGTACACACTGGCTCACTCCTTGGCGGCCGCTTATCGGGGCCTGGAGCCTGGGGCTCGCTCGGGCCACTTCGGAGGTGGGGTGCCCCCGGCCTCTCGGCCTGGGGCTCGGTCACTCAGGCGCAGCTGGCTGCCGGCGGAGCTCACGGGCGCGTCACTGCAACTCCCCCTGGCTTCTGCTCCGCGGCTGCTGAGTGAGCCCTCATCTGGGACTCTCCTCAGCTCTTTCCGGGACAGTGGCGCAGCTGCCCCTCTGTTGGTCTTCCTTGGTCTCTTGTGTTCTGGGGGCCTCTGGATGTCTGGAGTTTTGATCTCCTCCACACCTGCTTCACGCCCTGGAGGACGGGGCTGTGGCCCCCCCACACCCTCTAGCAGATTATTACATGAAGGAACCTTTTAAAAAAACAAAAAACAAGCGCGTCCATGCTCACAGGTGTACACACGGGTGATCACACCCACAAACTACACCCTTTTTGGCTCCTACCTCAAAGCACACTGTGTTCTGTTGATCTTATGTGCTGCACAATAATGTTTAACATTTAGTATTTACTGTCATATTCCCATATATCATTGTGATGTTGTTTATTCTATTACTCTTGTTCTCTTCTGCTTGCTTTCTTTTTTCTTTCTCAGCAGGTGATCCAGGTGATTGATATATGCATTTTTTTTTCTCTGCCCGTTCTGTTGGTTTTTGTCTTTTGCCCTTCTCCCCCGTCCCTCTTCTCAGCTGTTTCTCTTTCCCTCTTTCTTTCTCCCCTTCTTTCCCCCAGTCAAGTCTGTCCCGTATTCAGTAAGTGAAAATAAAATAAACAATAAAAGGTGAATCAAATGGACCATTACGGCAAGGCTGGGATGGTCAGTTTGGTAAAGTAAATCCGTTGGGCATCTTTCTTTGCCTTTAGACAACAATTCTGATGGCAAAAGAGCCAAACGGGACAGGCCAAAAAAAAAAAAAAAAAAAAAAAAAAAAAGGGTATGTCTCTACCAGCTTTGCACATCTAGAGACTGAAATCTTTGCCCATACTTCTTTGTAAAACAGCTCCAGCTCAGTCAGATTAGAGGGACAGCGTTTGTGAACAGCAGTTTTCAGATCTTGCCACAGATTCCCGATTGGATTTAGATCTGGACTTTGACTGGGCCATTCTAACACATGGATATGTTTTGTTTTAAACCATTCCATTGTTGCCCTGGTTTTATGTTTAAGGTCGTTGTCCTGCTGGAAGGTGAACCTCTGCCCCAGTCTCAAGTCTTTTGCAGACTTTGATTGCCCTGTATTTGGCTCCATCCATCTTCCCATCAACTCTGACCAGCTTCCCTGTCCTTGCTGAAGAGAAGCACCCCCAGAGCATGATGCTGCCACCACCATATTTGACAGTGGGGATGGTGTGTTCAGAGTGATGTGCTTTGTTAGTTTTCCGCCACACATAGCGTTTTGGTCTCATCTGACCAGAGCACCTTCTTCCACATGTTTGCTGTGTCCCCCACATGGCTTGTGGCAAACTGCAAACGGGACTTCTTATGGTTTTCTGTTAACAATGGCTTTCTTCTTGCCACTCTTCCATAAAGGCCAACGTTGTGCAGTGCACGACTAATAGTTGTTCTATGGACAGATTCCCCAACCTGAGCTGTAGATCTCTGCAGCTCGTCCAGAGTCACCATGGGCCTCCTGGCTGCATTTCTGATCAGCGCTCTCCTTGTTCGGCCTGTGAGTTTAGGTGGACGGCCTTGTCTTGGTAGGTTTACAGTTGTGCTATACTCCTTCCATTTCTGAATGATCGCTTGAACAGTCAAGGCTTGGGAAATCTTTTTGTAGCCTAAGCCTGCTTTAAATTTCTCAATAACTTTATCCCTGACCTGTCTGCTGTGTTCTTTGGACTTCATGGTGTTGTTGCTCCCAATATTCTCTCAGACAACCTCTGAGGCCGTCACAGAGCAGCTCTATTTGTACTGACATTAGATTACACACAGGTGCACTCTATTTAGTCATTAGCACTCATCAGGCAATGTCTATGTGCAACTGACTGCACTCAGACCAAAGGGGGCTGAACAATAACGCACACCCCACTTTTCAGTTATTTATTTGTAAAAAATGTTTGGAATCATGTATGATTTTCGTTCCACTTCTCACGTGTGCACCACTTTGTGTTGGTATTTCACGTGGAATTCCAATCAAATTGATTCATGTTTGTTGCTGTAATGTGACAAAATGTGGGAAAATTCAAGGGGGCTGAATACTTTTGCAAGGCACTGTAAGTTTGATTGAGAAGTTTTCTCTGTTGTTGAAACCTCTGTCTATAAGCTACAGCTATTAGTTAATAAGCTTGCAAGGTAGCGGCTTTAACACTCAGATAATTTAAACTGTCTTGTAAAGTAAACGTGGCAACCGCCTCTAGAGCTTTTCAGTTTGCAAAAGGGGCTAAATATCAATAGGCCACTGAAAAGCACCAGCAATGTGTTCAAATGCTGCAAAATATAATAATAATAATAATAATAATAATAATAATAATAATAATAATAATGGATTGCATTTATATAGCGCTTTTCGAGACCCTCAAAGCGCTTTACAATTCCACTATTCATTCACTCTCACATTCACACACTGGTGGAGGCATATGAATATATATGAATCAACTTCAGCTTCCCTAAATACACTTACTGACATCAAATGCAGTAGGAGACGTGGAGGTGGCACATTGAGAGTCAGCAGAGGCAGATGAGGCTTGTGGCTGGGACTCCAGCTCAAGCTTACGCAGCCTTAATGCTTGTCTGCCTCTCCAGCCTTCTGATTTCAAGCTCCAGCTGAGCTTGTCTGGCCTGTGCCTTCTCTTTGGCCTCCAAATGGAGGCATGCCAACCGTACCTTTAGTAGAGCTCCATCCCTGCCTTCTTAACTCCCAGAAGAAAGTGGATCATAGCGAAGGAGTGTGTGTAGTGTCTTCCCTGCTTATCCACCTCACCATTCACACTGGGACCATCCTTATGGTCCTCCTCAAACAAAGCACCTCGGCTTGGCACAATGGAAATCTCAGGCAGATCAGGAGCTTGAATCAGGCCAGTTTCCACAAACATATCCACTACTAGAGCTTTTAAATCATTCTTTTGGGACCTGCAGCTTAAAGTGGTCCTCAATTTGCAGCAAATCACACTTGCAGCAATTAGAGCTCAATAGACGCTGCTAAAAAGTGTTCCAGACAAAATGCAGCTGGCATAGCGCTTAACCACAAATGAAATGATTACACTAAGACAAACACATTTTCACTTCCAGAAACAGGGATTCCCTTTGTGAGATCCTCGACGAGCCCCCACTTATGTTACGACCCAGCTCTGCTATGGGACAGGGGAAGTAACAAAAATGAGATTCTTACGAGGGAAATCAGTGTTGAAAAAGTTTTATTACCAAAAAAGCTCAGAGAACTGAAAAAAACAACAACACAAAAACAACTTGCACGCTTACGGCTTCAACCTTCAGAAATCAAAATTAGTCTCACAGGCCATAGCAAAACTAATATTATTCAAGAGAGTCTCACATTTTAGACAAAGTTTTGTAGACAAGGCTCACAGACAGAAGCACATGGGGCAGACTGCACACTCAGTACAAAGCTCAGTTCATACCACAGACTTTCCCTAGAGGTGCAAACCACAGGTTCCCAGGCAGCCAATTGTCTGTCTGGGTTGTCAAACTCGAATTTGGCTGGCCAAACAGTTAAACCTGCTGCTTGTTCTGCTCGATCCACCAATACCCACCACCACACTCAATCAGGTTTTTGCACTAATCACTCCCCAAACCAAATCCGTCTGCCTGGTCACATCTGGAAACTATTGGGAAACACTCTCCTTCTTCCCCCATCGCCTTCCTTGACACACCCCTAATCCTTGGTTATCCATAGCTATGAAAAAACAATCCTCATGATGATTGATCAGGTCACAAGATTACCAGTTGGAGTTTATTTTGCCTCACAAACTGCCTAACCCTATCTTCAGTAATCCATGAAACAGCACCTGCAGTCTTTACACCACCGGATCTCTCCTCAGTTCCCCAGGAGTATCGTCACCTTCAGAATGTCTTAAGTAAGGATAAGATCTTGTCCCTTTCATAGCCCACTGTGCCATTGACATCCTTCCTGGCGCTCCGTTGCCTTTTAGCAGAGTCTACTGTCTCGGCCTGAGAGGGAGGCAATGGAGACGCATATCCAAGATTGTTTGGCAGCATGTATCATCTGTCTGTCTTCCTCCCTGTTAGATGCAAGGAGAAATGCTGGCAATCGACAGTAAGTGACGGAAGTGACGGACAAGGTAAACGACTCATGTTGTAACTGACGTCAGATGCTGGAGATTTTGGCGAAAAAATTAAAGCGACTGGTAGTTCACATTTGAACAAATTCCTTTAAGCTTCAGTATTACCAAATACACTTATCAATTGTCTTATAACTAACAACTCGTCCCTGTACCAAAGACGCCACGTCCCAGTGGCCCCCAGGATTACAGGCCCGTGGCACTGACCTCCCACATCATGAAGACCGTGGAAAGGCTCATCCTGGACCAGCTGCGACCCATAGTAATACCACATCTGGATCCCCTTCAGTTCGCTTATTAGCCTCGTCTCGGAACTGAGGACGCCATCATCTACCTGCTCAATTGTGTCTACACCCATCTGGACCAGCCGGCGAGCACTGTGAGGGTCATGTTTTTTGACCTTTCTAGTGCTTTCAATACCATCAGGCCGACCCTCCTGGGTGATAAGTTAGCAGCGATGCAGGTGGATGCTTCTCTGGTGTCCTGGATTGTTGATTACCTGACAGGAAGACCACAATATGTACGTCTCCCACAGTGTGTGTCTGACAAGGTGATCAGCAACACAGGGGCACCACAGGGGACTGTCCTCTCCCCCTTCCTCTTCACCCTCTACACTACAGACTTCAGCCACTGCACAGAGACCTGCCATCTTCAGAAGTTTTTTTTTTTTTTTTTTTCTTGCCTATCCCCTTTGGCTCTTTTGCCATCAGAATTATTGTCTAAAGGCAAAGAAAGATGCCCAACGGATTTACTTTACCAAATTGACCATCCCAGCCTTGCCATAATGGTCCATTTGATTCGCCTTTTATTGTTTATTTTATTTTCACTTGCTGACTTGACTGGAGGAAAGAAGGGGAGAAAGAAAGAGGGAAAGAGAAACAGCTGAGAAGAGGGACGGGGGAGAAGGGCAAAAAACAAAAACCAACAGAATGGGCAGGAAAAAAAAAGAAGGAAAAAAAAAGCATATATCGATCACCTGGATCACCTGTTGAGAAAGAAAAAAGAAAACAAGCAGAAGAGAACAAGAGTAATAGAATAAACAACATCACAATGATATATGGGAACATGACAGTAAATACTAAATATTAAACATTATTGTGCAGCACATAAGATCAACAGACGCCCATCCCCAGACACAAAGAACCACCAACGCACCGATGTCTGAGGGAGTCCACCACTGGCAGGGGAAGTGGTGGTGGGGGGAGATAGACCTCCAAACCTTGGAGGGCTTGAGATGTCCCCAGAGAGGTGGCGTCTGATACCCAACCTGACATATAGACACAGACATACAGGCACACACAGACACAAACATCCATTCCCACCCTCATGCTCTCATATGCACTTACTCCACACTCAACCAACGTGGAGACAGACATAAAGAGACGCTGTACACACGATCACACTCCCCAAGCGTACTCTACGAACCGGGTCTAGGTACCCTTGCCCCTGGAGGGGGGAACTGCACCCAGACCCAGGTGGTGTTACCCTTTTCCCTGCGGTGGGGAGAGGCAGACCGCCCCGACTCCGCAGCAGCAGGAAGGCCCCACACTCCAGACCGCAGTCGAACGGCCAACTCCTCCTAGCCCCCCCGCTCCAGCAGGCCGCAGAGAATGGGGGTGAGAGAAGACTCCAAACCTCCCTCCACCCGCTCATTGTAGTGTTGATGCATGTGTGTTCTAAGGTGCAATTAAAACCCAGGAGGGCATGGAGCTACCTGCCAGAGAGCAGCAGGTAAGCGCATAGTCCCTCCTGCTAGCCCTCAATGTCTACGTGTATTTAAAATTGAGAGGGGTGGGGTGTACACCCTGATGGTAATTTGGACTCCATGTATCGTGCCCACCCCCAAGATCCTATATGTATGTGTAATGAGAGTGTGAGTAATGTGAATGTCTAAGTTGTGGGATAAAATTGAGGCAGAGGCAGCCAGAAGGGGACAGAGGGGGGGGGGGGGGGGGGGGGGGGGGGGTAGCCTCCTCTGCACCCTGGTGACATACCCCTACTCCAAGGCCCTGCATGTGTGGGTGGTTGTGGTGGAGCGGGAAGAGGGAGGCAGCTGGAGATGGGGAGGGAAGGAAGGGAGGGGCAGGTGACCCCTCCCTGGGGCCAGCTCCCCCGCTGACCCCAGTAGGCACTCCCATACTCTGCGACCCGCCAGGGAAAGGGGGCCCAGGCCCATCCAGACCGGGGCCCAGTGCAGCAGCGCCCCCCCGGCCCCACAGAGCCCGGGACAGTCCACCCAACCCCACCACAGAGAAAACTGCACCCACCCCACCATCCACTCATCTTCCAGACTACATGAGACAATAGACGCCCAGGCCGAGATCTTCCTCCACCTCTCCTGTATCTCCCCCTCCTGCAGAGAGTTCCTGAGGAGAGTAAAGCTCCTGCAAGGTGTGACAATCTCCCCCACCAGTTGAAGAGCCCCCCAGGTGGCTCGACGCACCGGCGGCACCCTGCGCCAGGGATGGGCCCCCATGCACCCACCCGCCCACAACCCCGGCAACACACAAACCAGGACCCAAGGCCCCGAGGCCCGGCCAGGGCCCCAGCCCAGAGACGGAGCGCCCCCAGAACCTCACGCCCATCCCGGACCCACCCAGGGGCAGACAGGCTACCAGGTCAGTAACCCACGTCCATCAGCACAGACCCTCCCCTAGACCCGCTGCACGCAGCCACGAGGAAACAGTCACCCAAGAGCCAAAAGAGCCCCCAACTGGACATGACCGCTACCCCGGGTTGAGCCCCCCCAAGGAAGATGCCTCCGGGGAACCCCCCGACGCCCTAAGCCTGTCCCTACCCCCACACCAATCACAACAGTGAAGGCGGGACCAAACTATGACACCCCACCCCGACTAGGTGATGGAGCTGATCAAAGGAGCCCAGAGCAATTGATCTGATGTGGTGGCAGAGGCTGTATCAACACTAATGTAATCTAATAGATAATTTCTATATTGGTTAGAATTAAGATTGTTTTTATTTTTCCATTTCATGAGAACAGTTTTCTTGGCTATGCATAGGGCAGTGAAAACCATATGGGCTATATTCTTTTCTGAAGTGACATTATCTAAGCTGCCCAACAAACACACTAAAGGGGAAGTTGGAATGTTACATTTCAGACACTTTGATAAGTCTTCACATATCTCGCGCCAAAACTTCTGCACTGGTGGACAGAACCAAAGAGCGTGAATGTAATTGTCTGGTGTATTGCCTTGACAGTGTGAGCAGTTGTTGGAAGATGTAAAGCCCATCTTGAACATCCGATGACCTGTATAGTGCACTCTATGTAGTATTTTGTATTGAATTAATTGCAGACTGGGATTTTTAATCAATTGAAAGGTTTTTAAGCATACCTGAGACCAGAAGTTTTGGTCTAAACTGACTGATAAATCTGCTTCCCACTTTGCAATAGGAAGGGATATTGATTCATCTAATTTAGAGAGTGTTCTGTATATTTTAGATAATAATTTGGGGGGTTTAAGAGTAAGGAAATGTGCCGCACTTGGTGGTGTTTTTAATTCAACTTGACTGAGGTTAAATTTCTTTTTTAGTATGGATTTAATTTGTTGATATTCTAAAAATCTTTTCTTGTTGATCCCATATTGTGCAACTAGTCTGTCAAATGGAATAAATTCTGTTCCCTCTAATATATGTTCTAAGTATTTAATTCCTTTACAACTCCATTCTGGGAAATTAATCATATTAATTTTTTTTAATATGTCAGGGTTATTCCAGATAGGTGTACGTTTGCATGGGATTAATGAAGACTCCGTTATTTTTAGAAACTCCCACCATGCTGTCAGAGAGAAGCTGATGTTGATACTTTTAAAGCATTCATGTCTTTTGATTTTTGAGCTAATAAATGGTAAGTCTGAAATCTCTAGATCCTTGCATAGTGCCTGTTCAACATCTAGCCAGTGCTCATCTAGGAAGGTATGTTTTGACCATTCTGAGATGAACTGAAGCCTGTTGGCTAAGAAGTATTGGTGAAAATTAGGCAGATCTAATCCTCCTCTATCCTTGGTTCTTTGTAGCGTTTTTAAGCTGATACGCGGGGGTTTATCTTTCCAAAGGAATTTGGAAATATATGAATCCAGAGATCTGAACCAATTTTGTGATGGTTTGTTAGGGATCATCAAAAATAAGTAATTTATTCTTGGCAAGATCATCATTTTTATAGTGGCGACCCTTCCCATGAGTGATATGGGTAAAGATTTCCATCTAGTCAGATCGCCTTCTACTTTCTTTAGAAGTGGGATGTGGTTTAATTTAGTTAAGTCTGAAAGCTTAGGAGAAACATTAATACCTAAATATTTAATATTTCCAGATTGCAGTGGGGCAGAGGAAGAATTATGGAAGGAGCAGTTAATGGGGAGAACTGTAGATTTTGGCCAGTTAATTGAATAATCTGAAACTCTTGAAAACCAGTTTATTAGAGTAATTACCTCAGAGAGGTTGGTTTGTGTGTTTTGCAGAAAAAGCAACACATCATCCGCATAGAGACTGATTTTATGTTCTATGTTCTTACATTTTATGCCCTTAATTGTTGTAGCCTGTCTAAATGCTGCTGCTAGAGGTTCGATAAAAATTGCAAAAAGTGAAGGGGAGAGTGGGCATCCCTGTCTGGTGCCCCTCAGGAGACAGAAGCTGGAGGATGTCTGGTCATTTGTTCTGATACGAGCTGTTGGGGAATTGTATAATATTCTTATCCAGTTTATGAAAGAGTTTCCAAAACCAAATTTGTGTAAAGTTGCGAATAGGAATTTCCAGTTAACTCTGTCAAATGCTTTTTCTGCATCTAGAGATAATATTATGGTTTCGATGTTTTTATCGTATGAGTAGTCTATTAAATTAAGTAATCTACGAGTGTTTGTTGAGGAGTGCCGACCTTTTATGAAACCAGTTTGGTCAGGATGAATTAAGAGGGGGGTTATTTTCTCTAATCTCTTTGAGAGAGCTTTGCAGATTATTTTAAGGTCTACATTTAAAAGAGAAATTGGACGATAGCTTGAGGGAAATAAAGGGTCTTTGCCTGGTTTTAGCAGGAGACTAATGTTGGCAGAATTCATATTTGGTGGTAGTCTGCCATTTTCCTCGATTTCCTGCAACATTCCGTGGAATACTGGTGCCAGAATTGTCCAGAATTCTTTGTAGAATTCTGCAGGGAAGCCGTCTGGACCTGGAGCCTTATTATTGGGCATACTTATCAGGGCTTCCTGGAGTTCACTTGGCGTCAGTGGCGAATCCAGTTCCATTGCTTGACTGTCTAGTAATTTTGGAAGAGTTACGTTGTCAAGAAACAGATCAATTTCATTTTTAGATGGGTTTATTTGTGGTGAGTATAAAGTTTCATAGAAATCCCTGAAAATGTTGTTTATTCTTCCAGGGTCATATATTGTGTTCCCCGATAAATCTTTAGCAGCACATATAGTTGTTTTTTCTTTATTTATTTTTAACTGGTTAGCTAGAAATCGACCTGATTTGTTACTGTGTTCAAAATTCTGCAAGCGAAGTCTTTGTATAAGGAATTGTGTTTTTTATTAATAGTTTCATTTAATTCTAGTTTTGTCTTGCGTATTTTGTTCAATGTTTCCTGATCTTGGTCGCACGCGTAGGCTTCTTCTAGTGATTTGATGTTTTTTTCTCTAATTCCTGAATATTTTTGTTTTCTTCTTTCTTTTTGTGTGATGAAAAAGAAATTATTTTACCTCTCATCACAGCTTTCCCTGCTTCCCATAGAACAGAAGCTGATATTCCGCGAGTGTCATTAAAGTCTAAATATGAAGTCCATTCCTTTTTAAAATATTTAATAAAGTCTTCATCTTTAAGCAATGATGTATTAAATCTCCAGTTTTTACTTGGCGTAGTATTATTCTTGTGCATTAGTGTTAAAGATACAGGAGCATAATCGCTGACAGCTATAGGATGAATCTCAGTGTCTGAAATGTCACTCAGCAGTGAGCTGCTGACCAGAAAATAATCCAGACGAGAGTAAGAGTGATGAACATGCGAGAAAAAAGTATATTCCTTACTGCTGGGGTGAAGGGAGCGCCATGCATCGCGAAGGCCAAAGTCGCTCATATACTGTTTGATTATATTTGTGGATTGCCAATTGTGCTGAGTTCCTGTTGTGTTGAGCCTATCCATTTCTTCATTTAGTCCAAGGTTGAGGTCACCGCCAAGAATGAGTGTGCAATGGAGGTGTTCAGAGAGTGCACAAAAAAATCCGTGGAAGAATGAGGGTTCATCATCATTTGGACCATATATACTTACAATACATAGTTTTTTGTTCAATATTGATAGTTTGATAATTAGAAATCTACCCTCTGGATCTATAACTGTATCAAGTACTGTAAAATTAACATTTTTATGTATTAAAATTGCTACTCCCCGTTGTCTAGAATTATAACAGGCTGCAAACACGTTAGGAAACTCAGGTGTTTTAAGTTCGTTTAAACCTGTGACAGGTCTGTGAGTTTCTTGTAATAAAACAACATCTGCCTGTAGTCTTTTAAGCTGGTTAAATATCTTTAACCTCTTTCCTCTGGTGCCAGCTCCATTTACATTCCATGTGACAAACCTCAGCATGCCCATAATTGTGTGTGTATGTCTAATGATGTACGCTGGGTGTTTCGTTTAGACAGGTGGAGAGAATGTGGAAACATCCCTTGTTTGTAAATAGAAAGAGAGAGAGAAAAAAAAGTGTAGTGAGAGGCTCCATAAGTCTGACTATGTGTGTGAATATTCACTAATATGAACAAGCGTGGCTTGTGTTATGTGTCCTGCAAGTCTGTGCGTGCTGTGAGGCTGTTGAGAATGTGCTGCCGTTGAGCGGATGTGTTTGCGTGATCGTGGTTTGAAAATATGGAGAAATAGAGGGTGTTGTTTGTAGGTGAGTGGGGAAGTAGGTGATCACAGCAGTGAAAGACAAGAGAAAGAAAGAAACCACATGAACTGTGAGCAACAACAAAAAAAAAGAAACGAAACGGAAACATTCCAATTAAAGTAATGACGGAGGGTGACGGTGTTATATCTGCTATGACATCATATTGATATTACTAGGTTAAACCCATGTTAAAGGAGAAAGTGTGAATGAATAAGAAAAGAGTGTAGTGGGTTCTTATCTGGAGTGCAGTCAATATAACCACGGTGTGGTGCCGGGGTCGCGGTAGAGCTGTCCGTCCACGTAGAGCCGGTCCACGGCGATGACAGCACGGGAGCTTTTCTGGATGAAGCTACGTCGAACTGGGAACAGGACCTTGCGTCGTTCCAGGATCTCTTTGGGGAACTGGTCATTCACGCTGAAGTCCGTTCCTTTCAGCTCTCTGCCGCGACTCTTCACCTGTTCCTTCTGTTTGAATTGACCGAATTTGGCCACAATAGGCCGTGGTCTCCCGGTCCGCGACCTCACGCCCCCCAAGCGATGTACTCTATCGAAATCGATGTTCTTTACGGTGTCCTCCGGCAGCTTCAGGTGGATTTTGATGAAGCTTTTCACCGTTGCCTCCGCGTCCTCTCCGGCAGATTCTGGAATACCAGAAAACACAAGATTATCTCTCATGCTACGGGCTTGTAGATCGATAACGGACTCTTTTATTTTTTTATTTTCAATGTTTAGCTGGGTCACGTTATCGGTGAGAGATTTGACCGACTCCCGTAGCGTGGTATTTTCAGCGGCAAGCGTTTCCACCTGCTGCTGGCTGAATTCCAGGGATTCTCTCAGAGATTTAAATTCCCGGTGTAAAATCTCCACCAGGGACAGCCTCGCATCGAAACTGGACAATCGCTTGTCGATTGACTCCAGGATGTCTGCGATGTCTTTGCCGGCAGGCGATGTTGTACCGGGGAAGTCTGCCAGGCGACATCTCTTCGATGACGGCGTCTCAATTTTGGCCGGGGAGGATGCACTCTGGGCCTTCTTCATTACACCTCACCCCTGTCTCATGCATGTACTGCACCACCATATGTATGCATATATGTGGAAAATCAAGCTGTTTTTGTTACATCTGTGTGCTATGTTACAAATTTTTTCTTCACCTTGTGCATACTTGTTTCAGATCATTTCTGTTTCCTATACCATATTTTTCTTTAATTGTTTAATTTCTTGTTTTCTAGAATATTTTAGAAGTGGATAAATCAGTGATGTATATATGTTTGTAACCAGAGCTGAAACTGACTGATATACAAGTAAATATTGTTACATGGATAGATTCACTACATTTATAGCAAGTGCCTTTCTTTTTTATAGCACAAGGTTTTTTGTTTTTTTTTAAAACTGAAAACAGTAACAAAAATGACTAAAATAACAGAAATGTTACAACTTCATCAGACTGTACCCTCTTCTAACCTCCGTTCCACTCTAACATTCAATCTAGGTTTCTAATAAAGACCTCTCCTGATGCAAAAAAAAAAGATGTAAGTTTTTTCTGTATTGCCAAGAAGGATAAGACACTCCACCCCTCAATACACTATAGAGGTTTGAATGAGATCACTGTAATAAACAAGTACCCACTGCCCGTAAGCAACCCCACCTTTGAACCCAATCATGGGGCCACCATTTTAACTAAAGTTCATTTACGCAATGCATACCATCTGGTCTGCATTCAGGAGGGGGATGAACAGAAGATGACATTCAACACACAGCTAGGAGGTTTTGCATATCTTGTTATGCCCCTAACTGATGCCCCTGCAGTCTTTGACACATCAGTAAATGATGTATTGAGAGATTTCCTAAATATCTTTGTGTTTGTTTATCTAGGCAACATTCAGATTTTTTGCCAATTCACCACAAGACCACAGAGTCCATGTCATCTCTGTACTGCAACGTCTCCTGGAAAACCGGAATGTGAGTTCCACTCTCCTTCTTCTTCCTCAGTCATCTGTCTCAATTCTCTCCTGGCAGAAGGACAGGTCAAGACCAATCTGGCAAAGATTGTGAGTGGCCCACTTCCACGCCAAGGAAACAACTACAGCGGTTCCTCGGGTTTGCCAATTTCTACTACTGCTTCAAATTACAGCCAGGTAGCCACATCAGTCACCCACGTCACCTCCACCAAGATCCCAAGCTCAACCACCTATTCACTTCTGATCCTGTGCTAATCCACCCTAATCAACCAAGCCATTCATTATAGAGGTAAATGCCTCAGATTCAGGAGTTTTCAGGGCCCTAAGATAAGCTACAGCTTTGTGCCTTCTTTTCATGTCATCTCATTCCAGCAGAGTGAAATTATGATGTGGGTGACCAAAAGTTGTTGGCAGTCAAGCTAGCTTTAGAAGAATGGCGTCACCTCTTAGCAGGAGCTGAACAATTTGGACTGATCAAGAATCTAACCCACCTGAGGACTGCCAAGAGGCTCAATGCTTGCCAAGCCCATGGGTCTCTGTTCTTTGGGTGCTTTAATTTCTCGGAACATCAAACCTGACACTCTGTCCCACCAGCTCGCCTCCAGGCTGGAGGGTAGGTTTCGTCTCCAGGGATGTCAAGGATTCCATCTACCACGCTCTTCAGGATGAACCTGACCTACTGGTCAACTTGATAATCGCTATGTCCACATTTCAGCCCACTCAGCCATTATTCATTTGACCATCTGCAACCTATTATTAAGATGATTGTTTCCAATAAAATAATTTTAAAAATGTATTCAAAGTTAGGTTCCATGTCAAGTT
This sequence comes from Maylandia zebra, assembly GCF_041146795.1. NCBI lineage: Eukaryota > Metazoa > Chordata > Actinopteri > Cichliformes > Cichlidae > Maylandia > Maylandia zebra. The sequence continues at coordinate 4,718,492 of NC_135177.1, read as the reverse complement.
TAGTTATGTTCTCCTCTGTTTCAACAAAATTTCAGTATTATTGCAAAGCTTAGCACACTATGTGAGGTGAGACTAAAGACTTACAGGACACAGTCAAAATTTTGGCGCTGCACTTCTCAGCCATCCATCGGTGCCAGTAAGGTAACTTGGTGTCCTTACCTTTGATAAGATGATACATGATCTCCAAAAGTTGATTCTGTTTATCTGGGCGTAGCGTTTTGTGGGAGAAACGTTTCGTCACTCATCCAAGTGACTTCTTCAGTGAAGAAGTCACTTGGATGAACAGAATCAACTTTTGGAGATTTACTTTCCTGGATGATTGAGAATGCATCAAGACATGATACATGATATGATGATATGAAGTCCCTTGAGGCAACTGTTGTTAAATAAAATTGAACTGAATGAAACTGCATTGAATTGGATGTCTCCCCCTCTTGTATAAAATATATAAGCACTCCTAGCAGAAACTATCACACACACATCAGATACTGTAAATTTAGTGCAGTTTGCAGTAAATTTTTTGCAACAATCTCTAGTGCCTCACATTTGTGTGATTCATGTTGTCCTCACATTGAGAAAAAAAATTATGAAGCAGATGAGTTGCTTTCATCAGTGCAATCTCTTCTAATTCCAGTGTGTTGCCAGACTGTCTGCATTTATAAATTAGATTGTCATTACTGACAGACCATCACTAAGGTCTGTCAGTAAAGACAAGGTCTGTCTGTGAGAACAACTCGGTAGTGTTCGGAGACACGTTTTTACATAAGACATAGAAAGGACTTTAGATATAATGGAAAGGAATGTATAACTTAATGTTTACACAGTTGGAATCATGGGCCTTTTTAGTTTCAAATGAAACGATGTGGGCTTTATAGATAATTAAGAAACTTTCTAGGAAAAACCTGGCCATATTGACTTCTCTTCAGTGGTTCCCTGTTAAAGCCAGGATTAAATTTTAAATCCCGCTCCATACATAGAAGGTCTTCAGGTCCCATCTTATCTTAAAGACCTCTTAGTGTCATATTACCACAATCAAGCACTGTGTTCTCAGACTGCCGGCTTACTTCTCATTCCTATTTAAAAGTAGAAAGAGAGACAGATACCTTCTCTACTTTCAAAATTAGGCTTAAAGCTTTCCCTTTTGAAGAGATGCAAAAAAGACACCAAAGTCGTTTGTACTAGTTTGGACTTTCCTTGTTACCTCAAACATCTACACTGTGATATCAGGATGTAGTTCAGTAACACAAATTTGCATGGCAGAGATGGCCAAAGGAATTTTGTGGTTTAGCAACTTTTTTTCTTAAAAAATGTGAGCTAATTTTTATTTGACAGAGGGGCTTTTGTTCCAAATGCTACTGCCTATGGGACACTGTCTCACTTTGTGGTGAAGGGAGACAATTGCAATCCCTAATAAGGTTGGACACATGGTTACCATATACATGAATAAAGAAGGTATATTTTGGTGCCACAGCTCCTGTAGCTGTTTTCCAGCTGTATATACTGCACAGTAGCCGGTGAGGTCAGTTTTCTATTCAGCATTAAAATAGCAGCTCATGGTGAGTGTGTTCTTCAGTCTCCATATGTAAGGGGTATAATTAGGTCCCACATGCTGATTAAGCACACCTCAGCATCACGAAGCTACAACATTACTGTCAGAATACCAATGGCCATCTGCATTAATACCTGGAGCCTGTTTTCAGAGGACTATTATAGTTGGTTGTTATTTCTCAAAATTGCTCCCATGTTTTGTTAATAGGTGCAAACCACATCACTCAGATAAATTTGGCTTTAAAAGTAAATTGTCTTATATCTAAAACCCTCTCTGTTCATCTCTGTGTGGATAGCATGCATAAAAATGAAGACAGAAAAAGAGAAGACAAAAATAGCAGCACAAACATGAGAGACAGTGGTGTAAGCAATGAGTCCAAGTCACATTAGATCTTGTTAAATTCATTTTCATCTGACCACACATTGTGTCCTTGTGCCCTGAGGCATAGAAAGTGCCCATTTTACATATCATTTCAGTACCTATGAGCCTGGACCCAGGCCCGAACTCCTACTTTCTGCAAACAGGCCACTCATTACAACTCTTTGTATAACAGGGCACAACCTCTGGAATTCTGTAACAGCAATCTGCCCAGCATCGCTATAAATCAGCTCCAACCATGCCCCCATTATCAGCTCATGTCAATGAGAACAGACAAGGCTTGGACTTCAGAGACCATGACAGAAATGCATATTGGTTCACTGGACATGGGAGTCCAAATGAAGAATGGATCACAAATGCTGTTGCTCTCAGCTCAGAGATAATTTTCTTAATATGCACTGTTCTGTCTTATTTCCTTCAGCTCTTTCAACTTTCTCAGCTTGGCCTAGTTTAACTGTAGTGGCAACATTGATAACCTCTCCATCCATATCCATTCCTTCCACTGTTTTGAACCCCAGGGTTACAGAAATAGGTCAAGCAGATCATTGGAGTCTGTGTCAAATTGAAGTGAAATATGAGGCTGAAGTATCACCGGGCTGAGTACAGTCACTGCGGCCCCTTCAAAGAGATATTTATGACAGAACACTGTTTTCAGAGAGAACTCTTTTTAGAATAGTGAGAGTGTATTTGCCAAGGAGTGGATATATTTTTCTTTAATTCGCTGCTTTTGCTCCATCAGTCTAGTCTAACCTACTTAGTTTTCTAAGTTAGAAAAAAAAGTCTCAATGTTTGATTAATGACATGTCATTTTTTACCTTTATGGTTCAGTCACATCCAGATGAGGCAAAGCAAGGAAACATCTCCTCAAATTAGCTGTATGCAACTAACACTAAAAGTCCTCATGTGGGGCCATCCAAGTCGGTGTTGATGTACCTCATTGGCCATCATAATGATCCATTGCTAGGTCTCAGCCAAGCAGGTGTCAGGAAATCTGTCGGGGGTGGAGTGGGGGGCTCTATTCATGTTCTAGTAGAGCAGATCCATCTGCTTCAAACTGACAATCTGTGGCTGCTGTGTTTAGCCTCTGTATGAATCCTCTCTAGGTCAAATGCTCCTTACGCCCCTTATGCTTATAGTCTGCTATTAACTCTTTAGTAGTATTGACTTAATTTAGGGTTAGGAGAACTAATAGTAGCTGCTTGTAACCTAAACATAAACCCAGTGCCAGTCCGCATTCAAGAAGCCCCGTTTTCTCATAATCACTATTAACTTGTGTCAACAGTAGTTGGAGTTGGAGTTCTGTTCATCTGGACGTAGCGTTTTTAGTGGGAGAAACATTTTGTCACTCATCCAAGTGACTTCTTCTGTCCCAGTTGACTGCATGTTTCCCCAACCTTACTGTCTCCCCATTTACAAAGGCAGAGGCATCATGGTGTGATTATTTTACGTGTAGTTGTTTTTTTTTCATATGTAATAATATTCAACATTGCTATCAATACATTTTTCAAAAAATGCCTCTCTGTGCAAAATGGGTTTTAGAGCCAATCTATAGAGAAATATTTTTGATACTGTTTCAGTTATTATGTTACATGTTTGATTTTGTATAATATGTTGTTAGAGAATAAATGCTGCGCGTTTAATTTGTGTCGGGTAAGAAAACATTACAGCGCAGGTGTGGTAGCAGGTTAGAGTGAGCCAGGACGGCAATGGAAATGTGCGCTGTAGCAGCAAATAGTTTTTTGACCGTGACATCTTTTGTTTGTATGTATGAGTCAGAAATAAATCTGAACAGCTCACATTAAAAAGTGGAAGAATTATTTTTTCGAAGCTTGGGACAGAAATTCGCCACTACATAAAAGTAAAAAAACTAGCGAGTAACGGAGGAATGTTTTCCGCGGTGGAGCCACCGACTGAGACATAGAAAAGTATTCCTGTTTCCAGAGAGAACATCCCACTCCAGAAAGAGGTTGACAAGTGGCCGTACCTACGCGAGGTGAGGTTGCCTCATATTGAGGCTGAAGTTGAGCTTCTCATTGGAACTAAAGAATACACCATATTGGAGCCATGGAAGGTGATCCCAAGTGAGGACAATGGTCCATACACCGTAAAGACAGCACTTGGATGGATTCTGAATGGACCACTCAGAGAAACAGATACTGCAGCCAATGATGTACAACCATGTGCTATTGTGAACAGAATAGCCATCGACAACGTGGAACAACTGCTTGTACGACAGTATAACCACGACTTTCCAGAGTGTCACTGTGATGATAAAGCAGGAATGTCTCAAGAGGACCACCACTTTATGGAGTCTGTGTCAAGGTCTACTCGTCTCACTGATGGACACTATTCCATAAGTCTTCCTACGAAGAAGTCGTGCGTTCAGATGCCGAACAATCGAAGTGCAGTGTTACAGCATGCACTGAGCCTTCAGCGCAAGCTGAAAAGGAATCCTGCACTCCATGAAGAATACACTGCCTTCATGAGTGACATGTTGAGCAAGGGATATGCCATTGAGGTTCCAACAACACAGTTAAACCGCAAGGATGGAAAACAGTGGTATATTCCCCACCATGGGGTATACCATCCACCAAAAAAGAAGCTGAGGGTGGTCTTTGACTGCATTGCCAGCTACCAAGGAGTTTTACTGAATAGTGAACTCCTACAAGGGCAAGATTTAACAAACTCATTGATCGGAGTGCTGACACGGTTCAGGCAAGAGTCTATCGCCTTTACAGCAGATATCGAAGCAATGTACCATCAGGTGTGTGTCCCGGATGACGACCTGCAGCACTTTCTGTGGTGGCCAGCAGGGGACCTCAATTGAGACATTGCTGAGTACAGGATGATGGTGCATATCTTCGGTGCGACTTCTTCTCCCAGTTGTGCCAACTATGCGCTGCGAAGAACAGCAGAGGAGAACCGCAGCAAATCATCACCTGAAGCTGTAAGCACAGTTCTGGAAAATTTTTATGTTGACGACTGCTTGAAGTCTGTTGCCACGGAAACTCAAGGTATGGAGTTATACACAGACCTCACTGAATTGTGCTCTGGTGGAGGATTTCACCTAACGAAACCTAACAGCACAGCTCCACCATTTTCTGATGGGAGCGAAAGTGGATATGGAACAGCATCATACTTGAGGATGACCAGCAATGACGGACGTGTTCACTGTACGTTAATGATGGGAAAATCCCGTGTGGCGCCCCTGAAGCAAACCACTATTCCACGAATAGAGTTGACTGCAGCTATGGTTGCTGCAAAGACAGACAAAATGTTAAGAACAGAGCTTCAGATGAATCTTCTTGAATCTACATTCTGGACTGACAGCACAACTGTGTTGAAGTATATTGAAAATGAAAATCTTCGCTTCAAGACATTCGTGGCCAATCGCGTTGCGGTCATTAGAGAGCTAACAAATCCTCAGCAGTGGAGGTACGTTGGTACAGCAATCAATCCAGCTGATTGTGCATCCAGAGGGCTTGCACCATCTAAGCTCATGAAGAATCTAAGCTGGTTCCACGGCCCAGCTTTCCTGAAAACCCCAGAAAGACAGTGGCCAGAAAGACCTGACAAGGAAAGGATTGATAAAGATGACACACTCAAAAAAATAATTCATTGGATGAACGTAATTTTATCTTGCCACTTATATTCCATCTAAACAAATCATGTTATATTAATCCATCTTGATTGTGTTGTGTCAACACGATATATGTGTGTAGGTTTGACATAATATTAACATTAACATTCAATTAATTTGACTTTTGTTCAATCAACATGTTTGTACCACGTTAGTCTAATTAAATTTATTTAAATCCATTTTCTTTGTTTAAACACTTTGGCACATCAAAAATCAGTCTTGTTACATGAACTAGTAAAATATTTGTTTGTTACACCAATGATAATCTTGTTGAATGAATGAAATATAACTTATGTCTGTAGTACATGTTGTATTCATATTAAGTAATGTTCAACCAAAAAAAAAATCAATGGATTTACAGCAACTTCCAATCCACCCATCTTCTTAGCTTTATCTGGGCTGCACTGAAAAAAATATGTTGTTGGATTTACTTAATTCAATGGTGGACATTTGTTGCACACAGATGTTTTGCTTTGGCAGCAACTTAAACAATTGAGTTAAATTAACACAATTTATTCATGTTCAATAAACCTGTGCAATTTGTGTTGATAAAATGTGACTTAAACATGTTTTGATGAAGTAATTTGAGTTCTTGGAATATTTTAATCCTTCACAATTTTCTCACGTTATCCCAACACGATTCAATAACTTTTACCCAATACTACTTGGTCACTTAAATACTACATGTTATCTTCAAATTACATTTTGCTATTATATTCTAGTATCAAATACACAATTTTCAAATGGAGGCCTTATAACAGATTGTATTGTTCTCTTCCAAGATGGTTGCTGGCATCCACCAATAACCTTTCAAAACAACATGTCTAATTTCACTGCAGTAGGTAAAGAATTAAACTGACATTACTCCTCTACTGAATCTATATAAATCAACAGTTAAATAATGTCAGTTCTTCCGTGTTCTCTGGAATCAATCGCAGCAAAGAAATTAGACTGTTTCTTTTGAAAAATGTTGGGAAAGAACAATACAAAACATTCTATTTAAGGCCTCTGACATCAAGATTCAGTTAAACAACAATTATAACTAAACAATTTGAGGTAATGTTAGTTTCCATTAACATTAAATTAGGTTACTGAATTGGCAAACACCTTCCTAGTAACACTACCCATTTTACCCCAATAACTAAAGAAATTAGCACTTGCAGGTCAAAAAAGAGCGGTTAGTTGCCTGGATCCAGCCACTCTTACTAGATTGTATGATGTCATCTCAACAAGAACAAATTAAGTTGCTGAATTTCATGCAGATGCTACATGATTTAATTACGTTCACCATAAAAACATGGAATTATTTACTTCAAATTACAAGTTTGGATCTTATGCATGTAACAACCACCCAATTTCATTTTTTTGAGTGCAGCGAAGTGAGGCATGCAACCATGGTACATCTCACAAATGCAGCTGAGAATGTTCACACGTTGAGCAAGCTGATCGATCACTATTCCAGCTGGCATCGAGTGAAGAGAGCTGTGGCATGGATGATCAAACTCAAAGACTTACTGCTACGACGATGTGAAAAAAGGAAAGAGACGTACGTTAAACAGAAAGAGCAAGACAACGAATCAATGCACACAATACTTACCCTGAAAGATCTGGTGCAAGCTGAGACAGAGATCATTCAGTTCTGTCAAAGTCAACAATTCCAAGAAGAGATCACCATGTTAAAGAAAGGCAAGTGTGTGACAAAGACTAGTCAATTGAGGAAACTTGATCCCGTGATGCAGGACGGAGTTTTGAGAGTTGGTGGTCGCCTCGCAGCTGCTGGGATGCCAGAACATGTGAAGCACCCAGTCATTATCCCAAAGGGCTCACATATCACCACACTGATCTTGCAGGATATACATGAGAAGATTGGGCACTGTGGAAGACTGTATATGCTTTCACAGCTGCGACAGAAGTATTGGATTCCATCCGCTAACTCAGAAGTGAGGAAGTTTCTGTCAAGGTGCATAATCTGCAGGAAAACTGGAGGCAAACCACTGGAACAGAAGATGGCAGATTTGCCAGAGGATAGGCTTCTACCTGATGAACCCCCCTTTTCTAATGTTGGGGTGGATTACTTTGGACCGTTTAATGTGAAGCATGGCCGCAGCACATTAAAAAGGTATGGTGTGTTGTTTACCTGCTGTGAGATTATAATATTATTTTATGCCATGTTATACCCCTAAATAAAGATTGTGAATTATTATGTAGTCTTAGTTTGCATTATTCTCCTGAATTAGAAGAAGGTGATAACTATTGCATTTGATAAACTGATTTGCATTACATTAGACTGCTGATTTATTGTGAATGAATGATATTGTTATATGATGCATTATACTGCTGAGTTATAAGAAATACTGTTCGCAGAAAGTCATCGCCTTATTTGTCTGAGTAGAAGAGAACAGAATATACTGGAGTTTTCTGCCCCATCTCAGCAGGAGCAGATAAACAGGCCCCAAGGTCGTAGCTTGGGCACTGTGTGAGAGAAAGAATGTGAATGGTTAGGCTTTTATGATTAGGTGGGAGCCAATAGAGGCTATAAGAGGTTGATCAATGCTCCACCATTTTGAGATCTGATGCTGTCTGAGTACGGTGTTCATCTCCCATGCGTGTGATCATTAAAATCATTGTTTGACTTAACCCGGCCGGACCAGTGTTGTTCTTTTAGTTTTTCCTCTTGTATCCATCCCCAATATTTGAATCCGTAACATTTTGGGGGCACTTCATTCGGCAGAGTAAGATTGTGTGATAAATACGGGGGTGATTTGTTTCAGTTTTGTGGTGTGAAATATGTTGGGCTTTAAAACTGACGTAGAGAAAGGAGAAATAAAGGGAGAGTGGAGAATTATTGAGAAGTAGAGAGAGGAGTGTGTTGGGAGACTGGCATGTAGTCTGCACTGAAAAGGTGGGCGTGTTGCCTGCTGGTCTATTTAACAGTGATGAAAATGATATTAAATAAATCTCTTAGTGTGTTAATACAGGTGGCTACGGGCCTGGACCAACTGCCCCCCACAAGCACAGTGGCCGAAGCAAAATTATAGTAATGGAAACCACACTCAGCAAGAATCAGCAGCTGTGGAAAAGATAGCAGCTAGGAGAGAATTAGAGGAGAAATTAAGAGAAGTTTTTAACACATAAAATTGGGGCCAACAGACTTGTGGAGGTTGGGAAGGCGACCGGAGCATCACAACAAAAGGTGAAACAAAAACACACACAAGCAGAGAAATGTGAGAGAAAGGCACGTGTTAGAGAAATGCCTTGTTTGAGAAAAAAGTTAAATTAACCCACCTACAAACGCACACACACGCAATGAAGAAACAGCTTACATTCATGAACACGTGAAGATTTTCCAGCAAGGTTAAAGCAGCGAAACTTAACATACACCTGTTGTTAAATGATAAAGTTTATCCACTACTAACAAATAAACTCTCTGGGTTGCAGGACAACAACTTAACTTCAAAAAAGACACTGGTCTGACCAACCAGTGATGACACGACAAATTTAGTGGTTAAAAGAGTCAAATTGTGACATGTTTTCTGCTGATTGATTAATACAAGTGATTACTGAATGAAAGCAAATTCCATTTTTGAGCTTTTAAACATAATCTTAAGAAATTTAACATGTACCTGTGTTGTCCTGTCAACTTGGTGGGTTATGAGTTGATTATATGGTGAGAAAAAACAAAAAAAGGGGGAGAGAAGGCTGACACAGGGCCTGGTCCCGTTGTTTCTCCCCTCTCTGAATAACAGCCAACACAACATCATTTTCCTGTTCGTCTGTTTTTGTTTTGTTTTTGTTTTGTTTTTTCTCTTTATGCTTGATTACAGGCTGCTTTGTCGGCCCGGAAAGCCGAGGCTGACCTGGACTCCTGCTCTCCCCTCTACCATCTTTGCTCACTCCTCTACCATCTTTGATGTGACCCTGACCAAATGCTACAGCAGCTGGACCCACAACAACAACCTGCAAATGTCAACACTGCTGCAGGAAAACGATCTCATGCAGCGGAGACAGAGAGCGTTAAATCCAAGGCCCGTTTCACTACACGGGGGAGATTTCCAGACAGCTTCAGCTAACAGAGCTGTGACGAGACGCCCATTAAGCCCAGATGAAAAGTGAGGCCGAGCAAAAGAATGCTGACCTTAACAACGCTGCATTAAAACTGTGCAGGACAGTGACGGACCAACACTGATGATCGGGCAGCAAAAAGGGCGTGCCAGAGACAGGAGGAGTAACTGAGGTCAGGAGGCACCTCAGAATGGACAAAAGCACCAGAAGAAAATAAGCTGAAGGCACAGGTGTCGGGGCTCGGCCAGGAGCTGACCTCTGAGAAGAGACGAACAGCAGAGCTGCAGAAGCCCATGGAGCAAAGCAAGGGAAACATCAATGGACTTCAATCTGACTTGTACGGAAAAGACTCTGAGGTTTCTGCCCTCAGTAAGAGCTCAAGGCATCAGAGCAGAAACTGAGCATGGCTCAGGAGGAGCGGGCTGATAATCGAACCCATCAGTCAGGCTTGGAGTCCCAGACACTTGAAATCAGGCCGGAGCTTGCTGGAGCAGGAGGTCGCCAAACCTGACGAAAAAGCTCCAACAGCAGGAGCAAGCCCTGAAGGAGCTACAGAAGCAAAAGGGTCAAGTTAAGGAGGAGCTGGACAAGGAGAAGATGCAGGACACTGGAGAAAAGGACTGCCTCAATTGGGGCCAGAACCAGTATGGACAGAACTTTGAGCAGCAGCACCAATGGATGCAAACGGACTGAAATGGAGGAGGGCAGGACCCCAGGGCACGCTTCAGGCCGTGGTTTACCCAGAACACCAGAACAGGAAAGTGATGAACACAAACACACACAAACACACACATCTACCGTATTTTCACGACCATGAGGCGCACTTAAAAGTGTTAGATTTTCTTCAAAAAGTACGGCGCGCCCTATAGCGCAGTGCGACCTGTGTGTTGTAAGGAGGACGTAGTAGAGAACACCATGAGAACGCTAAAGGGTGAAGTGTGGGCGTTGATCGTATATACCGGACAATCGCACATACCTGTATAAAAGGACAGGTATGTGCATTATGTGGAACATCGTTGTTTTAACAACCCTGAAAATGGCAAAGAGACACGCTTATGAAGCACAGTTTAAACTGAAGGCCATCAGCTATGCGGAGGAACATGGAAATCGAGCAGCGGCGAGAGAATTTAAGATTAACGAATGGATGGTTCGCAAATGGAGGAAGCTAGAAAACAAGCTCCGGCAGGTCAAGAAAACGCAGCTGAGTTTCCGCGGACATAAGGCGAGGTGGCCCGAGTTGGAGGAAAGACTCGAGCGGTGGATCATCGAGCAAAGAACGAGCGGGAGAAGTGTTTCGACGGTCACCATTCGGCTAAAAGCAGTTTCACTAGCTGAAGAGATGAACATTGAACATTTCCAAGGAGGTCCGTCTTGGTGCTTTCGTTTTATGAAACGGTGCCATTTTTCCATCCGGACCAGGACTACGGTAGCGCAGCAACTTCCAGCGGATTATAAGGAAAAGCTGGCCATCTTCCGCTCCTACTGGAGCAAACACATCGGCGACAAAAACATCCAGCCCAGCCACATCACTAACATGGACGAGGTGCCGCTCACTTTTGACATCCCGGTGAGTCACACTGTGGAGAAGAAGGGGACCAGCACGGTAGCGATACGCACAACGGGGTATGAAAAGTCTTCTTTTACTGTTGTGCTTGGCTGCCATGCTAATGGACAGAAACTGCCGCCTATGGTGATTTTTAAGCGAAAGACTTTGCCTAAAGAGAAGTTTCCAGCAGGAATCATCATTAAGGCAAATGAAAAGGGCTGGAAGGATGAGGAAATGATGAAAGACTGGCTGAGGGAGGTGTATGTAAGGAGACCAGGTGGTTTTTTCCACGCATCACCATCGCTCTTAATCTGTGACTCTATGCGTGCCCATCTCACAGCCGATGTGAAAAAACTAGTGAAACAAATGAACTGTGAGCTTGCGGTCATTCCGGGAGGCCTGACAAAGGAACTCCAACCGCTGGACATCGGTGTGAACCGCCCGTTCAAAGTAAGGCTGCGAGCGGCCTGGGAGCGATGGATGACCGATGGAGACCACAGTTTCACCAAGAGTGGAAGGCAGCGCCGGGCGAGTTAATAATAATGATAATAATGGATACTTTATTGATCCCCATGGGGAAATTACTTGTTTTTCTCTGCATTTGACCCATTCACTCAGTGAAGCAGTGGGCAGCCCACTAAGCAGGCGCCCGGGGAGCAGTGTGTAGGGACGGTACCTTGCTCAGGGGCACCTCAGGGTAGCCGTTAAGTGGATTCGAACCGCCGACCTTCCGATCATGGGGCGACCACTTTACCTACTGAGCTATCCCTGCCCCCTGTTACGACACAATTTGCCAATGGATTGTAGATGCTTGGGCTAACATGTCTGCTGGCACTGTTGTTCGAGCTTTCGCAAAAGCCGGCATCATTTCCGAGGAGCCGCACGGCACGGAAAGTGACTCTGACAGTGAAGAAAGTGAACCTGGCATGTTTGATGGAGATTTAGCGCAGCTGTTCAATTCAGACACAGAGGATGAGGACTTCCATGGGTTTGATTGATGATAAAAATGTGAGTACCAAACTTTGTTTTGCTCCTGCTTTATTTTTAAATATGCACACTTGTATGCTTGTGTGTTGTTGATGATGACGATTACTGGTAATAGAAATGTGAGTAAGGTACCGAACTCAGGTTTGCTCCCGCTTTATTTTTAAATACGCATACGGTACTTGTATGCGCCCTATAATCCAGTGCGCCTTATGTGTGTGTTAAATACAGTAATGGCACACATAACTGAGACTGCGCCTTTTAGTACAGTGCGTCTTATGGTCGTGAAAATACGGTACATGCACTGACTCAGAATGAAGAGAAACACACATACAGTGGGGCAAAAAAGTATTTAGTCAGCCACCGATTGTGCAAGTTCCCCCACTTAAAATGATGACAGAGGTCAGTAATTTGCACCAGAGGTACACTTCAACTGTGAGAGACAGAATGTGAAAAAAAAAAATCCATGAATTCACATGGTAGGACTTGTAAAGAATTTATTTGTAAATTCGGGTGGAAAATAAGTATTTGGTCACCTCAAACAAGGAAAATCTCTGGCTCTCACAGACCTGTAACGTCTTCTGTAAGAAGCTTTTCTGTCCCCCACTCGTTACCTGTATGAATGGCACCTGTTTGAACTCATCATCTGTATAAAAGACACCTGTCCACAGCCTCAAACAGTCAGACTCCAAACTCCGCCATGGCCAAGACCAAAGAGCTTTCGAAGGACACCAGGAAAAGTATTGTAGACCTGCATCAGACTGGGAAGAGTGAATCAACAATAGGCAAACAGCTTGGTGTGAAAAAATCAACTGTGGGAGCAATCATCAGAAAATGGAAGACATACAAGACCACTGATAATCTCCCTCGATCTGGGGCTCCACGCAAGATCTCATCCCGTGGGGTCAAAATGATCATGAGAACGGTGAGCAAAGATCCCAGAACCACACGGGGGGACCTGGTGAATGACCTGCAGAGAGCTGGGACCAAAGTAACAAAGGTCACCATCAGTAACACACTACAACAGCAGGGAATCAAATCCCGCAGTGCCAGACGTGTTCCGCTGCTGAAGCCAGTGCATGTCCAGGCCCGTCTGAAGTTTGCCACAGAGCACATGGATGATACAGCAGAGGATTGGGAGAATGTCATGTGGTCAGATGAAACCAAAGTAGAACTTTTTGGTATAAACTCAACTCGTCGTGTTTGGAGGAAGAAGAATACTGAGTTGCATCCCAAGAACACCATACCTACTGTGAAGCATGGGGGTGGAAACATCATGCTATGGGGCTGTTTTTCTGCCAAGGGGACAGGACGACTGATCCGTGTTAAGGACAGAATGAATGGGGCCATGTATCGTGAGATTTGCATGGAGGAATGGGCCAAAATACCAGCTACTGTGTGTGCAAACCTGGTAAAGACCTATAGTAAACGTTTGACCTCTGTTATTGCCAACAAAGGTTATGTTACAAAGTATTGAGTTGTATTTTTGTTATTGACCAAATACTTATTTTCCACCCTGATTTACGAATAAATTCTTTACAAATCCTACCATGTGGATTCATGGATTTTTTTTTCACATTCTGTCTCTCACAGTTGAAGTGTACCTCTGGTGCAAATTACTGACCTCTGTCATCATTTTAGGTGGGGGAACTTGCACAATCGGTGGCTGACTAAATACTTTTTTGCCCCACTGTATGAACACATATACACTCGTTAATTGAGTGAGAACTGACACACACACACACACGCGGTGAGTCAATTCACTGAGAAATGACACACACACGCGCCGCAAATCGAAATGCTGATTCAATTCACTGAGAAGTGATCCACACAGACACACATGCACACGCTTGTGCAATGAAGAGTGATACACACACACGCTGATACAATGAAGAATGCTTTACTAACAAATGCTGCACACAAACATCCAAATACAGAATCTGTTACAACAACAAGAAGCCATTGATTGTTTATTGGTTAAATGCAGTTCATGTCACCCAGAGGGCACTTGTGTAGATTTGGGGGACAAGGTCTAAGGCAGTTTGGTTATGAAAACAATGTCTGTGCGTGATGTCTGTTTATGGCTCAAGGCCTCGACTGAATTGTTTACTGTGCTTCACACAGCCTGATAAGGAGCAGTGGTACAGAGTGAAAATGATGAATTAACGGTGTGAGCCTTATTTTGGAGCGCCACATTGTTGTGAGTGAGATTTAATTGAAGGAGGAACACACTGAAAAAAAAGGGGCCAGCCCTTGGATTTACGTAAGCATCTTGCGTGTATTTCACACAATTGCCTCAGGCTTTAAAGATCTGTACGAAATTCTGGTTTCCAGTGTGAGAGAAAAAGTCATGCAGTTATTAGAGCTATGTTAATTGATGATTCTAAATTATCCATGAATGTAAGTGTAAATGGCTGTTTGTTTCTATCTGATAGACTGGTCGGCTGTCCGGGGTGTACCCTGCCTGATAACCTATCACTTCAGGGTTATTTCCCAGCCCTGCTGTAACCAGGATAAAGATAGGAGGATGGTAGTTGTTGTACACTCTAAAAAGTGTATTTCAGCAGTAGTTGAAGTTACGTAAAGTTCAGAGTCAGTTTCATTAAGATTTCTGCTTTAGTGGAGCCAGTCTAAATTTGTGGAGTATATCAACTTGTTATTACGTGTTGTTCCCTCAGTACACATGTAACCTGCTATTCTCATTAGAGTCAACCTGCATCAATTAGGTTTCTCGTGACGCAGTGCGTCTGATGTCATGACGTCTCCGCCTTCTCCAGAATTTTCTACCTGCGGTTGAGAACAACAATTTGAGAGGCACTTGGCTGCAGGCAGGACCTCGTGAACAATTTGGTCAATAAGGTAACGAAGATATTACTTTTTCCATAGTCCTTGAAGGTAAGTCAAATGTAGAACACATATTTTAATATATTAGATATAAAAATATTCCAACTGTATTGTTAAGTTTGTTAAGTGTTTAGTAAACTGACCTGACCAAACCGCTATCATTCAGCCCTGCTAACATTAGCGAAATGTCAGACCTGTTGGTAGCTTGTGCTTGGACATGTAGGTTAAGTTAGTAGTTTGCCGGCGGTACTCTCGTTTTAATATCGTAACGCTAGCTTAAAGTTGTGTATTCATGCAGTGTGTCGGTGTTGGCTTACTGTTAGTTATTCATTAGCATTAGCACATTATAGCGGCAAGCTGGGCCGCGGTTCTCTTCAGACTACGTTACTTCGGGCGCGCGCATTTATACACGAGTGGTTGTTCGCAGTATGCCTGTCGGCGCGAATAGTTCATGCGGTCATGGCCACGGGTGATGTAGGAGGTAAAGTTTAGCTGTGGTGGCTCCAGGAAGCATGCATTTACTGCCGCTTGCATTGCTTTCAATGTACATGACGTTAAGAAGGCGAGGAGAAAGGGTGCGTGCAGCGCTCGTACACGCACGGATCAGTCGTGTGAGAGGGAGATGGTGTGCGGCAGAAAATCAAAATTAGAAATCATAGAAGAAAGTATTACGCTATTGAACACAGAAAATACAGCCATCAGATTTCTTGTAGACCTAGCACACTTCTGGTCTGTGTCTGAATACATATATAAGTACATAGATGCAGATGAACACTGTAAACATGATGAAAGATCGACAGACTAACTCGAACATATCTTTAATCTTTAGGACTTTGGGTAGCGCTTCCTTTCCTTCCTGTCAACCTCTCCAGAGGGGTGTCTGCTGATGGCAGAAAGATTACATCACCTCTGGTTGGAACCCTGGACAGTGCCACAACCTTTGGCTTGGTGTCCAATGTGATGCCCCATCACCACCTTCTGACCTAACTTCTTCTCAGCTCTGTGACTACTTCAAGAGGGGCATTCCTGTGTGGAGGCGTGCCAGGCAGCTCGTTTTACCTGTGAACTTGCGTACTTTCACTTCATCAACAACAAAGGTATGCAAGTTCAAAATAGTAATGTCTCATTTAAACTTAATTCAGTTTTACACTGAACAGGAATCGGCTTTATATATAAAACAATTGCAAAAAAAAAAAAAATTACCTATGGGCATTTGGGTTTTGTTTTTAGCACATAACACATATTGGAACATCACCTAAACACTTAATCACAGTAAGAAGTGAGGCTAATGATGATTTGTGTTTGTGTCTTGTACCCCTCTGTAGGACTGTGGAGCAGATGATGTTCAGAGGGACCTGGAGGAGGTCACCATGGCAGTGTATGTGATTCGGAAGGAGGGGGAGGGACTGCAGGAACCACCGGAAGACATTGGCATTGTCATTGAGGGTGTGGAAGTGTTGCATGAACTAACTTCGGTTGCCTCAGCTTGTGCCCTGCTTCTAGGTTTGATCTACGCACTCAGCCTAGCTTATCCAAAACCCTTTCGCTTCACTTTTGAAGTGCTCCAAAAAATCTTCATGCAGCTTGATCAGCACAAGATGTCCCCCAAAGTCCAAAATCTGTATATCAAACTTCAAAGCTCCCAGTAATGGCACAGAACAATGACCAACAAATGGCCTTGTGCCATAATGCGAAGGAACAACTGTGTTTGGACATATAGCATGTAAAATATGTAGTCTCTTTTGGATGTTGGGCCTTTTTTATGCTCCAAGAGACCTCAAACCCCAATTTAATGTGCTTTTATACATACTTTGTATGGTATTTTTATTTATTTTTTAATTTTTTTTCAGACATATTTGCCTTCGTTTCAAGGGAAAGGTTGCATTTCAGGGTTGATGTGCTCAGTTATACAACAAACTGTTGTGACATTCTAAAACTCTAAAGGAGTGTTTATATTTTTTCATCCCCATTGGTCAGCTACACTGTTCAGATATTTATTCATTGGCTATAGCTGAAGAGAAGTTTCTGTATACTCTTGGGGCACTTTTTCATAGTTGACACTATATGTGTTGAGATTGATATTTGTGTAATACTGTGTTGCACTTTACACTTTGATGACAACTTTGTGGTCCTACTAAGCATTACTTGCATTTTGTGCATATGTGTTTTAAAAAGGACAAATGTGTAATGTGTTTGACCAAAAGCTGTGTTGGTTGCCATAAAGGTAATACTTTATTAAATTTATACAATAAAGCATTAAAAAAAAAACATTGGATTTTGAATTTTTGAAAAATATTTTCAGCCAACTTAAAATTTTGATTTAAGCTTTATTAAACAAACTAAAATTTCATTTTAGAGTCACTACAAAAAGTAATTTACACTAAACCACATTATTAGGTTAGCAAAGAGCAATATTTTACTTTTGGGTTATGCAAATTATTGGGGTGGAAAAACTGAAAACTTTAAGTTGAAATGTCTTAATTTTAAGTTGGATTAATGCAAAAATTTTATTTGACAACAATTAATTTATTAAGTGCATGTAACTTAAATCAGTTGTGTTAATCTAATGTATTAACTTCATTTCAAAGAACTTAATTAAATTTGGTGTTACCAATTGAAATTATTCAATTAAGTTGGTTCAACTATTTTCTTTTTTCAGTGTAGACCCCTTCAATTTTTATGGTAACCAGGATCTAGACTTTGTTGAACCGTATGCAATATGAAGACAACATGTAGTATTTAAGTGACCAAGTAGTATTTGGATAAAAGTTACTGAATAGTGTTGAAATAAACTGAAAAAATTGAAGGATTAAAATATTCCAGGAACTCAACTTACTCCATCTGAACATGTTTCAATCGTGTTTTATGAACACAAAATGCACAGGTTTACTAAATATGAAAAGGTTGTGTTGATTTAACTCAGTTGTTTAAGTTTCTGCCAATGCAAAACATTTGTGTGCAACCAGTGTCCACTATTGAGTCAAGTAAATCTAACATGTTTTTTTTTAGTGCAAAAAGGCAAAAACGAGTTACGATACCTGTATTCCTACACAATATTGTCCCGGGAGGGAGAAAAACTTTCTGGTGAAGTTTTGGTTGATTTTTGGGTTTTTCTTGACACTAGGTTGATTTTATCAGTGAGGTTTGGATTGTTTTCTTTCTCTAAGAGAGAGAAAGATGGTTTTATGCTTGGACATGTTTGCAATGGGCCCCAGTATTTGTTATTATATGAGTATTTTATTGGTTACGTTTGTTTTTGCTTTTGTTACAGTGCACTGAAATAAGAAAATCTGAGAGGTGTGATCCACCGGTGGTGATATTTTGGTATTTTGTGAGTTCCTGATTTAACAAATCAGCTATTTAATCCAGGCCTGAGAGATTGAACTTTAAAGCGCTATAAAATATTCTTACTGAAAACAGTCGCAAAGTATTTTTCTCCATGATTATAATGGGCTTGGGAGAAATTCACTTATATGGGACATTGATCACATGAGAAGTCCTGAGCCTAAAAGGATTGCAGCGAGTCAATCCAGTCCAAAAAACAAGGAACTGTTTTCCTTTAAAATGATGACGTCATCTTGCTGGTGATGGAGGCTCGAATAGGTTGCGCGTGAGACTCCATTATCAGCAATATCTGGTATGAATGTGTGTGGATGTATGCATGTGACTGGACTGTGATGGACTGACGACTAAAAGTTTTAACTGACTTGATACTGAGACAAAAACGGTACTGACTTTAGAATTAGTAAATGTGCACAAACAATTCACCCAGCCTGTAAAAGAAGGGTGGATGTTTTGTCTTGCTTTGTTTTGTTTTTGCAAGAACAGAAGGATGACAGAGACTAAAGGGGGAGGCTGTAGCTTCACATGAGTGTGAACTGCAGACTTAATCCCCCGTGGAGTAGTCATTTTGCTTTTCTACCTTTAAAAGCCGGAGAACAGCCAAATGGCTGGTAGGCTTTTAGCTAAGCTTTAGCTTCAGCCAAGTGGAAGCTAAATTGGCTAGTCATTCATATGTATATTAGGTTGTTACCTGGGAATTCTGGAGGGAGGGGAGTGGGGGTGTGTGATTGAGGGGGTGGGGGAGCTGCTAAAAGCTGTGAACTTACTTCCTTTTGTGTTTCATCTTGAAGCATTCTCAATCATCCAGGGAAATAAATCTCCAAAAGTCACCAACTTGGAGTGTTTCAGTTTGCCATCTTAGGGAGAAATCAACACACATGGGTGTAGGTCCTTTGTTGCTGAGATTTATTGATGAAAACAGTATAAAAAACCAACCATTTGCACACATATTTACAAATAATAATAAAAAGTGAGTGAATACATTTCAACATTTTCAGCAATCACTCACAATCCTGGCACTGCCATGGTATCTGTAGTCTGCATTTACCACATGTGTATCTGTAGCAGTGAACACATCGCACATTGGCATGATTGTTCTTGCATTTGTGTTTGACCTGACACGTGGCTCTTTTTCCAGGGCTAGGTGTGGAGGGTTGTGTCCAAAGCAACTGCCTTCTTCGCAGCTACATGAGAGTGAGCCAACTCTGTTGCAAGTGCCACCAGGAAGTCCACCCGTCTTTCCTTCGTCCCGGTGCATGCTCGATACAGCACATGTGCATTCAGTGCTGCCATGTCAATCATGTTATAAAACACGGCAACTGGCCAGCGCCGTGTTCCTTTGCGGACAGTGTACTCCCGAACCATCTGGTCCATCACATCCACGCCACACTTTATTTTGTTGTAAAGGGTGACAGTGTTTGGCTTCCTTTTGGTAGTGTTATCAGTCTGAACCACGCTGTGCATGCTGCTAAGAATATAGACTGTCTTCTTCCGTTTGGCCGCACACCGTCAGCGTGGCAGCAGAGGTTGAAAACACCTAAGAAATAAGATAAATTGTTATTTCCATAGCCCTTTTACACACAATGAAACACATAAACATAGAACCACAAAAGACCTGCAACATACCTGAGTGGTGAATTCATTGCGATCTGTCTGTCTAGTGGATTGAGGAATTTCCCTGCAAATCTTGTTGACTGTGCCGAGGATGGTGGTTTTCCGTCTAAGAAGTTTTTGCGCAAGTGAAAGCGATGTGAAAAAATTGTCCGTGGTAACATTTCTGCCCTTGTCTAGGAATGGTTCCATCAGCCTCATTACTACATTTTCAGAAAGTCTCTCCCCAGTGGGATGATTGGGGTCCTTGCCAAGATATGGGAAGACATTGCAAATGTACTTGGATTTTAGGTCGCAAGCCACCCAAAACTTGATCCCAAACTTGTCAGGTTTACTTGCAATATACTGCAGGAAACAGCACCGAGTCTTTGATGGGAAAAGCTGTTCAGCAACGGTGATATGTAGACCAGGGTTGTAGCAAGTGATGCAGTTGGTGACAAATGATCCCCACACACTGGAAATTGCAGCGAACTTATCAGTCTTTGCTCGATCACAGCGGGTGGACTTGTCATCAAAGCGTAGGTGTTGCATGATGTCTTGGAAGCGGTTTCGTGCCATAGTTCCAATTATCTGTGGGTTTCCCAGGTTTGCTGACCAGCAGTCATTTACAGATGGAACCCTGTAAACCCCCCGCAAGATGACAATTGCAATAAATGCCATTAGTTCAGGGAGGTCCATGAACCAATGAACATGCTCCGTTTGCTGTGCATGTTGAATAGTCCATTCTTGAATGCTACGAAGCATGTCAAGAGTGATGAAACACAAGAAGCTATGAAGGCGACTCGAGATACTTCTCCTGGCCTTAGCCATTGGTTCTCCATCTGCAGTGTACGCTTCTATTGGGGTGAAAGGGAGACAGGTCCCCACATGTTCTTCACGCCACACTGTGCCATCTTTCGTTGTCTCAGTCCCCAAACAAGCTCTCTTTTTCGGTGGAGAAGCAGTCTCCTCATCTGCAGTGTGAACAAATTCACATTGTGAGCAATGGGAAGGTCAAACAAAATCACAAATGCATGCATAGATACTAATTATAATTCCAGTATCTCCTCCTCTGTATCAGAATAATGTCTGAAATATCTTACTTACTAACTACATCCACTTACTTGTTTGAAATGAAAAAGGAAATAACATGAAATGAAACTAACCAGAAGACTGATCAGACGGCTCTGAGTCCGAATCCGGCTGAACTTCTAGGTCTTCTCCATCCGAGTCACAAGGGTCGACTTCCGTCAGGATCATTTCCAAGGCCTGCTGAGTGGTGAGTCTTCTCTGCATTTTCTTTCCTTGGAGAGGAGGTCCGTACGCCACATAATTCTTCAGGGCAATGAAGGATTAGGCTAAGTGCAGTGAGATTGTATCATATATATACCCTTGATCACAATTGATCAAGAGCATAATCGCTTGCAGTGTCGCTAAGCGGGGTGTGACGGGTTGCAGTGTTATTTGTTATTTGTGGCATCAATCAGACCACTGGTACAATAAAAGCATAATCGCTTGCAGTGTCGCTAAGCGGGGTGTGACGGGTTGCAGTGTTATTTGTGGCATCAATCAGAGCACTGGTCTTTGATAAATATGCTTTTATTATACCAGTGGTCTGATTGATGCCACAATGGACGACTGATCAATGGTCCATTGTGGCATCAATCAGACCACTGGTATAATAAAAGCATAATCACAACTGATAAGTTCGCTGCAATTTCCAGTGTGTGGGGATCATTTGTCACCAACTATGGAAATAACAATTTATCTTATTTCTTAGGTGTTTTCAACCTCTGCATCCACGCTGACGGCGTATGCGGCCAAACGGAAGAAGACAGTCTATATTCTTAGCAGCATGCACAGCGTGGTTCAGACTGATAACACTACCAAAAGGAAGCCAAACACTGTCACCCTTTACAACAAAATAAAGTGTGGCGTGGATGTGATGGACCAGATGGTTCGGGAGTACACTGTCCGCAGAGGAACACAGCGCTGGCCAGTTGCCGTGTTTTATAACATGCAAGAACAATCATGCCACTGTGCGATGTGTTCACTGCTACAGATACACATGTGGTAAATGCAGACTACAGATACCATGGCAGTGCCAGGATTGTGAGTGATTGCTGAAAATGTTGAAATGTATTCACTCACTTTTTATTATTATTTGTAAAAATGTGTGCAAATGGTTGGTTTTTTATACTGTTTTCATCAATAAATCTCAGCAACAAAGGACCTACACCCATGTGTGTTGATTTCTCCCTAAGATGGCAAACTGAAACACTCCAAGTTGGTGACTTTTGGAGATTTATTTCCCTGGATGATTGAGAATGCTTCAAGATGAAACACAAAAGGAAGTAAGTTCACAGCTTTTAGCAGCTCCCCCACCCCCTCAATCACACACCCCCACTCCCCTCCCTCCAGAATTCCCAGGTAACAACCTAATATACATATGAATGACTAGCCAATTTAGCTTCCACTTGGCTGAAGCTAAAGCTTAGCTAAAAGCCTACCAGCCATTTGGCTGCTTTCCGGCTTTTAAAGGTTGAAAGGTAGAAGCCTGGCAGTGCTAGTGTTTTAACCCTGTGGTTGCTAATTTTGAGTTACTGAGGTCTGCATTAAGAAAATTGTGTTTTAGTAGCTGTGTTTCGATTAATGTATCACATTATATTGTTGGGAATGTTAAATGCTAAAGTGAAGAAGAGGTTTGATTTCACTCATGACTGAACATGTTATTATTAACCATAGCAGGCCACTGTAAAGAGTCAATTAACTTTTATAGAGGTAAAAAAAAAAAAAAAGCAAGCCAAAAAACCCTCTATTTAGGTCTATGAATAACAGGGGAATGATAGACTTGTCACACTCAAAATGGAGATATGTAATAATAAACACTGGTCCCCGTCTTTTAGGTGCTTTCTTGAAATAGTCAGAAATTTAAAAGTAGAATAGAACCGACAGGGGCATGTGCTGAGAGGTGGTGCTGAACAAGAACAAGAGCAAAATAAAGAAAAATTATTGTGTTTAGCTTTGAGAAATTCAAATTAAAATGTACCATTACACTCAGAGGATTAATATGAAATTCGATATATGCTAATTTTGTATGAAAGTACATGACTGATAACTGTTCTGTCCTGAGCTTTTGTTTTTACAGCACCCACTTGACCACACCAACAGTTTCTCGCCACCAACAGGGAGGAATATCATCAACACTGGGAAAGGTAAGCCCCGAAGGGGGTGATGACACCATAACTTTCACTTATGGTCAAATTCTCAAAATTTGACCCCTAACTTGAAAATTCTTCAAACATTTAGAGACAGAGTGGATAAACATAATGTCGCAAACCACATAAGGATGGAGCATTTGAATCGATAAGATGGTGAAATAACACGCAGTAAAATGTTGATCATGTTGATTATGTTTATTCCAGTGTGCAGAGCAAGGTTATTATTATTAACGAAAACAAATGAAATAACAAAAACTAAACTGAAAAAACACTTTCATTAACGAAAATAAAATTTAAAAAAAAGGAAAACCAACTAAAACTGTAATGATTGTTCACAAAACTAACTAAACTGAACTGAATTTATAGCAAAAATTTGTTTAGTTTCATTGATGTGTGCGTGTGCTACAATAGTCAAGTCAAGGCAGTACGTTAGTCAAGTCTTCTGTGTTGCTGCTCTGTCTACGCGCAGAATCATGTCAGGAAAAGTTGGGAGAAAGTGCCAGAGTCCAATTTGGGATTACTTTGAATATGACTGTGTTTTCGATAAAGCAATTGTCTTGTAGTGCAAAGAGACAAATTATGAGGGACATTTCTAAAGGGGAAAAAATCCCACAAATCTTAAAGTGCACTTGAAAAGCTCACACAAGCAGGCTAACCTAGCTTACCTTGAGAAGGTAAGGGAGCACACTCAACCCTCATCCCCAGAAAACAGAAGCTAACCCCAGGCAAGGCAGTGTGATGCATCCCGAGACAACAGGACTGGGACATCTACATAACTGTGTGAGTCAATTGCCTTCACAAAGTTTATCAATTCACTTGAACCAAAATTAGGAACACCCGGTGCTGTAAGAGTTAATAGTCTCAATACCCGAGGATAAGCAGAAGAGCATGACTGATATGATGAAACTGGGATTTTGTTACACTTAATTATTGCAAACACAACTACAGTGGGGCAAAAAAGTATTTAGTCAGCCACCGATTGTGCAAGTTCCCCCACCTAAAATGATGACAGAGGTCAGTAATTTGCACCAGAGGTACACTTCAACTGTGAGAGACAGAATGTGAAAAAAAATCCATGAATCCACATGGTAGGATTTGTAAAGAATTTATTTGTAAATCAGGGTGGAAAATAAGTATTTGGTCAATAACAAAAATACAACTCAATACTTTGTAACATAACCTTTGTTGGCAATAACAGTGGTCAAACGTTTACTATAGGTCTTTACCAGGTTTGCACACACAGTAGCTGGTATTTTGGCCCATTCCTCCATGCAGATCTTCTCGAGAGCAGTGATGTTTTGGGGCTGTCGCCGAGCAACACGGACTTTCAACTCCCGCCACAGATTTTCTATGGGGTTGAGGTCTGGAGACTGGCTAGGCCACTCCAGGACTTTCAAATGCTTCTTATGGAGCCACTCCTTTGTTGCCCGGGCGGTGTGTTTTGGATCATTGTCATGTTGGAAGACCCAGCCTCGTTTCATCTTCAAAGTTCTCACTGATGGAAGGAGGTTTTGGCTCAAAATCTCACGATACATGGCCCCATTCATTCTGTCCTTAACACAGATCAGTCGTCCTGTTCCCTTGACAGAAAAACAGCCCCATAGCATGATGTTTCCACCCCCATGCTTCACAGTAGGTATGGTGTTCTTGGGATGCAACTCAGTATTCTTCTTCCTCCAAACACGACGAGTTGAGTTTATACCAAAAAGTTCTACTTTGGTTTCATCTGACCACATGACATTCTCCCAATCCTCTGCTGTATCATCCATGTGCTCTCTGGCAAACTTCAGACGGGCCTGGACATGCACTGGCTTCAGCAGCGGAACACGTCTGGCACTGCAGGATTTGATTCCCTGCTGTTGTAGTGTGTTACTGATGGTGACCTTTGTTACTTTGGTCCCAGCTCTCTGCAGGTCATTCACCAGGTCCCCCCGTGTGGTTCTGGGATCTTTGCTCACCGTTCTCATGATCATTTTGACCCCACGGGATGAGATCTTGCGTGGAGCCCCAGATCGAGGGAGATTATCAGTGGTCTTGTATGTCTTCCATTTTCTGATGATTGCTCCCACAGTTGATTTTTTCACACCAAGTTGCTTGCCTATTGTTGATTCACTCTTCCCAGTCTGGTGCAGGTCTACAATACTTTTCCTGGTGTCCTTCGAAAGCTCTTTGGTCTTGGCCATGGCGGAGTTTGGAGTCTGACTGTTTGAGGCTGTGGACAGGTGTCTTTTATACAGATGATGAGTTCAAACAGGTGCCATTCATACAGGTAACGAGTGGGGGACAGAAAAGCTTCTTACAGAAGACGTTACAGGTCTCTGAGAGCCAGAGATTTTCCTTGTTTGAGGTGACCAAATACTTATTTTCCACCCTAATTTACAAATAAATTCTTTACAAATCCTACCATGTGAATTCATGGATTTTTTTTTTCACATTCTGTCTCTCACAGTTGAAGTGTACCTCTGGTGCAAATTACTGACCTCTGTCATCATTTTAAGTGGGGGAACTTGCACAATCGGTGGCTGACTAAATACTTTTTTGCCCCACTGTAAAACTAAACTGAAACTAATCAAAACTAGACTAAACGGAAACTAAGGATTTTCAAAAAATAAAAACTAAACTAAACTAGCAAACAATTGGTAAAAACTAATTAGAAACGGATATAAAATTGAAAATCTGAAGTCGAAGCTAAATAGAAATAAAAACTAATGAAAATTGCAAAACTATTAAAACCCTGGTGCAGAGATTGGCAAATCTGACCAGGAAATGTTATAAAATGGATTGTCGGAACAGTCAGCGTTAAAGTCACCTTCGACAGTCCAGACTAAAATGGTGTTGAACATCTTCAGGGCGGAAAAGGGTTGGTGTGACCAAGGTGTGGTTTGGCTTGTTGTATGTATATTTCAAGATCATATGGCTCTGGATGGATCAGTTACCAGGGCATGGAAGGAGGACAGACTCATTAAATGAGGAGAAGGAATTTCCTGGGATTGGAAATCCTCTGGGTGAGTGGTTGACTAAAAGCATGCATAAAATAAAAGCTATTTTTTGTTATTGATTGGTAATAGATTGATAATTGGCCACATTTACACCTGCATTGACTTGTTGTGGACGTAGTCTACTTCATGTTTAAGCACTCTAATTAACAGATTGAAAATAGTGACATTAAAGAAAGAATATGCAGCGCCACCCTGTCAGATGCCAGTGACGGTGGGGCTCAGTGATGAATCAGGTGAGCTGGATTCATGGCTAAATCAAGACAAAGATTCCCTGCTGTGGTCAGTAAGGGAAAAGCAAGGGGAAATAAAATTTAAAAGAGGCATTTATAAACGTTTATGTGTCAAGTTTATAAATGGGATAGAAGGGGGTGTTTTACTGTTATTTTAGCATCAGCATTATTGTTACATCAGAATCATATAACAAGTATTGCATTGATCATTTATTGAAGCTTTTGACATTATACTAATATTTGTGTTCCAGTGATTGTTATAACCTCAGGTTAATCTTCTATTTACAGGTGTCAGGATAATCATATGATCTTTCATTGCAGGTGTAGCCATGATCATTTTTAGACATATTGCAGTTTGTTGCTCATTATAGAGTTGTGCTCAAGTTAATAAGGGTTAAAAGCTACAGTCAGCGCGATGTTTGGCTGATCTATGGACTGGAGTGACTTCGAGCATAGAAGGCCGCACGCGCTTACATAACACTGATATCATGCTTTTCTTGGTGATCTTTTATTCAGTTATATCTTTTGCTAAGTTTTAAGTAGTGGCAGTAAATTAAACGACATTCATTTAATATTACATACCTGATTCAGAGCATTACACACAGATCAACTTAACAATCTGCAAAACCTTGTAGCTGCAATATTGTGTCTCCATAAGGGACAGTTGGCTCCAGGAGATAAGTGGGAGTCAGTGCCTGTCCTCGAGAAGGAGAGAATATTCCTTTGCTGTGTCAAAAGTAGTCAACAGGTCCATATTGAAGTGAAGTTCATATTATTACAGGTTTTGTTTCTTGGCAATTCTGCGGACGCAGGCTCTGGGCGGAGCCAGGAGTTGAACAGATCTAACATGACAATTAAATTGGTTTCATTCCCTGGCACAGGCTGACAGGACTGGAGCAACGACAGTCCTGTCAAGAGACAGTCTGATACTTTCTAAGATATGAGGTCACTAACCTTTTCTTTTAATTTTCTAGCTCCGTTGATTTGACACATGGGAATGTGTCAAAAAAGGGGGGGAGTTGAGTGTTAACATCAAACAAGGGGTATATGAACATTTTTATGACTTCATTTGTGTTTTAATAACTTAGGTATGGTAAAGCTTAAGCTAATAGTGGTTTCTGGACTTTTATAGAGAATCAGTGAGAAGCATAAATCATTATTTCCATGTTTAAGCATTAATCATTGAAATGAACTGAATAGCGTTTAGAAGATAAAATGCCTGTGTTCATGAGAAGCTGAGTACCACACTGGAGAGGAAACCGTGGGACAGTAGGCGGAAGCAAACACATGATTTTTGGGGGGGCAAATGTTAGGATTAAAAATGGCTAATTTGTTTTTGATGTCTTTTGTTAAAATGAGTGGTTTTAATAATTTTCAGACACACCTTGCAAATGTGCTTATAATGAGTTGGCACTCGGCCTTTTGAAGGTCATAAGCTTCGTTCGGCGTGATGGTCCGGACTGATAAAGTGTAGGAAATGCCTTGAGTGCAGAGGGCTAAATGCATACACGCATACACACACATAGGATATGATTAGAATAAGTCCCTGGGACATTCTGAATATTCTAAACCAATTCTGAATCACCAGAAGGTCAGTAGATCACAACATTAGATTATTAGAGCTAGGAAGAGAGGTGTTTTGGTTTTCTGTCTCTTACAGAGAAAGGAACAGACACCAGACGAGGTAACAGATATACGAGGATCCTTTGCAGCAGAGACAGACACAGTGACTGCCGAGACACCAACTGGGTTCAAGTGTCATGGTGTTTGGGCTCCGATTAGTCACCTCAAAAGGATGGATCCCATAAACACAGCAACAACCATGAAGGGGTTGGCGGAAATCCAGGAACACCAGACCAACGAGGTTCGAGAGGCTCTTGGGCAAAAGGGGGGCACGTTCCTGTTCCTTTTTCTGGGGGATACACAGGACACATAGGACCCAAGGATACACAGATCGTTGTTTGAAATCGGGGCAGAATAATCCCCTGATCTGTGCAACGACTGAAGGGTTGTCTAACCCCTGAGGTTGAAGAAAGAAGAGCAGAGGATCACCCAACTGGAAGACACTGGTAGCTGCAGCAATAAAATAAAGGCTAAAAGCTCCTTGGACAGAGGTTCTAGTCTGAGTACGTCTGAAGGGTATAAGGTAGCACCAAAATAAAGCTGTGGGAGAACTGGGGAGTGTCATCTGTACCTGCTATTGTTGTAATAATAGTTTTTCTTGCATCTGAACTGCGCAAACACAGAGGTCATCTCACATATGGTTCACCCAACAGGGGGACAAAGGGCCTCAGGAGTGAGAAGAAATGAACCCGGCCACACTGGATTACAGGGTGTAGGTGAGCTCTTTATTCTAAAGAGCTCATCAGGGGAAGTGTGAGATTATAATATTATTTTATGCCATGTTATACCCCTAATTAAAGATTGTGAATTATTATGTAGTCTTAGTTTGCATTATTCTCCTGAATTAGAAGAAGGTGATAACTATTGCATTTGTTAAACTGATTAACATTACATTAGACTGCTGATTTATTGTAAATGAATGATATTGTTATATGATGCATTATACTGCTGAGTTATAAGAAATACTGTTCGCAGAAAGTCATCGCCTTATTTGTCTGAGTAGAAGAGAACAGAATATACTGGAGTTTTCTGCCCCATCTCAGCAGGAGCAGATAAACAGGGAGCCAAGGTCGTAGCTTAGGCACTGTGTGAGAGAAAGAATGTGAATGTTTAGGCTTTTATGATTAGGTGGGGGCCACTAGAGGCTATAAGAGGTTGATCAATGCTCCACCATTTTGAGATCTGATGCTGTCTGAGTACGGTGTCCATCTCCCACGCGTGTGATCATTAAAATCATTGTTTGACTTAACCCGGCCGGACCAGTGTTGTTCTTTTGGTTTTTCCTCTTGTATCCATCCCCAATATTTGAATCCGTAACACTGCCTTACAACAAGAGCAGTGCACATTGAAATTGCACACACTTTGGACACTGATTCATGTCTGAACGCCATCAGACGCTTTGTGTGCAGAAGAGGTCAGGTATCTGTCATTCGTTCAGATAATGTCACCAACCTAGTCGCTGCTGAACAGGAGTTACGCGAAGCCATTCAAGAGTGGAATCAGTCAAAGATTCTAGATTGTCTCAAAAGGGAATCCAGTGGGTATTTAACCCACCCGCTGGTTCTCACTTTGGAGGGATATGGGAAAGGCAGATCAGAACAGTGAGGAAGGTCCTGAGGTCTATACTGAAGGAACAGTTGGTCAATGATGAAGGTTTACTGACACTAATGTGTGAAGTGGAGTCAGTACTAAATGACAGACCGCTGACTACAGTAACAGATGATCCAACAGACCTGGAACCACTGACACCTAACCACTTGCTACTGATGAAGAAAAAGCCGGGTTTGCCTCCTGGACTTTTCAGAAAGGAAGACTCATACTCCCGCCGCCGTTGGAAGCAAGTGCAATATCTTGCTGACTTGTTTTGGAAGAGGTGGGTGTGCGAGTACTTGCCTATGCTTCAAGAGCGTCAAAGGTGGACTCAGGTCAGAAGAAACGTAACTGTTGGGGACATTGTAATGGTGGTCGACGAGTCAGCGCCAAGAAGCTCGTGGATGTTGGGGAGAGTTCTTCGTGTCATTCCAGATGCTAAGGGTTGTAGGAGTGTTTAGCTTATTTTAGAGTTTAGAAATGTGTTATTATAGAATGTAAAACTATTGTAGAGACACTGACACTGCCCTTAATATAATAAAGGCCTCATTGTGTTGTGAACTTAGGAGTAGATTGTAGGAGACCCCTCCCCCACTTGAGCTGTGAAAGTAAAACAGAGAGGAGTTAATGCTGAGTGGAATTTCCCCAGAGGATGTTGGGGGTCTCAACATTTGTAACTGGATAACTGTGATCTGGAAGGGAGATGGGTTTTTATGACCTCTAGGGAGTCACCTACCCCCACAGTATTTTAACTGTTACACACACACATCCACACGCACACTCACTCATGTGCACTCACACATACACACAGGTATGCGTACACAGTCACACACGAGCACTCACATAGACACGTGGGAACGCGCACATGCAGGCATTCATGTGCTCGTGCACATAGACACAGACAGAGTTTGCAGCACATCGTGGGGGGTGTTATGATGGGGACGCCTCTATAAAGCTGGCTGTAATGAACAAAGGGGTGAAGATTTGGAGAGGGACACCGGCCTCGTCTTCCCTTCTAGAAGTGCATGCTTAAATGGGGATAAATGAAGAAGAGTAAAGATAAATGAAGATGAGTAAAGATGAGTAAAGATGAATAAAGGTTTTGTGAAAATGACTACTGAGTCTGGTGCCATCTCTGGATGCTCGAGGAATAAAAAGAACCGGGGTAAAACTGATTTCGCAACAGGGTCTGGTGCGGCGTGTGATCATCAAGACAAAGACTAACACCTTGGAAAGACCCATTGACAAGCTATGCTTGATCTGTGAGAATGTGATGTAACTTGGAATGAGAAAATACAGTATATGTTGTGGTCGGTTACAGGTTTTGTGAAAGATAATTTGAATGACCATGTGTGATACAGGAAGTGTTAATGTTATTTGGCTCTTTTGTAAGTGTTCGCTAATTGTCAGTCTTCACGCCCTCCAATTAGGGGGCTGGAAATGTTAGAGCCAATCTATAGAGAAATATTTTTGATACTGTTTCAGTTATTATGTTACATGTTTGATTTTGTATAATATGTTGTTAGAGAATAAATGCTGCGCGTTTAATTTGCGTCGGGTAAGAAAACATTACAGCGCAGGTGTGGTAGCAGGTTAGAGTGAGCCAGGATGGCAATGGAAATGTGCACTGTAGCAGCAAATAGTTTTTTGACCGTGACATCTTTTGTTTGTATGTACGAGTCAGAAATAAATCTGAACAGCTCACATTAAGAAGTGGAAGAATTATTTTTTCAAAGCTTGGGACAGAAATTCGCCACTACAATGGGTTTAAAAACATAAACAACCGTAGGATACGCATTTGCATGATAAGGTGGGGCCAGGTTTCACAATGAACTCACCCGAAACTCTGGCTGATTGGGACCCACACCCAGTTTCACACCTTGGCCCAGGCGATTAGAGGATCATCAGGGGGTCCTTTTGTCCCTCTGTGGGGGGATACTCCCATTAGGTTTATATCTGGGACTCTCCACCATTTGACCTTAGAACTGAAGAAGCTTCTCGGATGAGAGGTGAAACGTCTTCAAGTAACTTAAAGAAGTCCAGACGCTTTTCTTTGCAAGCTCCTTTAGCTAACAGCTACAATAAGCATAAAAGTTACTGTACGGTTATCATTTGTTAAAATGACGCTTGTTCCTATACTTGTTCCTATACATTTATTACCAACCTGAGAGTTTATCTGCTGGCAGGGCTGGACTGGGACAAAAAATCGGCTCGGGCATTTTGACTAGAGACCGGCCCACCAAAAATGTGACGTCATTCAGGGGTAAAAACGCAAAGGATTCTGGGAACTTGTAGCACATGCAGGCTTTCAATTGAACTCAGTTACACAGCAATAAAAAGAAACACAAAAATTGGCAAGAAGCTGTTGTATTATTAACTGCAATAGCCGGTATTGTGCCAAAAAGTGATTGTCTGCAAAAAACTGATTGCTCGTATTTAAATTGCTATAAGTAACTTGTTGGGCTATAATATGTGAAACATATGTCAAATGCATCCCTCATGGATGACATAAAGTCATCTCTCCATCTCTCTCTCCTGCTCTTTTATTTCTCTCTCTTGCTCCATCTCTCTCTGCTGCTCTTCTGTCTCCTCTGTCACAGACTTCTCCACTTTTGATGATAAATCAGCCTGGTGCAACATGTAAGGATTGGCACAATTTGTTAAGATTTTGAGGAGTTTGAGAAACTAACCTTAAGCATAAAATAAAATTTACTATCAGTAACTTCATAGCACCCGCCCAGCAGTATATAAACTCTGTCATGCTAGCTAGTACGCAGTACCAGTTATTCTAAGCGACTGTAAAAAGTCAGCACAACGAAAACAAACTAAAACTAAACTTGGTTTATATCTGACACAGATAGACACAGGTGACACAGGTCATAACTTCTTACCTGAAGTTCAGTTCCTCTGCCACTATGACCGGCGGCCTCGGGTCTCTCCTCCTCTTGCCTCCCCTTTCCCTTATCCACCTGCTGGCTTCCACCACTTGCTGATGTTGCTAAATCTGTGGAAGCTATGCCATAGCTACTACCAAGCAATTCAGTTATTTTTACACATTTGGCAGCATCTGCCTGAAGGGCTTGTTTCTTTTTGGCCCTAATTTTTTCTGCACCTCCTTTCCTTTTTTTGTTCTCCATTTTCTTTAGTTCGTCCATAAGATTGCTAAACAAGGGGGAGGGTGCATCCGACCTCCTCGGCTGTAATTGGTCCAGCCCAGAGTTGATCATGACCAATTGGCCAATCCAACACCTTTCATTATTTATACCCTTCCAAAAAAAAAAAAAAAATCAATCGGCCCATAAAAACAAAAAGTCGCCAGCGGCCCAGTGGGCATGGCCAGTCCAGCTATGTCCGCTGGTCATTCGATATGACGAATGACCTCTGAAGTCTTAATTCAGCTCAAGACGCTGTAGATTCCCGTCAGTAACACTTTCGGTTCGCTAGTAAAACGTAGTTCTATTAGTCTGCGCTCATTACCCATTACTCTTGCACCAGAACTGTGTAATGTAAGTCCCAAAAAACTGATATTTGGAACTGAAATTGAATTGTAGAACTGAAACGGAATGGTGAGAAGTGAATGTGAAATTATTCGAGAGCTAAATTTTTAAAGGATAGAATACAGTTTCAAAGCAAATGAATTCATTTTCAAAATATAAAATTCAATTTCAATTTAGTGATGATCATTTTCAAACCAATAAATTGAATTTAGCTTCTGCACCACACAAGCAATTGATCTCTCTCTGGCTGTGTCTCTGACATATCTAACTAGTACATGAAGGCACAAACAGGTGTCCGAGCAGCACGCACATGGGGAAGGACACTTGACCTTATTGGATCAGACCAGTCAATGATTGGTTGCCCAGTGTATCTAACTCTAAATGACAAATCCCTGCCTCCACACCACTCCATTTATCCACACATTAATCTAACTTATATTTATATGATTTTTGTCTGTATTTACTATATTTAATTGCTTTTTATCAAAATTCATTCCCATTGCGGAATGAGTACTTCTAATCACAATAGTATCAATATATTTTTAACACTAGGTTACACTAATCCTGTCCTTCTCCATGTGTTCTGGTATCTCTATCACTCTCTGGAGATTGTTCTTGGAGACACAGCAGATCTTGTTGCAACAGAACCTGTGGATGTGCCATCTTCAAGGAGCTGGATTACCTGTGCAACGCAAATAGATTACTTGTAATATCTCATGCTAGCAGTAGTGACAAGGATGATAACATAAAGCAAAACTAGATGCTTTTGTTTTTATGGCTCATTAAAAACCATTTGTTACAGAACTCAAATTTGTATAACCAACTGTTAGAAATTACAAACATTTTTTAATTTTGTGTCTTAACTGAAAGTTTTAATTGTAAAACAAAATCTATTAATTTAATTTGTCTGTCTTTTAATTTGTCATTCAGTATTGTTTAAATGGGTTAAATATTACATAAAATAATATTTATATATAAACAACAGCAGCAGTAGATCGTTTTTATTTTTAAATGTTTTTCATTTTAAAATAAATATAGCAAAACATGGCATTATTAAACAAAGCAAAGGTAACATTCAGTGTAATTCTTTCAGTGAAAATATATGTTAAACATAACAAAAAAACGTATTGTGGCGTGTTCGGAGCAGCTAGTTGTCTCCCATCATGCTTCAGGAGCATGTGTTGCCAGTTAAGATGTAAAACTGTGTATTTGCATTTGTTTTTGCTACGTAACTCTTACGACCATTCCTGTTGATATTCATGTTTAAATTCACTGATAGTTGTTGTTAATTGGGGAAGATGACACATGAACTCATGTGTGGGGTTGCTGGCCCTCTGGGAACAGTGTGAACTGTTCAATAAAGAGCTCACCCTTCCTGCTTGGGGTGGAATAACTGGCTCAAGCTCTGAGTGGGTTTTCTGTTGTTAAGATTCCTCAGCTTGCCACATTATGTCATTTCAATTTATCGGACTTGTATGAAAATTTAGTGTAGCTTGATTAAAGAAAATATCTGTTTTTGTACATGATGGTAATCAGAACCAGAATACTTTATTAACTAAATTAAATAATACTATATATTATAAAGTTACAAAATATTAAAAAAAACAACAACACACAAATAAAGACAGTTAGCTCTAATAATAAATATCCCAGTATATTACATAAAATTAGCTTATATATTCCCCTCTTGCCCTCTTCTAGCTTGTGTACTCTAATTACCGCAAGGGCTGAATAATCTGTTTTCTGTAAAACACAAGAAAAAAGCTCATATACAAGTAAAATGATTATGTTTTGAAATTAATTTTCATAGAATTTGATTAGTGTGCCTACACCTGGAGCATTGGTCAGATTTACATGATAAAAGTTGAAAAAAATACTCTTAGCTGAGAGCTAAACTCCTACATCAAGATGAAACTATCTAATGATAAAAAACACAGGAACTTGCTGCTGAATGAAGGCATTAATGCCACCACATAATAAGTAATGATCCCATCAGCATCAAAGGCGTTTCCTGGGCATTTAATGTTTTATAAGGGTGAGTTTCTGGAACAATAAATTTAAAGGTCACAATAGGAATACACTGTCAGTTAATGTTTCAGTCATCTATAGGACATTGGAATTAAAAAAAAAAACTCAAGAAAAAAAGTAGAAACAAAAAACCGAGGTAAAGCAGCTTTAAAGTTGGATTTATGCCTCATGAATAACAAAGGTCAGAGAACTGCTGGTTGGTCATGGATTCAGCCCCCTGAGTCTGAGTACAGTCAGTTGCCCATAGACATTGCCTGATGAGTGCTAATGACTAAATAGAGCGCACCTCTATGTAATCTAATGTAAGTACAAATACAGCTGCTCTGTGACGGCCTCAGAGGTTGTCTAAGAGAATATTGGGAACAACAACACCATGAAGTCCAAAGAACACACCAGACAGGTCAGGGATAAAGTTATTGAGAAATTTAAAGCAGGCTTAGGCTACAAAAAGATTTCCCAAGCCTTGAACATCCAGCACTGTTCAAGTGATCAGTCAGAAATGAAAGGAGTATGGCACAACTGTAAACCTACAAAGACAAGGACGTCCACCTAAACTCACAGGCCGAACAAGGAGAGCGCTGATCAGAAATGCAGCCACGAGGCCCATGGTGACTCTGGACAAGCTGCAGAGATCTACAGCTCAGGTGGGGGAATCTGTCCATAGGACAACTATTAGTCGTGCACTGCACAACGTTGGCCTTTATGGAAGAGTGGCAAGAAGAAAGCCATTGTTAACAGGAAACCATAAGAAGTCCCGTTTGCAGTTTGCCACAAGCCATATGGGGGACACAGCAAACATGTGGAAGAAGGTGCTCTGGTCAGATGACACCAAAATGGAACTTTTTGGCCAAAGTGCAAAACGCTATGTGTGGTGGAAAATAACACTGCACATCACTCTGAACACACCATCCCCACCAGTGTTGGTCAAGTTACAGTAACTAATTACTGATTACTTCCCCAAAAAAGTAATCCCGTTACTTTACTGATTACTTATTTTCAAAAGTAATTAATTACTCAGTTACTTAGTTACTTAGTTATTTTTTAAAAACACGATTCACAACCTGAATAGGTGATAAAGCAATAGATCTCTCAGCCCAATTCTACTTTTTCTACATAATCCATCATACAAAATGTAATCAAATGGAAAAGTCCCTTTTTAAAACTTGTTTTATTAGTTTTAATCTTTTAACTTTATGCATCAAGCGAAAATGTAATTATATGCAACATTTACTGACTGGAAGAAATTTGTTTAATATTTAAACCTATTTTCTGCACATTCCAGCACATAAAATATATATATTTTTTTGTGTTTACACTCAGTCTTTCAAATAGATGCAAGTAAAACATAGCAGAAAATAAATAAAATCAAAGACTCAGTGGTCCTTTTGCTCTATTTTCACCTGTAAAGCAGGAGTAGGGTAGGAGGAGGTTTACCCTGGTGCAGGTGTGCCGCAGCGGTCAGTGGAAGAATCCGTGAGTTTCTCTGAGTTTCCCATTACGTTGTAGCGCACTCGGAGCTTGCTTGGAAGTTTAGGGGGGGGTTTTTTCGCTGTAAAAATAAGTTTTCTTCCCACGCACAATGCTAATGGACGCTAATGTTTTTGTCACTTTTTATGGAATCAAACTTAAAGTAAGGTCAGTACTTCCACGCTTTAAACGCTGCATGCTCATACTCTCTCCGGCACTCGATATATGATCCACTGTTGATCTGCACACAGCTGTTGTCACGAACGTCGCACTTGCTTACGTCACTGTCATAAGACATTCTCGCAAAAAAATCACGGTTGTAGTAACGTAGTAACACAGCGTTCCTATGGGAAAGTAAAGCTGATCAGAGTTGATGGGAAGATGGATGGAGCCAAATACAGGGCAGTCTTGGAAGAAAACCTCTTGGAGTCTGCAAAAGACTTGAGACTGGGGCAGAGGTTCACCTTCCAGCAGGACAACGACCCTAAACATAAAGCCAGGGCAACAATGGAATGGTTTAAAACAAAACATATGCATGCCCAGTCAAAGTCCAGATCTAAATCCAATCAAGAATCTGTGGCAAGATCTGAAAACTGCTGTTCACAAACGCCGTCCATCTAATCTCACTGAGCTGGAGCTGTTTTGCAAAGAAGTATGGGCAAGATGTCTGTGAAGGTTCTCAGTCATCCAGGTCATCGTAGTCAAAGGAGCATGCAAAGAAAAGCGTCTGGACTTCTTTAAGTTGCTTGAAGACGTTTCACCTCTCATCCGAGAAGCTTCTTCAGGTCTAAGGTCAAATGGTGGGGAGTCCCAGATTTAAACCTAGTGGGAGTATCCCCCCGCAGAGAGACAAAAGGACCCCCTGATGATCCTCTAATTGCCTGAGCCAAGGTTTGAAACTGTGGTTCTTGTCCTGTGGAGGTAGCTCTTCTATGTTGTCCCATGCGCTTGTGAAGTGGCTGTTTGGTCTCTCCAATGTAGAGGTCTGGGCATTCCTCGCTGCATTGTACAGCATACACCACATTATTAAGCCTGTGTTTTGGAGTTTTGTCTTTTGTCTGAGTGTGTTGCTGGGTCTGAAATGCACTGGGATGTCATGCTTGGAGAAAACTCTCCTGAGTTTTTCTGATACACCGGCTACATAGGGGATGACAATGTTATTGCGTCTGTCTTTCTTATCCTCCCTCGCTGGTGTCTGGTCTTCTTTTCTGTGCCCATTTAGGATAGCCGCACGTTTTGAGCGCTTCCTTTACATGGGTGTGTTCCTTCTTTTTCCCTTCAGGCTTAGAGGGAACATGTTCTGCCCGGTGGTGTAGGGTCATAATTAATCCAAGTTTGTGTTCCAGAGGGTGATGGGAGTCAAAGAGGAGGTACTGGTCTGTGTGTGTTGGCTTCCGGTAAACTTCGATGTTGAGGTTGCCATTCTCTTCAATGTGCACAGCTCAGTCCAGGAAAGGCAAACAGTTATCCTTTGTGTCTGGGCAAGTATGGTATGGGCAAGGATTTTATTCTCTAGATGTGCAAAGCTGGTAGAGATATACCCTAAAGACTGACAGCTGTAATCGCAGCAAAAGGTGGTTCTACAAAGTATTGACTCAGGGGGCTGAATAATTACGCACAGCCTACTTTTCAGTTATTTATTTGTAAAAAATGTTTGGAATCATGTATGAATTTCATTCCACTTCTCACATGTACACCACTTTGTATTGGTCTTTCAGGTGGAATTAAAAAAAAATTAATTCATGTTTGTTGCTGTAATGTGACAAAATGTGGAAAAGTTCAAGGGGGCCGGATACTTTTGCAAGCCACTGTATGTTAGCAGGGTGAACAGAAGGGAATGACATCTGATGTGCACAGTCTCTCAGTACCAATACTAGAATATTGTGAACTCCTGCAGATGTATCTTCTTAATCCTCTGTACATAGCAAAATCTCCAGTGTTAAATTAACACTAGAGAGTGTCTATATGGGTCCACACCTCTGAGTGTTAAATACAACACTGTTAAGTGTTAAATTAACACTTTTGACAGTGTTATATGTTTAAAAGTAACCTAGTCAGTTTTGAAGATTAACAATGGCTAACACTGAGCAGTGCTGATTTTCTAACACTGGAATATTTCTAACATTTTGAGTTATTTTCCAGTGTTAGAAAATCAGCACTGGAAAATCAGCAGAGTTTGTAAATAACCCTAAATGCCTTTCCTTGCACCTTATTTTGGCACTCATTGCCGTTTTCTACTACCAACTTCCTGTTCGGGTGTAGAAGCTTTTATTTTGATGGGACGATTTCCTGTAAAACAGTTTTTGGCGCAGTTTTCAGCAGCAGTTGCGGGAGTACAGGGACAGGGTGGAGCAACAGTTTGACAACCCTCGGAGTATGTGGCAGGGACTAAACACGATCACAGACTTTAGAGGGAAAACCAGCACACCGCAGACCACGGCCTCTCTGTGTGAGGATCTAAACGTATTCTACGCTAGATTCGACGCAGCGAACACCATGAGACCGGACAGTGTGCGCACCGCGGATGACGTCAGTGCGCACACTGTGTCTGAGGAGGATGTGCGGAAGTGCTTCAGGAAGGTGAACGCGCGCATAGCTACTGGTCCGGACGGGATTCCCGGCCGCGTCCTCAAGTCATGCGTGGCTCAGCTGGCTGGAGTGTTCACACACATCTTCAACCTTTCCCTCTCTCTGTCTGTAGTCCCAGCCTGCTTCAAAATGGCCACCATCGTCCCTGTACCCAAATCCTCCACCATCTCCTCATTGAACGACTGGCGACCTGTAGCCCTGACCCCCATCGTAAGCAAATGCTTCGAGAAGCTGGTCAGGGACTTCATCTGCTCTGCACTACCCGACTCACTGGACCCTCTACAGTTTGCATACCGCCACAACAGGTCCACTGATGATGCCATAGCCCTGACACTACACACTGCCCTGTCACACCTGGAGAAGAGAGACACGTATGTGAGAATGCTGTTTGTATATTACAGCTCAGCATTCAATACCATCGTTCCCTCGAAGCTGGACAGGAAACTGCAGGATCTAGGACTGAGCAGCTCCCTCTGCAGCTGGATCCTTAGCTTCCTGTCTGACAGACGCCAGGTGGTCAGACTGGGCAGCATCACCTCATCCCCCATCACACTGAACACTGGTGCTCCACAGGGGTGTGTACTGAGCCCTCTCCTGTACTCACTCTACACCTACGACTGCACAGCCACTAACAACTCCAACATCATTGTGAAGTTTGCGGACGACACTACAGTGGTGGGTCTTATCACCAACGGTGATGAGACGGCTTACAGGGAGGAGATCAGCGCCCTGACCCACTGGTGTCAAGACAACCATCTCACCCTCAACGTCGCAAAGACAAAGGAGTTGATAGTGGACTTCCGGAGGTGCAGAGAAGTACACACCCCCATCACCATCAACGGCGCTGCTGTGGAGAGAGTGAGCAGCTTCCGGTTCCTTGGAGTACATCTGGCTGAGGATCTTACGTGGTCAGTACACACAAACAAAACAGTGAAGAAGGCGCAGCAGCGCCTCTTCTTTCTCAGGAGACTGAAAAGATTCGGCATGAGCCCCCGCATCCTCAGGACCTTCTATCACTGTGCCATTGAGAGCATCCTCACTGGATGCATCACCACCTGGTATGGCAACAGCACCGCCTACAACTGCAAAGCTCTCCAGCGAGTAGTGCGGTGCTCTGAACGGATAATTGGAGGTGAGCTTCCCTCCCTCCAAGACATCTACAGGAAGCGCTGCCTGAGGAAAGCGGGGAGGATCATCAAGGACTCCAGTCACCCCAGCCATAAACTGTTCAGACTGCTTCCATCAGGAAGGAGGTTCTGCAGCATCCGGTCCCGTACCAGCAGACTGAGAGACAGCTTTTTCCATCAGGCCATCAGACTGCTGAACACGTCATAGACACCTCAGCTTCACTACTGGAACTTCAACATTATGCACTCCACACTGTATATAAATGCCACTTGTTTTGCACATATTCAACTCTGTATATTTTATATATTTTATTATTATTATTATTATTTTTTTTTTTTATTTATTTATTTATTTTTACTATTTAATTTGTAAAAATGTGTATACACACACACACACACACACACACACACACACACACACACACACACACACACACACACACACACACACGTAGGAAAATATTTAGTATACACATCCAGAAATGCATACACTATTATATATTGTACATATATTTATTAGTTTCAGGTTGGCCATTCTTGTATTTTGCTCGTTTGTGTTGTTGTGTTTGCACATCTCTGTTGCTTGTGGGGCTCGCACACAAGAATTTCACTCGCATGTGCTGTGCCAGTGTGCCTGCACATGTGATGTGACAATAAAAGTGATTTGATTTGATTTGATTTGATTTTGAACTGTGATGGCTTAACGGAGTCTATGGAGATTTCTTTTGTCATTAGCAGCCCCCTTGATAGAGGCACAAGGTATGGTTATGATATAAATGAGGACACGTTTAGATGTTTTTGTGACAGTCGCTACATTTGTTAAATGTTACGTTGAAACGAACTTCATGTTATAAGGTTTACGATTGTAAGAGTGTGGATTATTTTTGCTTACACGCTGTTTCTATGTATACATCCCCAGCTCTTACGGTGAGATTGATGGTTTACTGCCATTAAACCTTCAAAACGTCATCAGTAAAGTGTCATTCTTCATTCAGGGGGGTTCGCTACAGAGTTATTGGTCAGAAAAATGTCATATATTTGGTCAATCCCAGCAATATCTATTTTATATCTTTTTTTCCTTTTTTGCTTTTTTTACATCTGTTCACTTAGATGAGCAGAAATAGTTTTGGTCATTTAGTAAACATGACAGGACCATTTACATGCCAGTTAGTTTGAAAATCATTAAAAACAAAATCTAATTCCACAAAAAGTGAAAATCCCTTTAGATACACTCATAAATTAGAGGATATGCTAGCAAACAAGGAACATTATAGTACTCGTAAACCAAAGTTGCAAAGCAAGCAAGATTATTCGCATATCTAAGATTATTCCCTAGAAAAGCTATCATAGATATTTAAAAGTCATGAATGATTGATGATGATTAAGTGTAGTGAGGGGGAGAAAAGTGATTACAATTTGAAGTTATATGTATTCAATGGCAAAGTTATGGTAAAATTTTACTGTTATTTGCCAATACCAGTAAAATTTTATTTTACACCATTTTATAGATTACAGTTTAAATTTACTCCAATAAAAAAGTTGTATTTCATGTACATGTATTTCATTTCATCCCAATATCATGGCAAACCATGCAATAGACACACTAGTCCAACATGCCCATTTGAAATGAACACACATGCTGAAGTTCCAGTAGTGCATGCAGGTGTTGCAGTACCAGCAGGGGGAGACAATACATTTAAAGCCAAGAAGTTGTGTAAGCAAGAAAGCTATGAAGTGCATTCCAGGGTCCAGAACTAATTAAGCTAGGTGGCTAATATGTATTTGCATGTAAATGTGTTAATAATGTCTGTTTAAACACTGTTCTGTGATTATTTTCAGACTGCACACAAAAAAATCTAATCTATTTTCTTAAAGCAGAACTTTGATCCATCTTCCCATTTCAGTGCAGCTAGCCAACAACGGAAAAGCACATACTAATTAAGACACAGAGTGAAAGTGGACAGTATATCTACCAGGGACCAAGCATCCAAGAACATACAGGCACAGATGTAATCTTAAAAAAAGGGTTTATTATACCCCAAAAAGGACAAAATGATTACAAAAAATAAAAATGACAAAAACAAACTACTTTAAGATCCAACCTTGTGGATTGGGCCGATAAAAGAGGTTAACAAAACTCTACCCAAAAGCCACTTAACAAAACATAACTCAACAAACTGACCTGCCCAAATGAGAAAAAGCTCCAGTTATATAGCAAATGAATAAACCATTGTATACACCTAAGGTGAAAACTACAGAGATAACAGCTAACCATGATTCAAGAAGAACCCCATTCCCCCCTGCATGATCAAAATAGATGGTTCAGTCCATTTTATTGGATTCCACATTTAAACCAGCTCCATCCTTAGCCTCCGTTTTCACCCAAACCAGGAAGGAAGTAACTCAAAGAGAACAGAAAAATAACTAATATAGCATATACCCATATGAAATAACAAACAATGCAAAACAGATTCTATGCCACCATTCAGGCTACACTGTAAAAACTGTGACTAGAGGTTACTTAAAAAAGTTATGGCAACAAAATGACACTTGAAATAATTAAGTAGATTTTAATTTCAAAAGATTTATGTAAAATGTAGAGAAAATGTTAATTAAATTCAAATAG
The DNA here is from genome assembly GCF_041146795.1 of Maylandia zebra. Classification (NCBI taxonomy): domain Eukaryota; kingdom Metazoa; phylum Chordata; class Actinopteri; order Cichliformes; family Cichlidae; genus Maylandia; species Maylandia zebra. Next base: position 4,675,560 of record NC_135177.1, on the reverse strand, counting down.
AAAACAAAAGTAGATATTAATAGAATTAAACTGTAAATATGTGTTGGATTTAGGGACAAAATCTCAAACTGAAGGTTGAAATTGCCCAACTTTAACAAAAAAAATAATTGATATGAAATAAGTCTCTGAGAAAAATTACTTTGAATTTACTAACTCTCTGGCAAAGGTTTAGTAAAAACTTCCTAAAATATCCATTACAAAGAAATCAAATTTTTATGTTTTTTCAGTAAAACTCAAATTGGATTCAATAATTTTCCAAATAAACCTTAAAAATAATGACTGAATAATAAGAGAAAATCAAATGAATTTAACTTATTTTCTGAGGAAAATGAATCAATTTCACAAAGAAAACATCAAAACAGCAATTTGTTTTATTGTGGAAAATAAAACACGGTAATTTATAATATAACATTTTTCTGCTTGTATACACTGAATTCTTATCAACAATCTCCTGATCTCCTAAATACATTCCCGTGCTGTAAATTTGTTTTACTGTCATAAACAGTTTATCACACAGCTTTGTGTACAGAGCAACAGCAACATAAAGCATGAATGTAAACCAGTTTTGTAAAAAAGAAATGAATCTTTAGATTAGACTGTAATATCAACGTGAACCTGAAATTTGAATATCCTTTACTGTTTCCTTTATCTCTGTTACTTATTTATGATTGACTAACAAAAACTTTAAAAAAAAATCACTCAATCTAACTGTAGAACAAAGGTTTTTCACTCATGTACATGGAATATCAATAATGTAAATCAACCTTTTATCCCAATTTGGATGTTTAACCTGAGAAAATCTAAGACACATGTAAGAGGAAGTAACATTTCTACAGCTACAGGACTGCACTTCTGTTAAATTTTAAAGTTGTTTTAAACTAATGTTTTATAGTAACATACACTATAAACAAAGAAAAGCTTCGCTAGTGATTCCTCCAATTTGTTGCCTTTCAAACAGAATATTCCTAAGAAACTTGTAGGTAATAAAAAACAAACATTAAAATGAAGAGCACAAATACAGCCTGACACATTGCAGATCATTTGGGTAAGATATGAATAACTTGAAATTAACTTGAAAACTGAAAAGATAGCTGCATCTAACAAAGGCAAACCAAATGTTTTCAGTGAGCTTACTTCCCTTTCATTCTTTCAGAGTCCTCATTTAAGCCAATAACTTGTTCTTGAGGCTGTTCACTTTTGGTGAGAGCTTAGCACAATCCAGTTCAAGGAAAAGTTTCTGGAATACTTCCAAGGTGTATTTTAGCTCTTTTGGATAGGCAAGATCGACTGCATATGTCAATCCAACCAGCATTGCGCATGCTCTTGGAAAATTACCCAGAGCAGGCATAACTCTCACACCCTCCAGCACAATGCCAATGTCATCCTCCTCAGATCCAACAGCCTTGATTTTATAGATTTTCATCCTCTGTTCAGAAAGATCTTGTGACACACCATCCTCATCAGCATCCTGAAACAACAAACACATGGGTTTTCTGACTGTAGTTGCACACATGAAATATTTCCTGGACACATCCTGTAGCTGAATGACAAAAAAAAACCATGATAATGCCTCAAATTATTTGAAACTTGACAAACACATACGCAAACACATATGAATAACAAAAACAGAATAATGTTTCTACTTCAACACTTACACTGTACTCTTTGATCAGTTGATCAATGGACTCCCCAAAAAAAACTGTTAAATATCAAATTATCATCACATGGAACATTATGTGCAATAATTACCTGATGTTAATGCACATGCCTGGGTGCTGACAGTCAACACAAAGGTATTGTCAACATTATATAGGTAAAGACAATTCCAAGTTGTATGCTTCAACAAGTTGTATGCTTGTAAGCTTCAATCTTTAAATGTGTCGTTTTAGTAAATTACATTAATTTAGTCATTTAGTTTTTTATCTAATCCGTGTCCTTCGTGGCCTACCATATCCCAGAATTCATAGCGCGGCCCAGCCAAACTCCAGTTTCCAACAATGGCGGCCGCTACTGAGTTTTAAAATTACTCATATTAATCTTTCTGGGTCACAAAATAAACTTTTAACATATTTTCAGGCGAGAAAGTAGCTGTGTAAACATCAAATATCTGCTCGGTTTATCAAGATATCGCATATTTGCAAAAGTGCTTCGACGTTTTCGGAGACGTCTGCTACCCACCAGCTCGATAGCTAGCCGGGAGCCCGAGGGTTACTGATGCGGCCGAGAACGGCACAACTCCCGGCACATCATTTTCAGATCACCGCGGACTTTCGCTGCTCGGGTTAAACGTAATATATAAGTCACTTAGACAACCTAAAAATGTTATTGTTGGGCTTTTTTCTGTGTTTTGTTTGTTCGTGAGTAAATCGGTTTGGCTGAGATTAAAGTTATTAGATTAGATTAGTTAAAATAAAACTTTATTAATCCCCCGGGAGGGTTCCTCCTTGGTTTTTACACAGCTGACTAAACGTCAAACATAAAACTGATTAAACAGAAGTATGAGACAGTCGAGAATTTACGCCAGTGTCCTGTTATATTTTAGATAGCAAGGAGCAGACGGCTGAGTTTATTAAACTCCACGGAGACAGCGGTGACGCTAATCAGAAGGTTAGACCGTCCAATTTCACGGCCGTTTACTTCCGGCCTACCCGACCTTCTGAGGACCCGGCCCACGTAGACCGTGAAGGCCGGGTCCTCAGGAGGATGCAGCCCATGAATTTGGACACGACACCGACCCATCCTTCAAATTCGGGGAAAAGGAGGACGCATTTGTCGGCTCAAAATAAATTTCTCCTCAAAATCCAACACTTGCACCTGCAAACTTTTTTACGTGCGCTCAGAATAGTGGCACAAAAATAACGCCATAAAGTCACGGGGCTCCGACAGCATGATGCGAAAAAACAGTTATGTCGCTGGACTTGAGCCACTTTAGCTTCATTAACCACAACTGAAAACCACTGCAAAAGCTTCGAAAAACTGACTGTGGCTGACAAAATCCGGCACAAATGATTTAAACTAAATCACTCACAACTGAGCGCAAAACCTTTTCATGACCTTTTAAACGTGGATGAAAGACGTTAAAACTCATCGGAATATATCGTTGATATTTTTTAATACGGTAAAACATGTGGTTAGTTAAAGCTGTTCAGTAACACAGTCGTGAAGGCTTGGAACGTGACCCTGTGCTAGCAGTCCACTAACTGCCATTTGTGTAAAAATACGATACTATCATTACAGTGATGATTATTAATCAAATTTTGACGTATCATACTGTTTAAAACCTTTACTCAAAACCGATATACATTATTGTTTAAACTGTGTCTTATATTCGAACAAATTAAGAAGTCTTACCTCTGACAAAATGGAGATGTCCACTCATGAAGCGCGTGTGTCCTGCACGTGGCACAAAGGATTATGGGCGGAAGTGTACAATGATTAAAATGAAAATGCTTTCATCAGTTAAATCTATTAGATTTCTTAAATTTTTTTGGTACTCAAACATATTTTTTTGAAATCTACTCAACAAACCATTGCTGAATTTACCCCAAACAAAAGTGTGTAAATTTAAATAACTGAACATCTCAAAATTGTTGAATTTTGCTTAGATTTGATTAAAACTACTCATACACGTTTTTACTGAGTAATAATTACTATTACTCTCCTATTAGATTCTAATTAACCCCAATCACAGTTTTTACAGTGTACGGCATGGCAGTGGAGTACCCCTCATTGGCTGATGGCTGCGCACATAGTGACATTCCCCCCACGCTGACCAGGGACATTTACAATAGCCCGATGGCCAATTATGTTCCTCCCCCTTTTCCTTCTTTTGGTCAGGTTAAAACCTGCCTCATCCACAAAGATTATTTCATGGGGAACAGGCCGTTGTTATGGTTCGTTCGATTCAGGTAAGAGAAGAAAGCAAGCCCAAGCCGAAGTAGGTGTCAAAAAATAGTGATCTTTATTACACACTTTTGCGCAGTCAGTGTGGGAAAGACAATTTGCAATACAATCCTTCGTCGACTGGACCGTCCCGTCTCCTTATATTGCCATCATGACATCACAGTTGGATCTTTACTGGAAATGATAACAATTGCCCTCCTCTTCAAAACCTTGTCCTTATATAGACATCAACTGCTACTCTTAAAGAAAAACAAGTGTGTATTACATTGTGCATTTTGTGAAAGTGTATCTATCAGAAAAACTATCCTCAGACGACCCTCCTATTATTACTAAGTGTGAGTGTAAACGTGCATGTGTTATATAAGTGCGTGCATGTGGTTACAGGCCGGCGTACGTGCAGAACTGAACGCAGACAGGCCGGTGTCCAAGTACTGATCATCTGTGTGCCTTAATATTTGGTCAAAGTAACATAGATGTGATTCAAAGATTATTCTGTCAACAGATTCAACAATGGTAGATGATTAATCAATGATAACTGATTATAAGAATACAAAATAAAATATCTCCTGGTCACACCGTCCTTCAATCTCAAAGATTCTCTGCAAAACACATAACACAGTAGAGTCAATCGGTACCCTGAACCACAGTTCAAGAGTGCTGAAATGGCAGCATAAACTGCCATGCTGTGATGGTACACAATTCTTTATACAGTATCAAAACTCATACCTGAACATATTCCACACGTTGGTTTTTCACTCTGTCAGAGTTTCGTTCGAAAGGGACTCGGTATGCCTGTTTCATCCGGAATTGATTCTTTCCGAGGATGCGGTCAATTGTGGAGAGGCTGATGGCATTTATGCCTCGAAAAAGATGATCATCCTCAATCACTCTCCTTTGAATCTCTTGCAGGCGGATTACATTATTTGCAATTACCATGTTTACAAGTTCCCTCTCTTGCTCCTCCGACAAAAGCCTTAACCTGCCTCCACCAGGTGGTCGTCTCTGTGTCCTACAAAAATAGAAGCACTCATTACTGTAACTGTCACACATTCATTTTACAGGCAAATAATGGAAACATACTGAAACTCAAGACACATAAGTTCAGTAACTTAAACGTTACTGTACAAAGCAGTCTTACTGCAAGTACACCTACCTGTTTTCCTCCCTGAAGGTTCTGATGATGGAGGCAACAGTGAAGCGACTCAAATTTGGTTGGGAGGTAAGTGACGGAAGTGACGGACAAGGTAAGCGACTCATGTTGTAACTGACGTCAGACGCCGGAGATTTTGGTGGAAAATTAAAGCAAATGGTAGTTTAGATTTGAACAAATTCATTTAAGCTTCAGTATTATCAAATACACTTATCAATTGTCTTATAACTAACACTATTGGTCTAAATAATCTCCAACACCCTGGAGAACAACGAGAAGAGTTTAGAGACTCTCCAAGATTATATTGATCAGTGCTTTCAGGATCTCGTGATGAAGAAGACCCAGTGTGCAGCTTCCCCGGCCAAACCTGAGACGCCGTCGTCGAAAAGACTTCGCCCGGCAGATTCCCCCGGCTCAACATCGCCAGCCGGCAAAGATATTGCCGACATACTGGAGTCAATCGACAAGCGATTGTCCAGTTTCGACGCAAGGCTGTCCTTGGTGGAGATTCTTCACCGAGAATTTAAATGCTTGCGAGAATCCCTGGAGTACAGCCAGCAGCAGGTGGAAACGCTTGCTGCTGAAAATGCCACGCTAAGGGAGTCGGTGAAATGTCTCACAGATAATGTTACCCAGCTCAATAGAGAAAATAAAAAAATAAAAGAAACAGTTATTGATCTACAAGCTCGTAGCATGCGTGATAATCTGGTATTTTCTGGTATTCCAGAAGCCGCTGGAGAGGACGCGGAGACCACGGTAAAAAGCTTCATCAAAACCCACCTGAAGCTGCCGGAGGACACTGTGAAGAACATCGTCTTCGATCGGGTACATCGCCTCGGCCCCATTCGGGCTACGGCCGGGAGACCACGTCCTATCGTGGCCAAATTCGGCCACTTCAAACAAAAGCAACATGTGAAAAGCCGCGGCAGGGAATTAAAAGGAACGGACTTCAGCGTGAACGACCAGTTTCCCAAAGAGATCTTGGAACGACGCAGGGTCCTCTTCCCAATCCGACGCGGCTTCATCCAGAAGGGCTCCCGCGCTGTCATCGCTGTGGACCGGCTGTACGTGGACGGACAGCTCCACCGCGACCCCAACATCACTCCGTGGCTGTATTAACCTCACACCAGATAAGAATCAGCTACACCATTTCCCTATCCACTCACACTAACTTGCATTAACATCTGTTTAACTTACCAGTATCAAATCGCATCTTAAAGTGTGATTTCATAGCAGAATTAACACCGTCACTCTCCGTCAGTGATTTAACTGGAATGTTTACGTTTTGTTTTTTTTGTTTTGTTTTTTTTCTTCTCGTTTTTTTTCCTCTCTTTTCCCCCTCTTGGTTTTATGCTGCTCACCCCTGTCCTTGGTTTCTTTCTTTATTCCTTTCACTGCCTCGATCACCTGCTTCGACACTCATCCACAAACATCCTTTATTTCGATACATACGCACCATGCGCTCAACGGCAGCACATTTACTTCAGTCAGACAGCGCACACAGTCGTTTAGGATACACACACTTAAGCCAAGCCTACTCATATTAGTAATTATGCATACACAAAGTCAGACTCAGGGAGCATCTCGCCACACATTTTTTCTCTCTCTCCTTCTCTTTATTTATGAACAAGTGACGTATTCTCTCCACCTGTCTAAGCGACGCACACAGCATACATCCCTAGTTATACACAAACATCTATGGGTACACTGAGGTTCATTACATGGAATATAAATGGAGCTGGCTCCAGAGAAAAGAGGTTAAAAATATTTAACCAACTCAAAAAACTACAGGCGGATGTTGTCCTATTACAAGAGACCCACAGACCTCTTAGAGGTTCGAATGAACTTAAAACACCTGAGTTTCCCAATGTGTTCTCAGCTTGTTATAATTCTAGACAAAGGGGAGCAGCAATTTTAATACATAAAAATATTAATTTCACAGTACTCGATACAGTTATAGATCCAGAGGGCAGATTCTTAATCATTAAACTATCTATACGTGATAAAAAGCTATGTATTGCAAGTGTATATGGTCCAAATGTTGATGATCCCTCATTCTTTCACGGTTTTTTCAGTGCACTCTCTGAACACTTAGATGGCACACTTGTTCTTGGAGGCGACCTCAACCTTGGACTAAATGAAGACATGGATAGGCTCAATACAGCGGGAACTCAGCGTAATTGGCAGTCCACAAATATAATCAAACAGTATATGAGCGACTTTGGTCTTTGCGATGCATGGCGCTCCCTTCACCCCACCAGTAAGGAATATACTTTTTTCTCACATGTCCATCACTCCTACTCTCGTCTGGATTATTTTTTGGTCAGCAGCTCACTGCTGAACGACATTTCAGACACTGAGATTCACCCTATAGCTGTCAGCGATCATGGTCCTGTATCTTTAACACTAATGCACAAGAATAATACTACGCCAAGAAAAAACTGGAGATTTAATATATCACTACTTAAAGATGAAGACTTTATTAAATATTTTAAAAAAGAGTGGACTTCATATTTGGACTATAATGACACTCCCGAAACATCAGCTTCTGTTCTATGGGAAGCAGGGAAAGCTGTGATGAGAGGTAAAATAATTTCTTTCTCATCACATAAAAAGAAAAAAGAAAACAAAAATATTCGGGAATTAGAAAAAAAGATCAAATCACTAGAAGAAGCCTACGCGTCCCACCAAGATCAGGAAACATTGAACAAAATACGCAAAACAAAACTAGAATTAAATGAGATAATTGATTAAAAAAAACAAAATTCTTAGTACAAAGACTACGCCTACAAAATTAAGAACATGGTAATAAATCCGGTCAATTTCTAGCAAACCAGCTAAAAATAAATAAAGAAAAAACAACTATATGTGCTGTTCAAGATTCATCTGGGAACACATTATATGAACCGATACAAATAAACAACATTTTCAGGGATTTCTATAAAACGTTGTATTCACCACAAATAAACCCATCTAAAAAAGAAATTGATCACTTTTTGGACAACATAACTCTTCCAAAATTATTGGACACTCAAGCAATGGCACTGGATTCACCACTGACACCAGGTGAACTCCAGGAAGCCCTGATAAGTATGCCCAATAATAAGGCTCCAGGTCCAGATGGCTTTCCTGCAGAATTCTACAAAGAATTCTGGTCGATTCTAGCACCAGTTTTCTACAGAACGTTGTTGGAAATTAAAGAAAAGGGCAGACTTCCATCAAATATGAATTCTGCAAACATTAATCTCCTGCTAAAACCAGGCAAAGACCCTGTATATCCCTCAAGCTATCGTCCAATATCCCCTTATAAATGTAGACCTTAAAATAATCTGCAAAGCTCTCTCAAAGAGACTGGAGAAAATAACCCCCCTCTTAATTCATCCTGACCAAACTGGTTTCATAAAAGGTAGGCACTCATCAACAAATACACGTAGATTACTTAATTTGATAGACTACTCATACAGTAAAAACCTAGAAACTACAATATTCTCTTTAGACGCAGAAAAAGCATTTGACAAGAGTTAACTGGAAATTTCTATTTGCAACTTTACACAAATTTGGTTTTGGATCCTCTTTCATAAACTGGTTAAAAATATTATATAATTCCCCAACAGCTTGTGTTAGAACAAATGACCAGACATCCTCCAGCTTCTGTCTCTTGAGGGGCACCAGGCAGGGATGCCACACTCTCCCCTTCACTGTTTGCAATTTTTATTGAACCACTAGCAGCAGCAATTAGACAGAATTCAGTAATTAAGGGCATAAAATGCAAGAACGTGGAACATAAAATCAGCCTTTATGCAGATGATGTGTTACTCTTTCTCCAAAATTCACAAACCAATATCTCTGGGGTGATTGAATTGATAAACTCGTTTGCAAGAATATCAGATTACTCAATTAACTGGTCAAAATCTACAGTCCTACCGATTAATTGCTCCTTCCATAATTCCTCTTCTACACCACTGCAATCGGGAAATATAAAATATTTAGGTATTAATGTTTCTCCCAAGCTTGCAGATCTAACTAAATTAAACCATATCCCACTTTTAAAGAAGGTAGAAGATGCTCTGGCTAGATGGAAATGTCTACCCATATCACTCATGGGAAGGGTTGCCGCTATAAAAATGATGGTCTTACCAAAAATAAATTATTTATTCTCAATGATCCCAACTAAACCGCCACAAGATTGGTTCAGATCTCTAGATTCATGTATGTCCAAATTCCTTTGGAAAAATAAACCCCCACGTATAAGCTTAAAAACACTACAAAAGACCAAGGATAAAGGAGGACTAGAACTGCCTAACTTTCAGCACTACTTCTTAGCCAACAGGCTTCAGTTTATCTCAGGATGGCTAAAACATACCCTCTTAGATGAACCTTGGCTAGATGTAGAACAAGCACTCTGCAATAATCTAGAGATCTCAGACCTACCATTTATCAGCTCAAACATCCAACGACATGAATGCTTTAAAAGCATCAACATCAGCTCTTCTCTGATAGCATGGTGGGAGTTTCTAAAATTGACGGCGTCTTCATTAATCCCATGCAAACGCACACCTATCTGGAACAACCCTGACATATTACAAAACAATAATATGATAAACTTTTCAGATTGGAGTGGTAAAGGAATCAAATATTTAGAACATATACTAGAAGGAACAGAATTTATTTCATTTGATGGACTAGTTACACAATATGGGATCAACAAGAAAAGATTTTTAGAATATCAACAAATTAAATCCATAGTAAAAAAGAAATTTAAACCGGGTCAAGTTGAACTACAAACACCACCAAGTGTGGTTCAATTTCTTACTCTTAAACCCCCCAAATTACTATCCAAAATATACAGAATGCTTTCTAAAACAGATGAATCAATATCACTTCCTATTGCAAAATGGGAAGCGGATTTATCAGTTAACTTAGACCTAAACTTCTGGTCTCAGATTTGCTTAAAAACCTTTCATCTAATTAGAAATCCCAGTCTTCAATTAATTCAATACAAAATATTACATAGAGTGCACTATACAGGTCATCGGATGTTCAAGATGGGCTTTACGTCTACCAACAACTGCTCACACTGCCAAACCAATTCACCGGACAATTATATCCACGCTCTTTGGTTCTGTCCACCAGTTCAGAAGTTTTGGCGCGAGATATGTGAAGACTTATCGAAGTGTCTGAAATATAACATTCCAACTTCCCCCTTAGTTTGTTTGTTGGGCAGTTTAGATAATGTCACTTCAGATAGCCAATGAGTTCCACAGTGTTCTGTGCTGAGACCTGTTGCGAAATCAGTTTTACCCCGGTTCTTTTTATTCCTCGAGCATCCAGAGATGGCACCGAACTCAGTAGTCATTTTCACAAAACTTTTATTCATCTTTACTCATCTTCATTTACTCTTCTTCATTTATCCTCATTCAAGCATGCACTTCTAGAAGGGAAGACGAGGCCGGTGTCCCTCTCCAAATCTTCACCCATTTGTCTGTGAAACACAGTTTTATAGAAGTGACCCCATCATAAAACCCCCTACGGTGTGCTGCACCCAAACATCCTCTGGGGAATTTCCACTCAGCATTAACTCTTCTCTGTTTTACTTTCACAGCTCAAGTGGGGGAGGGGTACCCTACAATCTACTCCTAAGTTCACGACACAGTCAGCCTTTATTATATTGAGGGCAGTGTCAGTGTCTCTACAACAGTTCTACATTCTATGATAACACATTTCTAAACTCTAAATCAGCTAAATATTCTACAAGTCCCCCTTTTTTATCTGCTCTATGGCAGATAAAACTAAACTAAATCCCTCACCATAATGTTTTCATACTGTGACTCCCCATTTCCCAAAAGTGGCATCATGGTATCTGCCTTTGTATGAGATTCTCCCATAGCACGATTGATGAGTCTTACAAACAAGGCTCTGATACAAGGCACACAACAACACCCACATGTCACTAATACTGCAATAAAACAAACAAAGAAACCATAATTAACATAATGAAACCTTTCCATTGCCCAAAGACAGAGGTCATCCACACTTCCAGCGGTCATCTAATCCCGAATGCTCCTACATTGCGGTGGACGTCTTTAGGCCTTCCAGAACTTTTGTGACCACTGTTTGGGAGGGATGGTTATATTGTGTATCTGGAATGAATTTTAGGTCTCTACGTCCATCCCATGGGGAATGGGAGCAGTAACAAAGGTGTTGCGTTTATATTTTTGTTGAGTGTAAGTGGCTTTCTCCAGAGCCCATTTTAATGTGGAGAAACTCACTTGCAACAATTTTCTCAACGACGTGTAGCAGTTTTAATTCCCGACGTACAGATCTGCTTAAAGAAAAGAAATTCACAAACAAAAATATGTGCACTGTTCAAAAAATAAAAATAAAATGAAAAATGACAAATAAAACAGAAAAACAAAAGAAAAATAAAAAATACAGAAGCCCGGTCTTAGGACTTGTCACAGAATAGTCTTTCTCTTATAGGTGAGAAAACACCCATACTTCAGAAACAAAAACAAAACAAAAAACAAAACAAAACAAAAATCTGCTAGTTTCACTCATTTAAACTCTGGCTGCAGGATTCTGTTCACCCCTGCTATCATGTTCCCCAAAATAATACTAATTCAGTCGTCTATGTATCAGTTCTCAACCCACTCAATAAACCAGACAGGATGATGGTAACAGCATTACCTACTTAAAATTGTGTTTGATCTTCATTACGTGTGTGTGTGTGTGTGTGTGTGTGTGTGTGTGTGTGCGTGTGTGTGTTAGTCGGGTTAATACATTTTCTGTTTTTATGTATCCTTTTATGTACATTCCCCCTTTTTTCTGAAACAAAACTCTGTTTACTCCAAATTTTGTTTCAGAAACATCTAAATGAAAAACTCTGTCATAGTCAGGCACAGCTAAACCCCAAATGCTTGCAGGTTACCATAGGCAACCACACTGTGTGTTGTTAACCCCTTCTACAAATACCCTCTTTTAATGAGTCACGCTTTGTGTATGATTTTTGTTATCTCTGGTGCATATTATGTGCATGTGTGGTGTCACCTTTCCATCTTTCTAACAGTACACTTGCATACCTCAGTGCTGTCCTCCTCCCCCTTTTGTGGTGGTCTGGACACTGTGTCAATCCTCCACTTTCAGGCAGTCGTTTGTCTCCCTGGATTCTTTAACCCAATTTGATTCCCCACACTAAAACAGCCGCCTCAGTCCTCTTCTGCTCCTTTTCTTCTCTCCCACTTTTCAGTCCAATGGCAGTCAGTTTTTTCAGCTTTGTCCCGTGTCTCTCTTTGTCCCACTGTCTCTTTCATTGCCATCTCACTCCAAACATGGCAAATGTCAAGCTCAGACAGTCTTCTCAAAAGTCCTTCACACACAGTGAGGTTGCAGCTTGCTGGAAACGCATCTCCATCCATCCAATCTAGATGGTGGTTCTTCTCTTTCTGATGCCGTTTGCCCACAGCGCTGCTGGACCTCTCTGCTCAGAACTCTGGTATTGTCTCTTGGACTCCTGTCCACTGTTGATGTTCATGCTCGTGCTTCTGGAACTGCACTCGGTGTCTTCAGGGAGAGATTAGCTTCCTTGGAGCTTGCTTGTTCAGGACGAGGACGAGAAGCTGCAAAACAATTCAGCCAAAAATTCTGGCTGGGCGTTTCTATTTTTTCTAATGATTGTAACCTATAATTTTCTCCCGACTGCTGCCCGTGGAGAATTGATCCAGGTCTGTTCCCCACCTGTAATCGACAGACTGAGAGACTTTCATTATTCACTGTGACTGCATATGTTTTCATCACTCCTAAAGCAACACATCTCTACTTATTTTGTTTTGAACTCTACTGACTTTAAACCCCAAAAATGAAATTTTTATTTGTTCTTAACTGCAAACACAAAAATCTTCTTGATGTTGTTGTTAATTATTTAATCCACAAAACTCCAAATTATGTTTTCTTTTGTGTCCAGCAGGGGAAGAAGGTGACCTGTAGCGTCACTGCTTCCCCCAGTTGGAGACAATTTCCCACTCACACTTCCAGACTTTTTATTTTCTTTGTTTTCATGATTTTTCTTTCTCTTTTTTTTATTACCCCATTGTTTTACACCCACACATTAACCTGTTAACTCACTCCTCCAACCTCATCTTCCTTTCACCCCAACAGCTCTCATACAGTCAGCAATCAAATTCTCCATTCATCCTTGAGTACTTGATCACCTTTAAATGTCACTGTTAATTTTATCAATTTATTTATCATTACTTTAACACTAATCCACTGTTTATTTTTTATTTACTTTAGTTAATTTTCTCCTATTTGATCACTACGATTTCTTGACTATTTATTATTTCACAGAAAATCAACTAATCTACTTTGTCTCCCTCTTTGTCATCAAGGAATTCACACACACACTCACAGGCTGATCACTAGCCCCCACCTTTTCTTTCTCTCTCACACACACACGCACATTTTACTCTTCGTTCGTTCCACCTGTGAACCCGCCCCTCGAGGCTGGCTAACACACACCTCATGCTTCTCGCAGTCCCATTCAAACTTTCTGCGAGACACTTCTGCTGATTCAGGACAACGCCCTAAGCGGCACACAGAGCGGGTGCCGTCCGCTCGTGCAACTCACAAATTATTCAAACTGCGCCGCGGACTCGATACCGCAGTTTCTCTTCCCCTAAAAAATATAAAACCAAATTAAACCCCCAATTGACTTCACAGTTTGTAACAATTCGCGACACGGCCTTCTGCCGCAATTTCTGCACACCACAAACACACACTTTTAGACACAAATTCTTTTTGTTATTTTAATTGACTCCCGTACTTCAGACGAGACACAGACTCTAACTGCGCTTTCACACACACTACACCATCCTCCTTCTGCATCAGGCAATGGTTCAACTCAGCTCGGAATCTAACCGTCGAAAGCAACCGATCCTGCTTTTATGCATACTTCAGACTGTGACAGGGACCTCTCCCCGACTTAGTTATTTAAGGAGCCACGAATCCCCAGGTCACCACCCTGGATCTCCTGCCCTCACAGGTCCTAGCCCCACGTCCGAGACTAGGTGGGGTAACCAAACCCGTGACACGCGCAGCGCTCAGCTGGCGACAAAGCCTTTCAGCCCCGCTTTCTAACTAATAGTAACACACATTTCCTGCTTTAACACACGGGGACGGATCACACACCACCACTTTTTCCTAATAACTAAGACGGATCAGATACCGCCACGGATGAAACACCGATTCTATTAATCCGTAACAAACGTCTCCTGCTTTAACGCACCGAGATATCCTTACGGGGCGCTAAACATCAACCTGAGTTCTTAGCAAAAGTCTCTTGCTTTAATGCACTGAGACGGACGCTAGCCGCCTTTTATTTCTACTGAGTGAATTTACACTGTGATACGTTCAACTTAGCGAACAGATAATTTAGGCTTTAAACAATATGCACGGTTCGAAAATAAACAGGTCGTGCTTACCTTTTAATCATGTGAGCTAGCTCTCTGTTCGCCTCGTTTCACGATCTCAGCTCTGCCAATTCATCTCTGCGCCTCGAGCGAATCCCGGGTTTCACGGCACCAAAGACCATAAGATCTTTTTACATTAAAAATGCTTTCGTTGAATACTAGAAACTCCTACATTTTCATTGGTATGCAGATACCCAGCTATATAGTTCTTGTGAAGCTTTCAGTTAATCCAAAATGCTGCATTAAGAGTAAAAAGAGAAATCATATACCATAATTCTCCCATATTACTCTCCTTTTTTCCCATTAGGGTCCCTGTCTCTCCGTGAATCGCTACCTTATTGTGGTGGAGGGGTTTGTGTGTCCCAGGGATCCCAGGGACTATGTTGTCTGGGTGCTTTTGCCCCCTGGTATGGTCTCCCATGGCAAATTGGTCCTGGGTGAGTGACCAGACAGAGTGATTCAGACGACCCTTATGAGAAAAACATCGAGGGAACAATTTACCTTGCCCGGGATAGGGTTACCGGGGCCCCGTCCGTGATCATCGAACAATCAAGCGTTTCATTCAAAATAGTCAACAGGGTCGCAAGAAGCGTGTGGAAAAACCAAGGCGCAAAATAACTGCCCATAAACTGAGAAAAGTCCAGCGTGCAGCTGCCAAGATGCCACACTCTCCCCTTCACTGTTTGCAATTTTTATTGAACCACTAGCAGCAGCAATTAGACAGAATTCAGTAATTAAAGGCATAAAATGCAAGAACGTGGAACATAAAATCAGCCTTTATGCGGATGATGTGTTACTCTTTCTCCAAAATTCACAAACCAATATCTCTGCGGTGATTGAATTGATAAACTCTTTTGCAAGAATATCAGATTACTCAATTAACTGGTCAAAATCTACAGTCCTACCGATTAATTGCTCCCTCCATAATTCCTCTTCTACACCACTGCAATCGGGAAATATAAAATATTTAGGTATTAATGTTTCTCCCAAGCTTGCAGATCTAACTAAATTAAACCATATCCCACTTTTAAAGAAGGTAGAAGATGATCTGGCTAGGTGGAAATGTCTACCCATATCACTCATGGGAAGGGTTGCCGCTATAAAAATGATGGTCTTACCAAAAATAAATTATTTATTCTCAATGAGCCCAACTAAACCGCCACAAGATTGGGTCTCTAGATTCATGTATGTCCAAATTCCTTTGGAAAAATAAACCCCCACGTATAAGCTTAAAAACACTACAAAAGACCAAGGATAAAGGAGGATTAGAACTACCTAACTTTCAGCACTACTTCTTAGCCAACAGGCTTCAGTTTATCTCAGTGTTAGAGTTTGTATTGTTGATTGTCATTTATGCTTAGAAATATTTACTTATATATGCTTAGAGTTTTGTAATTAGTTGTAGATTGGTAGAGGTTTTGATCCTTGATAGTCTGCAAACTTTGTGTGTATTAGACAGCACTTTGGGAGCATGAGAGGTCATACCGTGTCTTATTGTTTTATGGTAGGATTAACGTAGTTGCGTCTGTTCTAGTCTAAGTGCTCTTTGTTTAGATGAACTGCAGGAATTCCTCACCGTGTTATCTAGGATGAACCATCTAGGGTGAGGGGGGGGCTACCCTCTTCCTGACCAAGGATGTTTGACCCTTTGATCAGCAGTCCACACACACACACACACACACACACACACACACACACACACACACACACACACACACAGGCAAGGTACTCTTTGTGTGTATGTAGACGTCATATGTTAATGAACTTATGCATATTCATGTAACCTCAATAAAAGAAAAGTGGTACGGGAGAACGGACGAGAGCAACTGGGGTCAAGCGAAGGAACAGTGCCTGTCCGGTTCTCTCCCGTGCACGAGAAACATGAAGAAGCTTGCCTACTTGTGTCTTGCTTTGCAGTGTAATTATATTGTCTTCAACGTTCCAGCGGATGGGTTCAAGCTACAAACCTATCACTCAGGATGGCTAAAACATACCTTCTTAGATGAACCTTGGCTAGATGTAGAACAAGCACTTTGCAATAATCTAGAGATCTCAGACCTACCATTTATCAGCTCAAACATCCAACGACATGAATGCTTTAAAAGCATCAACATCAGCTCTTCTCTGACAGCATGGTGGGAGTTTCTGAAATTGACGGCGTCTTCATTAATCCCATGCAAACGCACACCTATCTGGAACAACCCTGACATATTACAAAACAATAATATGATAAACTTTTCAGATTGGAGTGGTAAAGGAATCAAATATTTAGAACATATACTAGAAGGAACAGAATTTATTTCATTTGACGGACTAGTTACACAATATGGGATCAACAAGAAAAGATTTTTAGAATGTCAACAAATTAAATCCATAGTAAAAAATAAATTTAAACCGGGTCAAGTTGAACTACAAACACCACCAAGTGTGGTTCAATTTCTTACTCTTAAAACCCCCAAATTACTATCCAAAATATACAGAATGCTTTCTAAAACAGATGAATCAATATCACTTCCTATTGCAAAATGGGAAGCGGATTTATCAGTTAACTTAGACCTAAACTTCTGGTCTCAGATTTGCTTAAAAACCTTTCATCTAATTAGAAATTCCAGTCTTCAATTAATTCAATACAAAATATTACATAGAGTGCACTATACAGGTCATCGGATGTTCAAGATGGGCTTTACGTCTACCAACAACTGCTCACACTGCCCAACCAATTCACCAGACAATTATATCCACGCTCTTTGGTTCTGTCCACCAGTTCAGAAGTTTTGGCGCGAGATATGTGAAGACTTATCAAAGTGTCTGAAATGTAATATTCCAACTTCCCCCTTAGTGTGTTTGTTGGGCAGCTTAGATAATGTCACTTCAGAAAAGAATATAGCCCATATGGTTTTCACTGCCCTATGCATAGCCAAGAAAACAGTCCTCATGAACTGGAAAAATAAAAATATTCTTAATTCTAACCAATATAGAAATTATCTATTAGATTACATTAGTCTTGATACAGCCTCTGCCACCACATCAGATCAATTGCTCTGGGCTCCTTTGATCAGCTCCATCACCTAGTGGGGGTGGGGGGTCATAGTTTGGTCCCACCTTCACTGTTGTGAATGTTGTGGGGGTAGGGACAGGCTTAGGGCGTCGGGGGGTTCCCCGGAGGCATCTTCCTTGGGGGGCTATATCCGGGGGTAGCGGTCATGTCCGGTTAGGGGCCCTGTTGGCTCTCGGGTGACTGTTTCCTCGTGGCTGCGTGCAGCGGGGCTAGGGGAGAGTCTGTGCTGACGGACGTGGGTTACTGACCTGATAGCTTGGCTGCCCCTGGGTGGGTCCGGGATGGGCGTGAGGTTCTGGGGGCGCTCCGTCTCTGGGCTGGGGCCCTGGCCGGGCCTCGGGGGCTTGGGTCCTGGTTGGTGTGTTGCCGGGGTTGTGGGCGGGTGGGTGCATGGGGGCCCAGCCCTGGCGCAGGGTGCCGCCGGTGCGTCGAGCCACCTGGGGGGCTCTTCAACTGGTGGGGGAGATTGTCACATCTTGCAGGAGCTTTCCGCTCTTCAGGAACTCTCTCTGCAGGAGGGGGAGATACAGGAGAGGTGGAGGAAGATCTCAGCCTGGGCGTCTATTGTCTTATGTAGTCTGGAAGATGAGTGGATGGTAGGGTGGGTGCAGTTTTCTCTGTGGTGGGGTTGGGTGGACTGTCCCGGGCTCTGTGGGGCAGGGGGGCGCTGCTGCACTGGGCCCCGGTCTGGATGGGCCTGGGCCCCCTTTCCCTGGTGGGTCGCGGAGTATGGGAGTGCCTACTGGGGTCAGCGGGGGAGCTGGCCCCAGGGAAGGGTCACTTGCCCCTCCCTTCCTTCTCTCCCCATCTTCAGCTGCTTCCCCCTTCCCGCTCCACCACAACACATGCAGGGCCTTGGAGTAGGGGTATGTCACCAGGGTGCAGAGGAGGCTACCCCCCCTCGTTCCCCTTCTGGCTGCCTCTGCCTCAATTTTATCCCACAACTTAGACATTCACATTACTCACACTCTCATTACACATACATATAGGATCTTGGGGATGGGCATGATACACGGAGTCCAAATTACCATCGGGGTGTACACCTCACCCCTGGCATCGTTGCTCACCTCTCAATTTTGAATACACGTAGACATTGAGGGCTAGCAGGAGGGACTATGCGCTTACCTGCTGCTCTCTGGAAGGTAGCTCCATGCCCTCCTGGGTTTTAAATGCACCTTAGAACACACATGCATCAACACTACAATGAGCGGGTGGAGGGAGGTTTGGAGTCTTCTCTCACCCCCATTCTCTGCGGCCTGCTGGAGCGGGGGGGGCTAGGAGGAGGAGTTGGCCGTCCGACTGCGGTCTGGAGTGTGGGGCCTCCCTGCTGCTGCGGAGTTGGGGCGGTCTGCCTCTCCCCACCGCAGGGAAAAGGGTAACACCACCTGGGTCTGGGTGCAGTTCCACCCTCCAGGGGCAAGGGTACCTAGACCCGGTTCGTAGAGTACGCTTGGGGAGTGTGATCGTGTCTGTCTTTATGTCTGTCTCCACGTTGGTTGAGTGTGGAGTAAGTGCATATGAGAGCATGAGGGTGGGAATGGATGTATGTATCTGTGTGTGCCTGTATGTCTGTGTCTATATGTCAGGTTGGGTATCAGACGCCACCTCTCTGGGGAAGCCCCAAACGCAATTTCATTGTTCTTGACAATGACAATAAATAAATAAAATACTAAATACTAAATACATCTCAGGCCCTCCAAGGTTTGGAGGCCTATCTCCCCCCACCACCACTTCCCCTGCCAGTGGCGGACTCCCTCAGACATCGGTGCGTTGGTGGTTCTTTGTGTCTGGGGATGGGCGTCCAGGTACACACCGGCTCACTCCTTGGCGGCCACTTATCTGGAGCCTTGGGCTCGCTCGGGCCACTTCGGAGGTGGGGTGCCCTCGGCCTCTCGGCCTGGGGCTCGGTCACTCAGGCACAGCTGGCTGCCGGGTGCGTCACTGCAACTCCCCCTGGCTTCTGCTCCGCGGCTGCTGAGTGAACACTCATCTGGGACTCTCCTCAGCTCTTTCTGGGACAGTGGCGCGGCTGCCCCTCTGTTGGTCTTCCTTGGTCTCTTTTTTTCTGAGGGCCTCTGGATGTCTGGAGTTTTGATCTCCTCCATACCTGCTTTATGCCCTGGAGGACGGGGCTGTGCCCCCCCCCCCCCCCACACACACACACACACACACACACACACACACACACCCTCTAGCAGATCATTACATGAAGGAGCCTTTTAAAAAAAACAAGCGCGTCCATGCTCACAGGTGTACACACGGGTGATCACACCCACAAACTACACCCTTTTTGGCTCCTACCTCAAAGCACACTGTGTGCTGTCGATCTTATGTGCTGCACAATAATGTTTAATATTTAGTATTTACTGTCATATTCCCATATATCATTGTGTTGTTGTTTATTCTATTACTCTTGTTCTCTTCTGCTTGTTTTCTTTTTTCTTTCTCAACAGGTGATCCAGGTGATCAATATATGCATTTTCTTTTTCTTTTTTTTCTTTTTTTTTCTTTTTTTCTGCCCATTCTGTTGGTTTTTGTTTTTTGCCATTCTCCATGGCCAAGGTAAGAAAGGCTGAAAGACGACCACCACTGAACAAGACACACAAGCTGAAACGTCAAGACTGGGCCAAGAAATATCTCAAGACTGGTTTTTCTAAGGTTTTATGGACTGATGAAATGAGAGTGAGTCTTGATGGGCCAGATGGATGGGCCCATGGCTGGATTGGTAAAGGGCAGAGAGCTCCAGTCCAACTCAGACGCCAGCAAGGTGGAGGTGGAGTACTGGTTTGGGCTGGTATCATCAAAGATGAGCTTGTGGGGCCTTTTCGGGTTGAGGATGGAGTCAAGCTCAACTCCCAGTCCTACTGCCAGTTTCTGGAAGACACCTTCTTCAAGCAGTGGTACAGGAAGAAGTCTGCATCCTTCAAGAAAAACATGATTTTCCTGCAGGTCAATGCTTCATCACACACGTCCAAGTACTCCACAGCGTGGCTGGCAAGAAAGGGTATAAAAGAAGAAAAACTAATTACATGGCCACCTTGTTCACCTGATCTGAACCCCATTGAGAACCTGTGGTCCATCATCAAATGTGAGATTTACAAGGAGGGAAAACAGTACACCTCTCTGAACAGTGTCTGGGAGGCTGTGGTTGCTGCTGCACGCAATGTTGATGGTGAACAGATCAAAACACTGACAGAATCCATGGATGGCAGGCTTTTGAGTGTCCTTGCAAAGAAAGGTGGCTATATTGGTCGCTGATTTGTTTTTGTTTTGTTTTTGAATGTCAGAAATGTATATTTGTGAATGTGGAGATGTTATATTGGTGTCACTGGTAAAAATAAATAATTGAAATGGGTATATATTAGTTTTTTGTTAAGTTGCCTAATAATTATGCCCAGTAATAGTCACCTGCACACACAGATATCCCCCTAAAATAGGTAAAACTAAAAACTACTTCCAAAAACATTCAGCTTTGATATTAATGAGTGTTTTGGGTTCATTGAGAACATGGTTGTTGTTCAATAATAACATTATTCCTCAAAAATACAACTTGCCTAATAATTCTGCACTCCCTGTAAAGGTTTAAATCACTGTCAATTTCAGTCATTTATGTGGGAAATAGATTCAGAGTTTGCCAACATTCCTTATCATACAGAGGTCCATTGGCTGAGTTGGGGAAAAATTCTCAACAGAGTTTTTGAGCTCAGCAAGGAAATCTATCAGTTCATGGACATGGCATGTATTATGTGGTGAAGGCATTTCAAGTGAAGCTGTCAAAAAAGCACCAGTGCAACTTGCCTCACTTTCCCTGTTGCCAAGTTATTTTGAACCAATTCAGCGCTACAGTGTTCCCAAATGCGCACTTTGCTGATAAACTGAGTGCACTGAGTTCGCACGGCGCTTTGGTGACTTTGAAGCACAAAATGAGAATTTTGAGCTGCTTCACAACCCATTTACAGTTGACGTGGAAACTGCACCTGTGCAGATTTAGATGGAGCTGCATTCTAATGGGACACTCAAGGGAAAGTAAGACATTGAATGGGCTGCAGAGTTTATTAGTTCCATTCCTGAAACAATGCCCCAGCTCCGTCTGCATGCAGCTCGGACCTTGTATATGTTTTCATTTATATTTTCTGGGGGTTTTGGCAGCATGTTCATATTTCTAACTGGCATAATTTTGACAGGATATATTTTCATGGAGAGCAAAATATTTAAAGTTAAAGTTTATTTCTTTAAGTTTATTTATTCTGGAATTATATTCCTGTCTGTATTCATATTTATGTTTGAAAACATTGTTGTAGTGTGTTCAATAAATGTTTATCTTGTTTGGCCCGCAACCTAAAGTGTGCCTTGAGGTTTGGCCCCCTGTGCAATTGAGTTTGACACCCCTGATCTAAATGGTCCAAGCTCATGGGTATTAAAACGTTATCAGCACAAATGTCTTCTATGTGATTCTCAGTATGTTATTCAGAGAGCTCTGGTCATAATGCAGAAATAAAGGTGAATGTGCGGTACACACAACACACAATGCGGTACACCACTTCCCTGATGAGAGTTTTGCTTAACTTGTTTGACGATGCAAAGCAGTTTTATTGACTCATCAAAGATGTATCCTAGCTTCTGTGAGAAAGCTATTAGTCTGCTCAACAATTTAGCCTTTACTGAAAGCTGAGGGCTGAATAAGAATGAGAGCAGGCCTGTCTGAATGCCAGCTGAACAGCTGAGGCGCTGCAACCTCATT
Source organism: Maylandia zebra (assembly GCF_041146795.1). Classification (NCBI taxonomy): domain Eukaryota; kingdom Metazoa; phylum Chordata; class Actinopteri; order Cichliformes; family Cichlidae; genus Maylandia; species Maylandia zebra. Next base: position 4,653,244 of record NC_135177.1, on the reverse strand, counting down.
TGGAATCTGAACCCTCGAACGGCCCTTTCCTGTCAACATTCAGCATTGTGTGAAACAGTGTCTACCAGCCCATCACTGCCACCAGCCCTTCAGCCCCATAGGCATAGACCTGGTTCCAAAAGAAATGATGAGTTTGGCCTCTAGCAAACATAGGGCCCTCTGGACACTCAGAGCTATACATTACTACAAGAAAAGAGTTAAGATGTTTTGGATAGGAAGAGAAAAGGAAATGAAAGAATGAGGAAGGAATGACAGAAAGCAAAGAATGTTAAGGAAAGAAATGGTAGTATATGTAGGCTTGTTCAAATGTGTAACCTGTAGCACCTAAGCATCACTTAGTAGTTTAGTCAGGTTAGAATCTTTTTCCACATCTTTTATGATCACTTTTGTTCCCCGAATACTCAGGTGTGACTAATATATTCACTGTTTCACTGTTAGAGTTACCTAGTGTCATTAAGAAGCCATCCAATCTGTCAACAATGAAAAAAAAGTTTGGTCATTGTTTGCAAATAGCAAAGGAAAATGACACTGCTAGCTAAAACCTAGCTCTAGCTCAGCCAGTAAAATTATATCAGAAATATGCTCACCACAACTTCTCAGGCACTGAAGCCTTGTGTGATGGTCATGTTTTTGTCACTCAGCTAATGTCTGTGGGTCTAAATCAATGTAGCCATAATAACTTTTAAAAAGATGCTTACTTTTTCCCCATTTCCAAACAATGCACACCACATACTATCATGTGAAACAAAAATGTTTTCACACATTAAACTTTAACATTCACATCTATGAACAATAACTTAAAGTAACAGTTTTTCTATATGCCTTTATTAGTCTGTCAAATAGTTGTGGAGGAATTTTGGCCCACTGTTCGTTCCAACATTGAGGTTTCTGGCTATTTCTTAATTATTGCTTCCTTAAGTTCCTGACGCATTTTCTTTACTTTAGTAAAAACCAGATCAAACCAGGACTCACTGGCGAGATACAGGGAAACAAGACTAACAAGTTTAATGTAATGAAGAAGTCAAAGGACGATGGAAACGTACTTATGGCTGAACAGGAGGGGCAACGATGAGTAAAAGCAGAGGCTGTGCCCACAGTGAGATTCACACACAAATATATTTATACACTTAAACACAAAACACATTATCACTGTTGACTCAAGCCAGCAGAAAAAAACTGTATTTTCATAAAATATTTGTTATCAGGCTTAAATATGCAAAAATACTATCAACCCAAGTAACCACTGGGCTAAAATTCCCTTTTTGGCTTTTTTGTTCTGTGGACCCAATTACATGGAGGGTTTGTCACTCTACAACTTCTAATGTGGGTTCATTACCATTCTTATGTCTAAATCAAACTAGACAAAGTTCCCATACCAAAAGATGACAACTGGATCTATCGGTTGAGTAGCATTCACTATGCTAAGCAGAAGACTTATCTTCCCCATGTCCCCTTAAAGATTCTGAAAAAAGAGTGAAAGTAAGTGAAATCTACATTTATAAGTGACACATACAGTCTAACATAAAGAGCGTGACGATGAGCATTTGCCTGTGAGAGCAGAGGCATCCCTAGACTATGCTCTTTTGTCCTGTGAGTGTGGAACAGAGGTTAGCTCAGTGAATCAGTGCTGCTGAAGGACACATAGAAGTCAGAATCCAGTTTCCCAACTGCATTTCACCTTCCACTTGCTTTTCTGATGGGACTTAAGAAGTCATTTTAGTGCGCAATTCATGTTTGATGACTCTATTGATTTTCCTTTCCGCTCTGCTTTCTGCCCCTCTCTCATTCCTCTGTTTCCATCTCCCTCACCTCTCTTTTCTCCTCTCCAGCCTGCCATTCCCTATTGACTTAAGTGACCCTACAGCTCCACACTCCCTCTTGCTTTCTACCATCTCACCAGTCCCCCCCCCCACTCATTGCTAGTGGCTACCATTTTCCACGGCCTTGTAGGGCTTTTCTTTTCTGAACTATTTACTATAACATAGAGCAGTGTATAAACTAAAACATGTTTCTTCTGCTTTACTAGCCAAAATGTATACTGCAGTGTATGGGAAAGGGTCATAAAGTGCTGCTTGGCAAGTATTTGGGGGGTGCTCATAGCTAATGAGCACAGTATAAGAAACAGTAATTAATTGCAATTAAGTGATTAGTTAATTCAAATCAATGACATATCTGCCTAAGCTTCATTATGTCAACATTCTGTAGTGGCCATAGAAATGTAAATTTCTGTAGAACTATGTCCCTGCTTCAAAGTCTTTAATGCATTTTAAGAGAATGTGGGGTAGAAGGGTGGGTGGGAAAAGCACTGGACTTGAATCATTATTAATCAAAATTGTTGTTTTTAATTATAATAGTTATCAATAAAACAGCAACAACAATGTGTGTATGAATATTAATTCAGCAGGAGTTAAAGTTAAACTGACGAAATGGGCCATTGACATTGTACCTACACACCAGATACTGTTTTAGTTTAGACTGTAAAATAAATACATTTAAATAAATGTTTACGTTTTAGAAAACCATTCTCAGGTGGTTGTCCCATTTGGGAATTAGCTTCCAGTGAGCTTGCACTCAAACAGAGAAGTTCTCTGTTGGGATGAACTTACTATACTGTCGGGTATTTAAGATGTCATAGGACCTTATTATTATTATTGTTACTGTCCTGTTATTATGTCTTGAGCTCAAGGCTAGTTTTAAAGATGTCTCAGGAAATGGTGCTATAATTATTTAGGGCATCTCACAGAAATGTCACAAATACTGACACAGACTCTGTCCCAAAGGACTGTAATATCAAATACAATATATTGAAATACTTTAAACTAAGATATTGAAATACTTTAAACTAAGAAGAGAGATTTATTTGCAAAACCAGCTTCTGTGGGAAGGTGCACACTTTTCATCCTATGGTGTGTTAAGCCATATGGTTAATGTGCTTCTATTACTTTAATTAAGTCTTGTGTGATACTGTCATTGAAGAATTCTTCAAACAAATCATATATTTGCATTTAAATAAAGCATACTGAAAGTTATGCGTGCCAAAAGTAGGAGTCTGTGTGAGTGGAGTTTTTTGTTATTTTTGAGAGGGAAAGAAAAAGCTAGCCCTGATGACAGTGAGTGTGTTTTAGAGTGAGTCATACCACCCACTGCTGGTTGAAAATGAAGAGACAAAGGAGCAGACAAGTGCCCTAACCCTGGAGAGCCATCAAAACACTGAAATATACTGAGCTCACTCTGTCTGAAGTGAAGTTGAGGACACTTTGAACCACAGCCAGAGGCAACTACACACTGGGGTGATGATAAGATAAAAGCGGATGGGCAAGGAGCTCTACTTTGGTGCACAGAGTTATGGTAAGTAGTGTAAACAGTGGAAAAATTGTGAAGCTGATGATGTGTTTAGTCTTGAAGTATGGAGAAAGCTGTTTGTTTTGAGGTAAATCAGAGCAATATGATGCAAAAAAACAAACAAAACTATAGTACTGAGCAGGGGTCTTTTCCATGTGTCCCTGTTGCAACATGCCTGAGTAAAATTAGTAAAATTAGCAAGAGTATAGAATGCTTAAGTGGCAACCCCTAACCCTACTCAAGTAAATTTAACCCTTGTATGGTGTTCGGGTCTGTGAGACCCGTGTTCAGTTTTTTTCAAAAGAAAAATTAAACAATTAATTATTTTTTCACGTGTAAATGTATTGTGTCTTTCCACTCACTCCACTTGATTATAACTGATTTATTTATAACATTTTATATAAAAGAAAAACGAGAAGCACATTAATTCATAAATGTGATCTAACAAAGGTAAAGGGAAAAAATTAACCATGTTTGCTGTTCATATGTCTTGTAATTGGGATGAAGTAAACATCTGTTGAGTAATTTAACATAAAATTGTTTGATAGTGTTAATTTGGAAAGCCAAAACTCTAGCGGGTCCACCAGACCCATGAACACTGGCTGAGTAACAAAAATACGAACACCACACAAGGGTTACGTTAATGTAAGTGTTAGAAAAAATATACTTCTAAAACTACTTTTATTGCTCAATGTTCATTCACTCATGAGCTGCTGTAACATGAATCCAATGGCTGAATCACCACCTCAGCATGCAGTCAAGTTCTATAGTCTTGCTAATGACCTACTAAAATGGCCTGTATTTGTATAGCGCTTTACTAGTCCCTAAGGACCCCAAAGCGCTTTACACAACCAGTCATCCACCCATTCACACACACATTCACACACTGGTGATGGTAAGCTACGTTGTAGCCACAGCCACCCTGGGGCGCACTGACAGAGCCGAGGCTGCCGGACACTGGCGCCACCGGGCCCTCTGACCACCACCAGTAGGCAACAAGTGAAATGTCTTGCCCAAGGACACAACGACCGAGACTGTCAGAGCTGGGGCTCGAACCGGCTAACTTCTGATTACAAGGCGAACTCCCAACTCTTGAGCCACGATCGCCCCATACCATACGATCGCCTGAATACTAATTGTATTCAGGTGTGTTGCAACAGGGGCACATGGAAAAGCTTCAGGACAATGGCCCTTGAGGACTGGAGTTCGACACCCCTGGTATAGAGTATATTTAAAGAAATGCAAAAAAATGCACTCAAACATAACCCATATGTGATTCAGTTTGGGCAAAAGTCAGAGTTACAATGTACAGGGAGTGCAAAATTATTAGGCAAGTTGTATTTTTGAGGAATAATGTTATTATTGAACAACAACCATGTTCTCAATGAACCCAAAACACTCATTAATATCAAAGCTGAATGTTTTTGGAAGTAGTTTTTAGTTTGTTTTTAGTTTTAGCTATTTTAGGGGGATATCTGTGTGTGCAGGTGACTATTACTGGGCATAATTATTAGGCAACTTAACAAAAAACAAATATATACCCATTTCAATTATTTATTTTTACCAGTGAAACCAATATAACATCTCCACATTCACAAATATACATTTCTGACATTCAAAAACAAAACAAAAACAAATCAGCGACCAATATAGCCACCTTTCGTTGCAAGGACACTCAAAAGCCTGCCATCCATGGATTCTGTCAGTGTTTTGATCTGTTCACCATCAACATTGCGTGCAGCAGCAACCACAGCCTCCCAGACACTGTTCAGAGAGGTGTACTGTTTTCCCTCCTTGTAAATCTCACATTTGATGATGGGCCACAGGTTCTCAATGGGGTTCAGATCAGGTGAACAAGGTGGCCATGTAATTAGTTTTTCTTCTTTTGTACTCTTTCTTGCCAGCCATGCTGTGGAGTACTTGGACGCGTGTGATGGAGCATTGTCCTGCATGGAAATCATGTTTTTTTTGAAGGATGCAGACTTCTTCCTGTACCACTGCTTGAAGAAGGTGTCTTCCAGAAACTGGCAGTAGGACTGGGAGTTGAGCTTGACTCCATCCTCAACCCGAAAAGGCCCCACAAGCTCATCTTTGATGATACCAGCCCAAACCAGTACTCCACCTCCACCTTGCTGGCGTCTGAGTTGGACTGGAGCTCTCTGCCCTTTACCAATCCAGCCACGGGCCCATCCATCTGGCCCATCAAGACTCACTCTCATTTCATCAGTCCATAAAACCTTAGAAAAATCACTCTTGAGATATTTGTTGGCCCAGTCTTGACGTTTCAGCTTGTGTGTCTTGTTCAGTGGTGGTCGTCTTTTAGCCTTTCTTACCTTGGCCATGTCTCTGAGTATTGCACACCTTGTGCTTTTGGGCACTCCAGTGATGTTGCAGCTCTGAAATATGGCCAAACTGGTGGCAAGTGGCATCTTGGCAGCTGCACGCTTGACTTTTCTCAGTTCATGGGCAGTTATTTTGCGCCTTGGTTTTTCCACACGCTTCTTGCGACCCTGTTGACTATTTTGAATGAAACGCTTGATTGTTCGATGATCACGCTTCAGAAGCTTTGCAATTTTGAGACTACTGCATCCCTCTGCAAGATATCTCACTATTTTTGACTTTGCTAAGCCTGTCAAGTCCTTCTTTTGACCCATTTTGCCAAAGGAAAGGAGGTTGCCTAATAATTATGCACACCTGATATAGGGTGTTGATGTCATTAGACCACACCCCTTCTCATTACAGAGATGCACATCACCTAATATGCTTAATTGGTAGTAGGCTTTCGAGCCTCTACAGCTTGGAGTAAGTCAACATGCATGAAGAGGATGATTCAATTCAATTCAATTCAATTTTATTTATATAGCGCCAAATCACAACATAAGTCACCTCAAGGTGCTTCATAGATACATAGAAAAACCCAACAATCATATAACCCTCTATGAGCAAGCACTTTGGCAACAGTGGGAAGGAAAAACTCCCTTTTAACAGGAAGAAACCTCCGGCAGAACCAGGCTCAGGGAGGGGTGGCCATCTTCTGCGATAGGTTGGGGTGAGAGAAGGAAGACAGGATAAAAGACATGCTGTGGACGAGAGACAGAGGTTAATAACAGATATGATTCAATGCAGAGAGGCCTGTTAATACATAGTCAGTGAGAAAGGTGACTGGAAAGGAAAAACTCAATGCATCATGGGAATCCCCCGGCAGCCTATGTCTATTGCAACATAACTAAGGGAGGATTCAGGGTCACCTGGTCCAGCCCTAACTATATGCTTTAGCAAAAAGGAAAGTTTTAAGCCTAATCTTGAAAGTAGAGATAGTGTCTGTCTCCTGAATCCAAACTGGAAGCTGGTTCCACAGAAGAGGGGCCTGAAAACTGAAGGCTCTCCCTCCCATTCTACTTTTAAATACTCTAGGAACAACAAGTAGGCCTGCAGAGCGAGAGCGAAGTGCTCTAATAGGGTGATATGGTACTACAAGGTCATTAAGATAAGATGGGGCCTGATTATTTAAGACCTTGTATGTGAGGAGCAGGATTTTGAATTCAATTCTGGACAGGAAGCCAATGAAGGGAAGCCAAAACAGGAGAAATATGCCCTCTCTTTCTAGTCCCTGTCAGTACTCTTGCTGCAGCATTTTGGATTAGCTGAAGGCTTTTCAGTGAGTTTTTTGGACATCCTGATAATAATGAATTACAGTAGTCCAGCCTGGAAGTAATAAATGCATGAACTAGTTTTTCAGCGTCACTCTGAGACAGGATATTTCTAATTTTAGAGATGTTGCGCAAATGGAAGAATGCAGTCTTACATATTTGTTTAATATGTGCATTGAAGGACATGTCCTGGTCAAAAATGACTCCAAGGTAATGCCATCCAGGACAAGCACAGAGATGAGTCCACTGTCAGAGGCCATAAGAAGATCATTTGTAACCTTCACTAAAGCTGTTTCTGTGCTGTGATGAGCTCTGAAACCTGACTGAAACTCTTCAAATAAACCATTCCTCTGCAGATGATCTGTTAGCTGTTTGACAACTAGTCTTTCAAGGATTTTTGATATGAAAGGAAGGTTGGAGATTGGCCTATAATTAGCTAAGACTGCTGGGTCTAGAGATGGCTTTTTGAGTAAAGGTTTAACTACAGCTAGCTTGAAGGCCTGTGGTACATAGCCGATCATTAGAGATAGGTTGATCATATTTAAGATCGAAGAATTAATTAATGGCAGGACTTCTTTGAGCAGTTTTGTAGGAATGGGTCTAAAAGACAGCATGGTGGCACGGTGGTTAGCACTGTTGCCGCACAGCAAGAAGGTCCTGAGTTCAATTCCACCATCAGGCTGGGGTCTTTCTGTGTGGAGTTTGCATGTTCTCCCCGTGTTTGCGTGGGTTCTCTCCGGGTACTCCGGCTTCCTCCCACCGTCCAAAGACATGCAGCTTGTGGGGATAGGTTAATTGGATAATACAAATTGCCACTAGGTGTGAATGTGCGAGTGAATGTGAGTGTGAATGGTTGTCTGTCCTTGTGTGTTGGCCCTGCGACAGACTGGCGACCTGTCCAGGGTGTACCCTGCCTCTCGCCCTATGACAGCTGGGATAGGCTCCAGCGCCCCCCGCGACCCTGAAAAGGATAAGCGGAAGCGAATGGATGGATGGATGGATGGGGTCTAAAAGACACGTTGATGGTTTGGAGGAAGTAATTATTGAAGTTAACTCAGAAAGATCAATTAGAGAAAAAGAGTCTAACTTAACATCAATGGTACTAAGAGTAGCTGTAGATAATATTACATCTGTGGGATGATTACTGGTAATTTTATCTCTAATGATAAAAATTTTATTTGTGAAGAAGTTCATGAAGTCATTACTAGTTAACGTTAAAGGGATTGTTGGCTCAAAAGAGCTCTGACTTTTTGTCAGCCTGGCTACAGTGCTGAAGAGAAACCTGGGGTTGTTCTTATTTTCTTCAATCAGTGATGAATAGTAAGATGTTCTGGCTTTGCGGAGGGCTTTCTTATAAAGCAGCAAACTATTTCTCCAGGCTAAATGATGATCCTCTAAATTTGTGACACGCCATTTCCTCTCCAGATTACGAGTAATCTGCTTTAGGGTACGTGTTTGAGAATTATACCACGAAGTCAGGTACTTGTGATTAGAGACCTTAGTTTTCACAGGAGCTACAGTATTGTAGAATATTTAGCTGATTTAGAGTTTAGAAATGTGTTATCATAGAATGTAGAACTATTGTAGAGACACTGACACTGCACAGTAAAATTTGCAGTGTCAAACTAACACTTAAAGAGTTAAATTTAACACTGTTTCCGAGTCTATTTGGTCCCATTCAGAATTGGTGTTAAATCAACTCTTTCTATAGTGTTAAAATTTTAGAGTAAATTTAACTCTAAACAGAGTAAAAATTTAACACTGAGTAACACCGCATAGTGTTAAATCAACTTAACACTACTAGTAGTGTCATATTATTTACTCTATCCTAGTGATAAATTAACTCTATTTGAGTAAAATCCCACTGATTTTTAACACTGAATTGTGTTATTTGAAATTAACACTGGGGGTTCAAAGAACTCTGATGGGAGTTGATGTTACTCTATACTGTGTTATTCATACACTAATCTCTAGTGAAAAATTAGCTCCCATAGAGTAAAATTTGTAATTAATTTTACACCAAATAATGTTACTAAAACTCTTCCTGTAGTGTTACCTTTACACACAATTCACTGTTTTGCAGCATGAAAACCTGGTTTTTAATAATGCTTTTACATATAAAACAAGTGAGCAAAAACCACAACTAGATAATACATTTAACAGCTTTATTTTTATGTCAGGCTCAAAATATAAAAACATCTCATGTAGTGTATAAAACACTTTAAAACAATGAATTAGTTCAGCATAAAACGGCAATATGGAACGACATACAGGGAGGAATCTGAAATGCCATACTTGATTTGAAGAAGCAACACAGCTCATTTATGTTCAACACCTTCAGCACCATATTGGGATGCAGTCTGACCCTAAATGCATGATGTCAGGGGTTTAGACATTTGTTCAGAACACAAGTAAGAGAAATGAGACAACTGCAGACCGACTCAGAGTGTAATTAGAAAACGTGCGCACGGGTGAATGTCTCTCTGAGAAGACACCACACCGAGCACAGGCTCGCTGCTTTATTTATAAGGCAAAAATGGGTTACATAGTACTTCCTCTTTTAACAGATGTTGACGAGAGGTTAAGCATTAAATCAACTTATCTGATCTTTCACACACTGGGATAAAAATACAGAAGTATATCATGCTTTATCTGACATCACAGACATTATAGGAAAGAATGCATCATTATATCATGCTGTCAAAACATCTCAAACACTTAAGTAAGGAATGTATCAGTTTTCCTTTAACAATAAACTTGGTTAGCTGATTCTTCAACAATAGGCTTGGTTATGTGAAAATATATGAACACACTAAATATAAGGCACACTTGGTTAGAATATAAGGCCTACTTGATTATATTGTATTATAGAGATTTGGTTATAGTGTATAATGTAGAAAATCTCTTAACATTTCCCTCCTGTTGTTAATATATTTCACATGTTTAATATCAATGCATAGTCACTTGTTAAATCACATTTTCAACTTGCATATCATTCAGTGAAGTATCTAAACATCAGCTCTGTTAAGATTAAGATTATCATAGACATTCTCTACTCTGGTCTCTCTAGTTAGCATATCATACTGGCGAAAGGGATCCTCCATATCTCTCTGGATCAAAACAAAATTTCCTAAAGTACGATTAAACATACTCATCACCATGCGTCTCAGACAAGGGATAATACAAGCAGCAAAAATGCAAAATAGAAACATCACAGTACATAGGGCCAACAGGCCTTTAATCAGCAAAGATTTCCAGGAGCCGCTCAGCAACCAGTCCCACCAGCCATGCTCATCGGTTACGTAGTCCTGTTGCTGGGCGTCTCTTAGTTGTCTCAGAACATTCAAAGCATTTGTCATGTTTAATGAGTGTATGTTGTCAGGTATGTAAGTACAACATGTCTTGTTGAACAGTACACAAAGACCTCCTTTCTCTGCAAGAATAAGGTCCAAAGCTACTCGGTGTTGCATGACAGTGATGCGGATTGCATCAATTTCTTCATTCTGTGATTTGTCAATGCGGGTGGAAGCATTCAAAAACAGTCCAAAGCGATAGTCTAAAGTCTCAATTCGTAGTGCGTGTTTTCCTACTCCTGTCCAGGGAAACAGAGAGTGCATTACCTTGTCGCCGGTATTCCAGAGTTTGAATTCCTCTGGCACGTCTGTTCCAAGGATTGAATCATGAGGCTTGATTTCTATATGACGCCTAACTCTGGTCTTGTTGTACACAGATATCTTAAAAGTGTGATCTGAAATGAAGATAGGTGCACAGCATCCTGACCAGTTGGGTGGCAACATAAAGTACGCACGCTGTCCGCACAGCCATGCCATACCTTGTACCCAATAGGTGCCATTTACCTGTTGATTTAGGTTGACTGTCCCATACCCTACTCCTCCATAGGTTGTGTTGCAGTTGTCGGTATGGCCCAGAGGGTGGCGTCCCTTCACTGACGCTTGGTAGAAGCACAGAGGATGCCACTTCTCTGTATGGGTCATAAAAACAGGGAAAGGGACAGAAGCATTTCTGTTTTTTACTGTCATATCTACCCAGAATTTGTCGTCACAGATTCCATCCTTCTTCAGGCCTTTTGCACCTAGGAGTGAAGCTGTCATGCCGATTGTAAAGTATTGTCTTCCAATGCTGGCGAAACTTGCTGCACATTCACTTTGCACGTGACTGTCCATTTTGCGACCATATATGGTGGGGTAGACTGAAGTTGAAGGCATGTGAGAACAGACATAACATTCTTTTTCATCTATGGTGTTGTGTAGGTATCGGTACCAGGCATTGTTCATCCAAGGGTGAATGTGATCTTGGGTCATCTCAGTTAGATGGGAGTTGTCATGGGTCCACCTCTTGAGACGGGGAATAGTTGGTGTTATTCTGCGGGCTCTTCCAGGTATCAGCCAGAGGAGCATCACCCCTAAGATGACACCGGCCACCAGACAGATCAGGCGGCACATGAACCGTTTCCGTTGAAAGTGACAAGCACTTAAGCATAGCAGCTTTGGGGCTGGGGCTGGTGGCTCTTCTTCTTCTAGATTCATCATGCTGGCTCTCTGCATTCTAGGCGTCCCCGGTGTTGTCATTGGTTCCTCTCTTTGGTGGGATGGGTCACTCTTTATTATGTGTTTGTTCTTCAGGGCGACCAGGCACACCTGAGCTCCAAGTGAGGAGACCACTGGCGAGAAGGTAAAGGGCGGGGTATACCCAATCAGCCCTTTCCTTCACCAGGGGATCACTTGAGAGTCGGGGGAACCGGCGTCTTATTGTGATGCAAACACTTTCTTCACGTGACTCTGATGGATCCACGACGGTCTTTCAGCGATTTTACAAGCTGTTGGTGTAGTCAGCAACACTTGAAACGGACCCTCCCACTTCGGAGAACTCCAGTTTTTCCGCTGGAGGACTTTAATCAGAATCCAATCACCGGGGTTCAACCTGCAAGAGACTGGAGATAGATCACTCGGCAGTTGATTGTTTAAAATCACTTCTTTATTTTCAAACAGTTTTGTCATCCATTCTGCCATTGTTGTTTCTGCAATAGATTTGTTAATTGGCTCGCTCGTTATGGGAAGAGGGAAGTGTCTGCCATGTACAACTTCAAATGGCGTTAGACCACCTGCTCCTTGAGTTATTCTCATCCATAACTTAACTAAGCTTAGACATTCAGGCCATGGTTTTTTAGTTTCTTCCATACATTTTCTCAATCTTTGTTTAATTGTGCCGTTAGTTCTCTCGACTAATCCTGCACTTTGTGGATGATAAGAACAATGATGTTTTATGCTGAAGCCTAGAGCTTCAGAAACTTTACTTATCACTTCATTTACAAAATGTGTGCCATTGTCTGATCTTATCAGAGACGGAATGCCATAATGGTCATCAAAACACAGGGTTTCCATCAGTTTTCCGCAGAGCAATACAATACAATGCCATCTTTCACAACAGTACTTTTGATCTTACAAAAAAAATGTGCTTTAAACAGTTCATCAAAAGCACCAAGTGAAGAGGTAGACTTGCATGGTATGGCATTCTTGTCAAGAATAATGAAGAACTGGTGGATGTCATTCTTTTTCACCCCAACAGCCAGGAGGTAGGGTTGAGTGCTGGTAGTGATGGCATCAAGGTGCTCTTGGATATTTGTTCCAGTCTGAAAAGACAAATACAGACAGGCAATAAGAATCAAATGTTTCTTAAATTGGTAATTCATAACATAAAAATAGAAAAGAAACACAAACCTTCTTGAAGACCACAAGACGCCTTTCTGCTTGAGAAGCTGACACCTTTCCTGGTCTCTTCCGACCCTGACCAGATGGTGGAATCAGATGTAATAGCAATGCTGAGAGGTCACTGTCCCAGCCTGAAAAAAATATTTGTTTTTAATAAAGTTGAATCATCATCAACAATATATTTCAATGCATTGATAAAATGTTTGAGTAGACCCAAAAGACAAAAAGGATAACTGTTCTGTGACAAACATTATATATCAATCAATCAATCAATCTTTATTTATAAAGCACTTTTTATACAGAAAAAATGTAGCACGAAGTGTTTTACATAGTTAAAAGCAGCCCACCCCACCCTCCAACTCACTCCCCACACTCTCAATACACATATATCCCCCAACCCCCACCCACACACACATACACACACGCGCACACTTAAAGAGTAAAAATTGGGCTGGGCTCGCATGAGCCAAGTGAGGAAACATTATAACAGAGAGCCGTCTGCACCGGGAGCCGGTCACAGACCGCAGCCTCCGGGCTGGGCACACAGCAGGAGGGAGGCCAAGGAGCCCCCCAACCAGGCTGAGAGGACCCCAGAGACCAGCAGCCACGGTCAATAACAGCCCCGGTGCAGAGAGCGCCCTCCGAGGAAATACTGGAGATATGACGCAATACGATATATACAGGGTAAAATGATAAAATAAATAAGAACAGGATACAATATAAATATAAATATAAATAGAGTAAGAAGATTAAAAAATGAATAAGAATAAAATCAAAAAATATTAGGTAAATCCTAAATTAATAATAGAATAACAGGATAGAATAAATAAGCATAAAAAATAAATAAACGCTAAGTAAAAGCTAAATTAAAAAGGTGGGTCTTGAGCCTGTTCTTAAAAACATGTACGTTCTCTGCGGCCCTGAGCTCCTCCGGCAGGCTGTTCCACAGACGAGGACCATACCACTGAAAAGCTGCCTCTCCGTGAGTATGTGTCCTGACTTTAGGGACAATCAAAAGGCCAGTACCAGAGGACCTCAGGGTCTGCGAGGGTTCGTATGGTAAAAGCAGATCTGAGAGATAAGAAGGCCCAAGACCATTAAGACATTTAAAAACCAATAAAAGAACTTTAAAATCGATCCTGAAACACACGGGGAGCCAGTGCAGCGATTCTAAAACCGGTGTAATGTGGGCCCGCCCTCTGGTCTTCGTCAGCACACGAGCTGCCGAGTTTTGCAAGAGTTGTAAAGTTGAAATATTCTTCTTAGGAAGACCAGAGAGCAGGGCATTACAGTAATCAATGCGACTGGTAATAAAAGCATGCATCAGCATCTCCGTGTTGCCCCGAGAGAGAATAGGGCGGACTCTGGCTATATTTTTTAGATGATAAAATCCAATTTTGGTTACATGTTTAACATGTGGGATAAAACCAAGCTCAGAGTCAAAAATAACACCCAGGTTTTTCACTTGTAGCGAAGGACATAGTGAAAATGCCTCTAATTTAGACAAGAGTTTCTCTCTCTGAGCCTCAGGACCGACAATTAAAACTTCAGTTTTGTCCTGGTTAAGCTGTAAAAAGTTTTCTGCCATCCAAGATCTTATATCCAAGATACAGTTAAAAAGGACATCCATTGGTCTGGTGTCATCAGGAGACACGGAGATGTACAGCTGCGTGTCATCAGCGTAACTGTGGAAGTTCACTCCATGCCTCCTGAATACACTGCCGAGAGGCAACATATACAAATTAAAAAGTACAGGGCCTAGAACCGACCCTTGAGGCACACCACATGTCATTTTATGGATCTTAGAGGAGCATGTATCCATACTCACCATAAAAGATCTGTCAGAGAGATAGGAAGTGAACCAGTTGTGTACAGCACCATGTGTTTTAGTCTGTTTAAAAGAATAGCGTGGTCTACTGTATCAAAGGCTGCGCTTAGATCCAGTGCTTTTGGGCGTCCCAGTTACATCTAAGATCATTTAAAACCTTTAGGAGAGCAGTCTCTGTGCTGTGGTTCACCCTAAATCCAGACTGGAATATCTCCAGGATCTGTCTATCATTCAGAAAATCAGTAATCTGAGTAAAAACAAGTTTTTCTAAGACTTTACTTAAAAATGGTAAGTTGGATACAGGTCTGTAGTTATTAAAATCATTACAATCCAAATTGCTCTTCTTCAGAAGGGGCCTCACCACCGCCGTTTTAAAGGCAGCAGGGAAGACACCCAACTGAAGAGAGCAATTCATCATGTATAAAAGCTCAGCCTCAAAAAATCCATAAAGTGTTTTAAAGAGTGAAGAGGGGATTGGATCTAAAAGACATGTGGTGGGTCTCACTGTGGAGAAAACCTTCTGAAAGTTCTCAGCATTAACCAGGACAAAGCTGTCCAGTGTCTCCTCAGGTACAATCGAGCCCTCAGATGTGTTTACAATCATATCGCGATTAGATAAAATATCAGATCTGATGGCGCTGATCTTTCCCCTGAAGTGGTCTGCAAACTGCTCACAGAGCGAGTCTGTGGGGGTTCTTTTGGAGCTTTTAAAATCAGGGTTAAATAAATGATCTATGGTGGAAAAGAGGACCTTGGGATTATTTTTGTTAATACTGATTATTTTGGCGAAGTATGAATTTCTTGACTTCCTTAATGTATTATTGTACATTTTAAGTTGCTCGGAAAATATTTGATGGTTGATATTATTTTTATTTTTCCTCCATCTCCTTTCTGCTGCCCTGCAATTTCTTTTGAGTTTTTTGACTTCTTCGTTTCTCCAGGGTGATGCATGTTTTACATTAATCTTTTTGGTGGTGAGTGGAGCAACGGAGTCAAGGCTTTTCTTCAGTTTGCTGTTAAAATAACTAAAAATCAAATCGCAGGGTGCAGGTAAAATCACAGGGGGGCATTTGACTAAAACCCTGGTAAAATTTGCAGCCACTTCAGAGGTTAGATAGCGCCTCCTCACAGTTCGCACTGAGGTCTTCCGCTGAATAAAACCGGTGATGTTAAAAAACACACAGTAGTGGTCAGAGACAGCCAAGTCAACAACAGAGGACATGCTGGTGGACAGCCCATGGGTGATGACCAGGTCCAGAGTGTGTCCTCTGTTGTGAGTCGGCTGCGTGACGTGCTGGATAAAATCCAAACAGTGAAGAATGTTTAAGAATTCTTTTGTTGCAGGGTCAGAAGGATTATCTATGTGCAGGTTAAAATCACCGGTTAAAATTATCACATTATATTTTGAATGTATGTTTGTTAAAAATTCTGAGAATTCCTTGATAAAAGCAGCGCTGTCTTTAGGTGGTCTATAAATTGTGACAGATAAAACTGGAGGGCTGCTGAAAACAATAGCATGGAATTCAAAAGTGGTAAAATGATCAAATAAAATTTGTTTGGTGGTGAGTGTGTTGTTGGCTAAAGATGCAGTCCCACCACCTCTCTTACCACTTCTAATAGAAAAAGAGAAACTAAAATTTGGTGGGGAGGCCTCAGTGAGAACAACTGGTGCATCCGAGCCCAGCCATGTTTCAGTTAAAAATAAACAGTCAAGTTTATTATCTAAAATTAAATCATTAATAATAAAAGACTTGTTCGACAGAGAGCGTACATTTAAAAGTGCCATACTGATTGAGACTGGTGGATTATTGACAATAGAGTTGAATGGATGTTGATATTTTTGAAGAGGCCGGAGGTTATTAATGTTTTTGGAGTTACTGGATTTATGATAATTCTGTTGCTCTCTGTTTGTGATTATGACGGGTATTGTGTTGACTGTGGGAGAGAAAGGTCCTAGTCCAGAGTTTTGTGTATTACTGTTAAAAGTGGAACAAATATAGGAGCTGGGACCAGGGGAACATCAGTCAGTGGCAGACAGTGGCGATGTGCGGGAGTGCTGTACGCCAAATTGGCGGACAGCAAACGGCGTCCCCAGGCGTTGAGGTGGAGCCCGTCTGCCCCAAAAAGATGCCTCCTCTCCCAGAAGGCATCAAAGTTGTTAATAAAACCCACGCCGTGGGAGATACAGGCAGAGGAAAGCCAGGTGTTAAGGCTGAGCAGCCGGCTGAAACGGCCTATCCCTCTGCCACAGGTGGGGGTGGGCCCAGAGATAAAAGCACTCACCTGCAACTGACCAAGGAGGCTGAAGAGTTCGAGGAAGTCCAACTTCAGCAGCTCAGATTGCTGTTTGGGGATGTCATTGGTGCCGATGTGGATGATGAGCCGGTTAACCTGTGGGTGGGATGCCAGAATGTTGGGAATTCTGTCCACTATGTCAACAACAGTGGCTCCCGGGAACGACAGCGTGAGCGCCCCCCTCATCCGCACGTTCCTGACGATGGAATCCCCGAGGACCAGCGTGGAGAGAGGAGGTGCCACCGAGGGCTGTTGGCCATCTGAGACGCCCGCGCCGCGACACCGGGGGTGTTCAGATGGAGATGCGCCAGCCGGACTGCGTGAGTGACTCCCAGGTAGCCGCGCCGTGGGTCCTCTTCTCCGAGGAGCCGGGGTAAAGCACAGCTCTCCGCGGTGAGTTTGCACCACAGCGTCGGGTTGCCCGCCGCGGCTCCGGGGGCGTAGTGGTGGAGATGGCGCAGACCTCAGCGACACAGCGGGATGGCGAGGGCTAGCGGTCAGAGGAGGAAAGTCCACAGGATCCAGGACATTGAATTTATTCTCCAATACTACCGCACCGGAGGGGTGAGGGTGCGAGAGACGGATCCTCCTGCCCCCTCTGCAGCCACCACGCGTCTCAACCATGGTCCATGGCGCTGGTTGGAGTGGAGTGGAGCTGACTAGAGCCTTGGGTCTGGCCCCTAGCTGAAACCAGGAGTTCTCGTCCTTGGCAGAAGCACCAGCGACGCAAGTTGAGAGCCTGTGTTGACTGTTGGCGGGATCTTGGGACACAGCAGCTGGATGGTGCACTGTGTCAGCTAGCTCAGCGCTAGTAGCGGTGGTTTGAGCTTTGACAAGGAGGATCGTGTCAAGTTCGCATTCAGCCCCATGGATTTGGTATAGCGTGGATATCCTTTGTTCCAGCTCGATCACTTTTTGGCTCAGGTTGATGCAGCTTTCACAGCTGGATGTTGAGGTAAGTGGTGCCATTCCGGAATCTCGTACCGGCGACAGCGTCAAAAACAAAAACAGACACTGCCACTTTAGCTTACGTTAGCTATGCTAAGAATGTGCTAATCAAAGAAACAACAGCTCACCAATGTCAGCATTAACCTCAGTGGCATCCTCAGGAGAGTCAGCTGCCAGCAAGAGTTCTTCCAGGTCACTGGTAGAAGGAAGCTTTCTGCCTTGTTGGATAATCCTTCTTTTGAATGTTGTTGGCCACCTCTCCAGCAACCTGCCTGACACATCCTCACCAAACATCAGTACAAAATCCTGTTCGATCTGTAACAGGGATAGAGAATAGAGAATTATATCTGCTTTCTATAAAATATTAAAGTGTGTTTACATTGTCAAATTAATGACAAATATTCACCAAGCCTTTGATATCTTTGAAACGTGGAAAAACAGACAGTATGTTGCTTGACAGCAGGAGGTCAAGGACCATGTTGTGACTGTGTCTTCATCAGCTGAATTGTTCATCAGAGAGATTGCTTCCTTGCACTCATCCTCACTCAGTGACTTCTCTGTAACAAACTGCAACTCTCGTCTGACAGTTGGTCCACCACACTGGTCTTCACTCGATGATCCATCTCCTGGTGCTAGACAATATAAAATACAGCTTTATCAAAACTAATAACAACATTTAATAACCATTATTAATAAAGAACCACAATGTGGAACAGTATTATGTATTTCCACTGAATTATAAATGTTACCTCTAGATGATAATCGCCTCCCTTTAGCAGTGCATCTCTGTATGGCTTTAATCCTCCAGGCCAAGTACCCAGTGCCACCCTTGCCATCATAATAATGTTCCTTGGAGAGTGACATGTACAGACACTGATAAATGAATAAACAAAATAAGTTATGTAACAATGAAGAGTTGATAAGGACATATATTTTAGCAGGATTTAAAATGTTTAAACGTGATTTTGGTTGTATCAGTTATTACTATGAGCTACTTACATAGCCATTTTTGGAGTACGGGCCACTGAGGTAAGAGAAAAAGGTTACAATTCCTCTGGCATACATTTCTTTTACCTGCCATGGTGGTGATGTACTGCAAGATCAAAAGGAAAAGAACTAGTCACTTGGTCCGATTGTATTCATTTATTATACGTTCTCCACCAGGTTTGTTGGTGAGAATCAATTCCACCAACTGGAAAACACAATAAAAACATTCTACATGTTGATATAACCACTGCAGTTCAGAACACTTAAACTACAAACAAAAATGACACTGTTAGAAGAATGTGGAAATCTGTTAACTCTTACTTGCTTAGCTTCTGCATCCAGCTTCTGACGTTTCCTAAAAGGGCTGTCTGAAAGGATGACCGTACCCTGTGAATCTGATGAATGTGGCAATGATAACTGGGACAGCTCAGGAGACACTTCTGCAGCAGCTGTTTCCAGACCTCAAAAACAGGAGCAAAACAAATGAGTTTACATGGTCTCTCCATAGACACATTTTATAAACTCTTTTTAATAAACAATGTAATAATGATACTAAAAAAATGACATCCAGTGAAACACACATCACTCAAACAAACCTTTTTCATATTTGATGGTTAGTACCCCAGTTGAGGGATCTGTTACTATATCCTCAAATATATCATCATCCAATTCAGTCCCTGAACTATCAAAAACTTTCACTCATTTTGTTACGGCTGGCACACCAAACTTTGCAAATGCTGGAAACAAGCACACAAGTTTGAATAAACAAAAAGATTACATGACATCTAATGTTTTGTAGCCTAAAATGAAGATAATTTCAAGATACTTTTTCAAAAGTGACTCAAATAAAAAAAAAACTAAATTACTAAGCGCCACTAACATGCTTGATAAGTGGTAGATTAGGAGTGACACTCACATTATACAGTTTTTCCACTAAATATACATTCGTAGCTAAGATGATTCCAAAACGTAGATCATTTTCAATTAATCATAAAATGCAGTTTGAAGAGACTAAATAACAAAAAGAACTTAAAGCACATTGAACACCTTTTTTTATACAATGTTGGTTTCTTACCGGCAATCAAAATTCCTTAAGGCTTGGCTCAGATACTCTAGCAAATTTCTGCACACCTCCCAGTTTTGCTTTAAGCAGCATGCTTCCTGTAGACAGTAATTTCTTATAGTCAGTGCTCTTCATTGAACTACTGAAAACAGAAAATGTTAATATTAAACCAGTCCCATAAATACCAGTAAAACAGCCTTGCATTGTTATTTCTTACACTGTATGTTACTTTTTTTTTTCAGTGTAACAAGGTGTTTCAGCCCCTTGGCTGTAGTTTTTAAGCCTTTACTAAATGAGTATTTCACCTACATGAAATATATTTCTCAATACAAAACTAAAATAGTTATTAGTACTTTTACCGTTTGTCTGATCTAACTTAGCACTAGGGAGTCAGTATTTTGTTCATCTTTAGTTTAACATACTGAACAGTCTGCTAACCAAAATGGAAAAAGGTAACTTGTGTCAATACCATCATTAGTTAACATCAAGTTAACTCACTACAAATACAAACACTGCCATCTTAAGTTCAAACTACTAAAAGAAAACATTACAAACTGAATCCTGGATATTTTGAATACTTTATCAAGTATGCTGGTTGTAATCATTGTAACTGTAAAATCGCTAAAGGCAGCGGAATTGAAATAAGACAATAACCTTACTGAAAATGACCTCTATAGCTATCCAAAAAGAAGTGAAATATGTAACATTAGTGTAAAATTTTAATTAGTTAATGCTTGCCTTACATAATTTAAAATGTAACAATAACAAGTGAATTGCCCGTGCTTCAAGGTTAGCCAAAATGCTAGTTAGCTAGCTAATGTTAATATGTAGCTCCCAACACATGGAGGGTTTAATTTAATGGAATTTCAAACATGCTAGAACACAACACAATCACCACTACACACTGAAATAAATTAACAAGCCTTACAGTCTTAGCCAACACTAACTAACAACCTTACGTTAGCATACAGACAGTGTCACATTTGCTTCAGGTACAAAATGAAATATTCAAATTCAAATTCAAATTCAAATTTTATTTGTCACGTACACAGTCATACACAGTACGATATGTAGTGAAATGCTTGGACAACTGCTCGTGACCTAAAGAGAACAAAAAAGGAAAAGGCTATGAATAAGATAGGAAATAAATATGAAAAATTAAAAAGGGTAAATTTAACTAGGAAGGAATAAAATATAAATTAAGGTTAAAAATGAAATAACTGTACAACACAAATTAGAATGAAGGGTAAATTTAACTGGGAAGAATAAGATAAAGATAAATATATAAATTAAAGTTGAAAATAAAATAACTGTACAACAAAATACACAATACACAATATAGAACTATATAAGAATGTATGAAGGAATCTAAATATAAATAAATATATACACAATAACAGCAGCTGTACAAGTATTAACCGGAAATGAAGAATATAGTGACCAGTGTTGTGCAAAACCAAAGTCCAGAAAGTCCAGTGTGTGTGTAAGAACCATATGTGTGGGTCAGTACTGTGTGGTGGTGTGATTGAGAGACCGTATCGCCTGCAGGAAGAAGCTCCTCCTCAGTCTCTCTGTGTTGGTCTTCAGGGAGCGGAATCGCTTTCCTGACCTCAACAGAGAGAACAGTCTGTTGTTGGGATGGCTGAGGTCCTTCACGATCTTCCTGGCCTTGGTCCAGCACCGCCTGCTGTAGATTGAGTGCAGGTCAGGGAGCTCGGAGCGGATGGTGCGCTCAGCTGACCGCACAACCCTCTGTAGAGCTCGTCTGTCCTGCATGGTGCTGTTCCCGAACCAGGTTAAGATGTTTCCCGCCAGGATGCTCTCTATGGTGCACGAGTAAAAGTTCCTGAGCACCTTGGAGGGCAGTTGGAAGTCTCTCAAGCGTCTGAGGTGGTAGAGACGCTGTAAACATGGACAAAAGGAATGTAACCTTATTTTAACATGCTACTTGTGTTTAAAATGTCAAATTGTTGGTTTTAATAAGTGAATATGAACAACTTACCGTGTAACTGGTGTAAAGAAAATGGTGTCGTGAAAAATCCTCTTGGTTTGAAAAGGAGTCTGTGGTGGGAGGAGCTTTCTAGAGTAACATTGACACTGCCTCTTTTAACTCCGTGCATTATCACCCACACTGGGAGGCGTTTTGCTCCAGCTGTCGTTATAATGACTCTATTAGAGTAAATACACTTTAACACTGCTGATTTAACACTGGGAAATTTACTGTGTGCCCTCAATATAATAAAGGTTGACTCTGTCGTGAACTTAGGAGTAGGGTACCCCTCCCCCACTTGAGCTGTGAAAGTAAAACAGAGAAGAGTTAAAGCTGAGTGGAAATTCCCCAGAGGATGTTTTAGGGTGGGGGTCTCAACATTTGTAAATGTGGTTTGGAAGTGAGAGGGGTTTTATGACCTCTAGGGAGTTACCTACACCCACAGTGTTTTAATGGTCATGCACACACATCCACACGCACACTTACTCATGAGCACTCACATAGACACTAGGGAACGCGCACATGTAGGCATTCATGTGCTCGTGCACATAGACACAGACACAGAGTTTCCAGCACACCGTAGGGGGGTTTTATGATGGGGTCACTTCTATAAAGCTGGCTGTAACTAACAAAGGGGTGAAGATTTTGCAGAGGGACACCGGCCTCGTCTTCCCTTCTAGAAGTGCATGCTTAAATGAAGATGAATAAAGATGAATAAAGGTTTTGTGAAATGACTACTGAGTTCCGGTGCCATCTCTGGAAGTTTCGACAAAAAAAAGAACCGGGGTAAAACTGATTTCGCAACAGTATCCAGAGCCGTACGTAGTGAGGAGGTGAAATTATGTGTGGACAAAATACTCATTTGCCTAATAATTCTGCACTCCCTGTAAAGAGAATAATGTTACAAAAAAACAAAAACAACAATAACAAGTTTTAATGTGTTGGTGCGTCTTTAGAAATCACATTGCTTTTGACCTGTTTGGGCAGCTGAGAAATGACATTAGGTCATTCATCTTTTGTAAAACTGTCACAGGCTGGGTCTCTGACCCAGCGCTCTGAGTTCATTTTGTATTTGTCTCATTTTAGATTTGTGATTAGTTTATGTGTCATTCCTATTTAGCTTTAATTAAGGAAAGGCAGTTATTATTTATTGTTTCCTTGTTTTCTATGTTTGAGTTCTTGTATCGTTCATCACGTGTTAGGTCTGTTAAGCTTGTGTTGTCATATTTAGTTTCAGTGTTTCCTGTTTTATTTTGAAGGAGTCGTGTGTTCTTTGTTCATTGTATTTAATTTCACTTCCCCTGTCCTGTCATTAGGCTCATGTCAGTCAGCTGTTCCTCCATGTGTTCCCACTTCCTCTAATCACCTCCTGTGTATTTAACTCCTCTGTTTTCAGTGTGTCATTGTCAGATCGTCTGCTTTGTTTGCAAGCCAAGAAGTTGCATCAAGTTTCCTCATGTCAAGTCCATGGTCCTGTTGTAGGTTTTTAGTTAATTTATCTCACCCAGTTTAGTTTATTGTTAGCCTTGCATTTTGCCTTTTGTATACAGTTATTTTGCCAGCCTCAATAAACGGCTTGTTTTCTGTTATTCAAGTTATGTTTCACATTTTGTTTCTGTCTGCATTTGGGTCCACCCTTCACTCTACACACAGTCAGCCCTGCTGATTGTGACAGAACGATCTGACCAGTCATGGACCCAGCAGACTCTGCTCTCACCGAGTGTCTGGAGGAGATGGCTCAGATCCAAGCGATCCTCAACCGCGTCCTCACGGCACCCGATTTCAAGAGCAAGCTTGTAATGGTTAATGTCGCTGAGGCTATTATGAAGAGGGATCCCCGCCTCCTCCAGCTCCCGGACTCACCTGCCATAGTTGATGCTTTTACAAGGATAAAGGAGATGCTGCAGGCCCAGGAACTGTCGAGTCATGTAATGGCTTCCAGCACCTCCCAGTCACAGCAACCCCATAACCAGTCATCTCCACTAACCCTAACCCCTAAACCAGGGTCAGGACCGCGACGGCTGTCAGGCTACTCGCTCGTTCCACACACACACTCTCTCTCTCTCTCCCCCTGGAGCTGTCAGAGCAGCTTTTTGAACGTGGTCACCTGTTCCATGGTCCAATAAGCTGCTCACTACTCTTCATTAGGGGAGGGACCTGTAAAGAGTCTTAAACACAGTAAAGAGACACAGAACAAACAGCCCACACAGTGTTCTTATGGCCACAGCCGTAACAGCAAATTAAATTCAAATTTTATTTGTCACATACACAGTACAACATATAGTGAAAAGCTTGTGTCGAAGCTGCGGACAGGCTGCAGACTAAACATGCCTGGTCTCAGTCATGTTTACAAACCTTTCAGTTGATTAGAAATCCCAGTCCAATTATCAGCTCAAACATCAAATGACATGAATGCTTTAAAAGCATCAATATTAGCTCTTCTCTGACAGCATGGTGGGAGTTTCTAAAAATGACAGAGTCTTCATTAATCCCATGCAAACGTACACCTACCTGGAACAATCCAGACATATTACAAAACAATAGTATGATAAACTTTCCAGATTGGAGTTGCAAAGGAATTAAATACTTGGAACATATGTTGGAAGGAACAGACTTTATTTAATTTGACAGACTAGTTACACAATATGGGATCAACAAGAAACGATTTTTGGAATATCAACAAATTAAATCCATAGTAAAAAAGAAATTTAATCCCAGTGAAGCTGAATTTGTCACGGCGAGTGAGAGGAGCCGTGTGGAGGAAATGAAGGAGAATCCAAACGCAGGCAGTAGTGGAGAAGTGAGGGTGGTTTATTGAGCACAAAATAAGGACAAACAGCAAATGGAGCTCGAACTAAACTATACTGGGAAACAACTAAACTATAGCGCAGAAACCAGAACATGAAGCAGGGCAAGCAGAGGCAGACGATGATAGACAGCAGGGTAAACACACGAGCGAGACATGGTGGTTACACAGACGGACCAGCAACTACAATGACGGAGGACACGACTTAAATACACACAGAGAAACACGGGAATTACACACAGGTGGTGGACACAGCTGGGAACAATCAGTAAGATGAGACAGAGGTAAAACTGAACACACTCACATGAGACGCAGACCTTCACAATAAAACATCACACGCAGGATCGACATTGAGAGACAGACAGGAAATGACATATGAAACTAAACCCACATCTTAAACCCAGATAAACAGAAACATGGAACTCTAATAATAGACATCATAATCATCACCATAAACACAACAAGAGAACAAGAAAACAATCCCAAACTAAAACCCAAACATAATAAAACTCAAAATACTGGGTCCCACGGACCCAGAACCGTGACAGAATTACAAACACCACCAAGTGTGGTAAAATTTTTTAGTCTAAAACCCCCCAAATTATTGTCTAAAATATACAGAACACTTTCTAAAATAGATGAATCAATATCCCTTCCTATTGTAAAATGGGAAGCAGATTTATCAATCAACTTAGACCCAAACCTTTGGTCTCAGATATGCTTAAAAACCTTTCAATGGATCAGAAATCCCAGTTTGCAATTAATACAATACAAAATATTACACAGAGTGCACTATACAGGTCATCGAATGCTCAAGATAGGCCTTACGTCTTCTAACAACTGCTCACACTGTCAAGGCAGTACACCGAACAATTATATCCACGGTCTTTGGTTCTGTCCACCAGTTCAGAAGTTTTGGTGCGGGATATGCGAAGACTTATCAAAGTGTCTGAAATGTAAAATTCCAACCTCCCCTTTAGTGTGCTTCTTGGGCAAACTGGATGATATCACTACAGAAATGAATACAGCCCACATGGTTTTCACTGCCCTATGCATAGCCAAGAAAACAGTCCTCATGAACTGGAAAACTAAAAATAATTGTAATTCTAACCAATATAGAAACCATCTAATAGATCACATTAGTCTTGATACAGCCTCTGTCAGTAGATTAGATCAATCCCTCTCGGCTCGTTTAATCGGCTCCATCACCTAGTGGGGGTGGGGGATTGTAATTTGGTCCCGCCTTTGCTATTGCGGTTGTTGTGGGGGTAGGGATGGGCTTAGGGCGTCTGGAGAGGCCCTAGGGACATTTTCCCTGGAGGGCTTAACCTGGGGGTTGTGGTCATGACCTGGTTAAGGACTCTGGTGGCTGTTAGATGGTGTTATCTTAATGGCTGCGTGCAGCAGGGCTGGGGGAGGGTATGTGCTGGCGGTTATGGGTTACTGGCCTGGTAGGCTGGCTGGGTCCGGGGCGGGCATGGGGGCTTGGGGTTCTGGGGGTGCTCCGCCTCCGGGCTGGGGCTCTGGCTGTGCCTTGGAGGCTTGGGTCCTGGTTGGTGTGTCACTGAGGTTGTGGGCGGGTGGGTGCACGGGGGCTCAGCACTGGCGGGGGGGCTCTGGTGCATCGGCCAAACTGGGGGGCTTTAAAATGGCAGGGAAATTGTTTCATCCTTGCAGGAGTTCACTCTGCAGGTGGAGGAGAGATATAGTGGAGAATTAACTTAACCTGGGTGTCTATTCTCTTTTGCGGTCTGGGAAATGATTGGCCCTTCCTTCCTTGCCTCCTCATCCCTGACTGCCTCCTTCCCACTCCACCACACCCACCCACACATGCAGGGCCTTGGAGTGCAGATGTGTCACCAGGGTGCAGGGGAGGCATTCCCCTTCTGGCCACCTGTGCCTCAATTTTATTCCACAACTTAGACATCCACATTACTCACACTCTCATAACACATACACATAGGGCCTTGAGGGTGGGCACGCTATATGGCATCCAGGACGGTCTGTGTATTTAACCTCACTAACCTCATTTTTAGCACATAACTCTTTTAAAAATATGTCTCAGTTCACAAAGAGAGATTTTTTTTCTCTTTCTCTTTTTAAGTGCCCTTTCTCACTGTCCCTCTTCCCTTCTGTTTTTCTTTTCCTTCATCTTTCTTTCTCCCTTTCCTATCCCTCAGTCATGTCTGTCCCGTCTGTAACAACTGAAAATAAAATAAAATAAACAATAACAACAAAGGTTGATCAAATGGACCAATACGGCAAGGCCGTGATGATCCATTTGGCAAAGTAAATCCATTGGGTATCTTTGTTGGTCTTCAGACAACAATTCTGATGGCTAAAGAACCAAATGGGACAGGCATTACAGAAATTCAGTAACCAACATATAAACATCATCTGTGCAAAGATATATGTTTGTAAAGTGAAACAGTGAAAAATTACAGCACTGTCAATACATGACTATCCAGACGTTGTACAAAAAAATTAATTAACTCATTCACTGCCAGCCATTGGCAGTGAATGAGTTAAACCCATTGACTCATTCACTGCAATTGACCGCTATAGACGTCAATGGCAGTGAATGAGTTAAGAAAAAGAAATTAATAAATTTTATTAACATAACTAAAAATGCTTTTTTAAAATATATATATATATTTTTTTGAAGAATTAACCACACATTTACATGGTAATGGCCCTTTTCTGCCATGCACACGGAGCGCTTAATTAGCCTCTGGCCCTTTAGTATTTAGTATTTAGTATTTATTTATTTATTGTCATTGTCAAGAACAATGAAATTGCGTTTGGGGCTTCCATACAACCCAAAAAAAGAAGAAAATAATAAATACCCCTTAAAACCCAAGTGTACATATTTAACCCAGTGTGACTCCAATGCAATAAGACAATCCTTAGCAATAATGTTCGTAGAAATTCAGACAGACCTGAGAAACATGACAAAATACAACAATGCAACCCATTCAATATTATTGTACTGTGAGAGTGAGATATGATATCAGATATGATAGTTATCTATTAAAGAAAGAGGGGGGGGGCAGGAGGGGGAAGAGAATAAAGATATGATGCACCAATGCAGACCAGTTCATTGCTATTAAGAAGTTGGATATGGTTATTGTCCGTGAGAGGGGGGCAGAGAGTTCAGGAGCCTCACAGCCTGTGGATACAGGCTGTTGGCCAGTCTGGATGTTCTGGCCTGTATAGACCTGTACCTTCTCCCTGAGGGCAGCAGATGGAAAAGGTGGCGCGCAGGGTGATGTTGGTCCCGCAGGATACTGTGCACCCTCCTCAGACAGCGAGTGGGGAAGATATTACTGATCTCTGGCAGACTTGTTCCAATAATTCTGCCAGCTTCTTTCACCACCCGCTGGAGTGCTTGCTGATCGGCCTTGGTGCAGCTGGGGAACCACACTAGAAATCCATACATCAGAACGCTACTGATGGCACAGTTGTAGAAGTTCAACATCAGAGATCTGGGAATGTGTGCGCTCCGCAGTCTCCACAGGTAGTAGAGGCGCTGTTGGGCCTTCCGTGCAACTGAGGTGATATGGTTGCCCCAGGACAGGTCCTCGGTCACAGTTACCCCCAAGAATTTAAAACTGCTCACCCTCTCCACCGCCTCACTGCCAATGAAGAGAGGCAGATGGTTGTTATGACCCCTCTTCCGGAAATCTACAATGATCTCCATCCATCCATCCATCCATCTTCATCCGCTTATCCGAGGTCGGGTCGCGGGGGTAGCAGCCTAAGCAAAGAGGTCCAGACCTCCCTCTCCCCAGCCACCTCCTCCAGCTTGTCCGGGGGAATACCAAGGCGTTCCCAGGCCAGCCGAGAGATATAATCTCTCCAGCGTGTCCTGGGTCTGCCCCGGGGCCTCCTCCCGGTGGGACATGCCTGGAACACCTCGCCCAGGAGGCGCCCAGGGGGCATCCTTGCCAGATGCCCGAACCACCTCAGCTGGCTCCTTTCGATGTGGAGCAGCAGCTGCTCTACTCTAAGCCCCTCCCGGATGGCCGAACTTCTCACCCTATCTCTAAGGGAGAGGCCAGCCACCCTTCGGAGGAAGCTCATTTCCGCCGCTTGTATCCGCGATCTCGTTCTTTCGGTCACTACCCACAGCTCGTGGCCATAGGTGAGGGTAGGGACGTAGATCGACCGGTAAATTGAGAGCTTCGCTTTTACACTCAGCTCCTTCTTCACCACGACTGACCGGTGCAGCGTCCGCATTACTGCAGCCGCAGCCCCAATCCGTCTGTCGATCTCCAGCTCCCTTCTCCCATCACTCGCGAACAAGACCCCGAGATACTTGAACTCCTCCACTTGGGGCAGGAACTCATCCCCGACCCGGAGTGGGCACTCCACCCTTTTCCGGCTGAGAACCATGGCCTCAGATTTGGAGGTGCTGATCCTCATTCCCGCTGCGTTACACTCGGCTGCGAACCGCTCCAGTGCGAGCTGGAGGCCCTCACCCGATGAAGCCAACAGAACCACATCATCCGCAAAAATCAGAGATGAGATTCTGAGGCCACCAAAGCGAAAGCCCTCCGCCACTTGGCTGCGCCTAGAAATCCTGTCCATAAAAATTATGAACAGAAACGGAGACAAAGGGCAGCCTTGGCGGAGCCCATCACCCACCGGGAACGAGTCCGACTTATTGCCGGCAATGCGAACCAAGCTCTTGCAACGGTTGTATAGGGATTGAATGGCCCGTAGAAATGGGCCAGACACCCCATACTCGCGCAACACCTCCCACAGGACGCCCCGAGGGACACGGTCGAATGCCTTCTCCAGGTCCACAAAACACATGTAGACTGGTTGGGCAAACTCCCATGCACCCTCAAGTATCCTCGAGAGGACAAAGAGCTGGTCCAGTGTTCCGCGACCAGGACGAAAACCGCATTGTTCCTCCTGTATCCGAGGTTCGACTAGCGGACGAACCCTCCTCTCCAGCACCCTGGCATAGACTTTCCCGGGGAGGCTGAGGAGTGTGATCCCCCTGTAGTTGGAACACACCCTCCGGTCCCCCTTCTTGAAGATGGGGACCACCACCCCGGTCTGCCAGTCCACAGGTACTGCCCCTGATCTCCACGCAACATTGCAGAGACGTGTCAACCAAGACAGCCCTACAACGTCCAGAGCCTTCAGGAACTCGGGGCGGACCTCATCGACACCAGGGGCTCTGCCACCAAGGAGTTGTTTAACTGCCTCAGTGACCTCGCCCCCGGAAATCGGTGGGTCACACCCCTCATCCCCAGACTCTGCTTCCTCCCCGGAAGACGTGTCAGTGGGATTAAGGAGGTCCTCGAAGTATTCCTTCCACCGCCCGACAATTTTCTCAGTCGACGTCAACAGCGCTCCGCCAGCACTATACACAGTGCAGGTAGAGCACCGCTTTCCCCTCCTGAGACGCCTGACGGTTTGCCAGAATCTCTTCGAGGCAGTCCGAAAGTCTTTTTCCATGGCCTCTCCGAACTCCTCCCACACCCGAGTTTTTGCTTCAGCCACTGCCCGAGCCGCATTCCGCTTGGCCTGTCGATACCTGTCGGCTGCCTCCGGAGTCCCACAGGCTAACCAAGCCCGATAGGCCTCCTTCTTCAGCCTGGTGGCTCCCTTCACCTCTGGTGTCCACCATTTGGTTCGGGGATTACCACCACGGCAGGCACCAACCACCTTGCGGCCGCAGCTCAATGCAGCAGCTTCGGCAATGGAGACGCTGAACATGGTCCATTCGGACTCAATGTCCCCAGTCTCCCTCGGAATGCTGTTGAAGCTCTGCCGGAGGTGTGCGTTGAAGATCTCGCGGACTGGGGCCTCTGCTAGACGTTCCCAGCACACCCTCACTACGCGTTTAGGTGCACCAGGTCTGTCCAGCGTCCTCCCCCGCCACCTGATCCAACTCACCACCAGGTGGTGATCAGTTGACAGCTCAGCCCCTCTCTTTACCCGAGTGTCCAGAACATATGGTCGCAGGTCTGGTGATACGATTACAAAATCGATCATCGACCTACGGCCTAGAGCATCCTGGTGCCACGTGCACTTATGGACACTCTTATGTTCGAACAGGGTGTTCGTTATGGCCAAACTGTGATTAGCACAGAAGTCCAATAACAAAGCACCGCTCGGGTTCAGATCAGGGAGGCCGTTCCTCCCAATCACGCCCCTCCAGGTCTCGCTGTCGTTACCCACGTGAGCATTGAAGTCTCCCAGCAGGACAACAGAGTCTCCAGGTGGAGCACCTTCCAGCACCCCCCCCAGGGACTCTAAGAAGGCTGGGTACTCCGAACTGCCACTCGGCGCATAAGCGCAGATGACAGTCAGGACCCGTTCCCCGACCCTAAGGCGCAGGGAACAAACCCTCTCGTCCACCGGGAAAAACCCCAACGTACCGGCAGCAAGCCGAGGGGATATAAGAATACCCACCCCAGCCCGCCGCCTCTCACCAGGGGCAACTCCAGACTGAGACAGAGTCCAGCCCCTCTCCAGGAGACTGGTTCCAGAGCCCAGACAATGCGTAGAGGTGAGCCCAACTATATCTAGCCGGTACCTCTCAACCTCACGCACCAACTCAGGCTCCTTCCCCACCAGAGAGGTGACATTCCATGTCCCTATTGCCAGTCTTGGCAGCCGGGGGTCGGTCCGCCAGGGCCTCCGCTCCTGGCCGCCACCCGGCTCACAATGCACCCGACCCCTATGGCGCCTCCTGCGGGTGGTGGGCCTGCGGGAGGATGGGCCCATGTCTCCTCTTCGGGCTGTGCCCGGCCGGGCCCCATGGACTAAGGCCCGGCCACCAGACGCTCGCCCTCGGGCACCCTCCCCGGGCCTGGCTCCAGGGCGGGGCCCCGGTAACCCTATCCCGGGCAGGGTAAACTGTTCCCTCGATATTCTTTTCATGGGGGTCTTCTGAATCGCTCTTTGTCTGGTCCCTCACCCAGGACCAGTTTGCCATGGGAGACCCTACCAGGGGGCAAAAGCCCCCAGGCAACATAGCCCCTGGGATCCCTGGGACACACAAACCCCTCCACCACGATAAGGTAGCGATTCAAGGAGGAGTCTACAATGATCTCCTTGGTCTTTTTGGTGTTTAAGACCAAGTTATTGTCGTGGCACCATGACTCTAGTTGTTGCACCTCTGTCCTATAGTTTGTCTCATCATTGTTGGATATAAGTCCGAGCACTGTAGTGTCATCTGCAAACTTAACAATGAGATTGGACGCGCAGGAGGAAATACAGTCATGGGTGAAGAGAGTGTATAGCAGAGGGCTCAGAACACACCCCTGAGGGGCACCGGTGTTGACCACAAGGGTGGAAGAGGTGTTCTTACCCACTCTGACACTCTGTCTACGGTTAGTGAGGAAGTCCACAATCCAGTTGCACAGAGAGGAGTTAAGTCCCAGTTGGTGGAGTTTGGGACGGAGTTTGTATGGCCGGATGGTATTAAAAGCCGAGCTGTAGTCTACAAAGAGGAGCCGTGCATAGGTGTTCCTGTGTTCCAAGTGCTTCAGTAATGTGTGCAGCACTGTGGCGATCGCATCCTCGGTTGACCGGTTCTCCCTGTATGCAAACTGGTGCGAGTCCAGGGATGGTGGAAAAGCAGCTCTGATGTGTTTAATGACCAGTCTCTCCAGGCATTTGGCGGGAATGGGGGTGAGTGCCACAGGTCTGAAATCGTTCAGACATGTGACATTTGACTGTTTTGGGATGGGAACGATGGTTGCTGCTTTGAAACAGGATGGTACCAGTGAACAGGACAACGAGGTGTTATATATAGAGGTGAAGACGTCCGCCAGGTCCGCAGCACAGTCTTTTAGCACCCGGCCCAGCACTCCATCTGGCCCGGCCGCCTTCCTGGTGTTAATGCTCCGGAACACACGCCTCAGCTCATGAGTGCTCAGGACTGGAGCAGGATCGGTTGAGGGGAGGGGGGACAGGACAGGGTCGGTGTTCTCCCTATCAAAACGGGCATAAAAAAGATTTAGATCCTCAGCCAGAGTAGAACTGTCGGCTGAGGGTGATGGTGTTCTTCTTTTGTAGTCCGTGATAGCCCTGATGCCCTCCCAGACCTGCCTTGGGTTTGTGTTGTTCTCAAACCTGGCCTCGATACGCCTCCTGTGCTGCTGCTTGGCAGTCTTGATGCCTCTTCTCAGGTTGGCCCTGGCAGCACTGTATGCCTCCTGGTCCCCGGATTTGAAAGCGTTGTTCCTTGTTCGAATAAGTTGTTGAACTCCGTGTGTCATCCAGGGTGGATTATTAGGGAACACACGGAATCGTTTCCAAGTTGTTACATTGTCCACACAGAAACAGATGTAGTCCAAGACAGTGGAGGTGTAACTGTCCAATGCGACACGATTGTCAGTGTCCTGCACCTTGAATGCATCCCAGTCTGTGCAGTGGAAACAGTCCTGAAGCATCGGAATAGCATCCTGCGGCCATGTTCTCACGGTTTTGGTTGTAATCCCAGTGCTCTTGATCTTTTGTGTGTATATTGGGTGTAGCAGAAGGGAGAGATGGTCTGACAGACCCAGGTGGGGATAAGCCTGGGCTCTGTACGCATTCGCCATGTTGGTGTACACCTGGTCCAACGTTCTATCTCCTCTGGTAGCACACTTCACATTACGGTGGAAATTGTGAAGTACAGATTTCAGGTCCGCGTGGTTAAAATCCCCAGCCGCAATAAAGACACTGTCCGGGTGTGCTACCAGGCTGTTATTGATGCTGCTGCTCAATTGTGCTAACGCTAGCTTAGCATTAGCATCTGGTGGAATGTAAACAGCGCAGATGTAAACGGCAGAAAATTCCCGAGGGAGATAGAATGGACGGCACTTTAACACCAACACTTCTACCTCTGTACTGCACAGTCTTTCCGTTACCGTGACGTTCGTGCACCAAAAGTTGTTAATATAGATGCACAGTCCCCCGCCAGTCTTCTTACCCGAGTCCGCAGACCTGTCGGCTCGATAGGCGGTGCGGCCTGGTAGATCAATAGCCGCATCGGGAATGGCGCTGTCCAGCCAGGTTTCAGTGAAAATCATGCACGAACAGTTATTAAAAGTCCGTCGAGTGGCGATCTGCAGTCGTATTTCATCCAGTTTGTAACGGATTGAACAGGCGTTGGAGAGGAATATGATCGGGAGTGGTGGTTTAAACGGACTAGTCTTTAGCCATGCCCACAGGCCTCCCCGCCTGCCTCTCTTCTGCCTCCGCTCGCAACGTCTCCTCCTGCGGCTTGCTGTTGCGGGTAGCCCCGGGGGTTGCTTAACGATCTCCGGGGGGATGAGATACTCGGATGTTAGTTGAAGATCTCCACGGCTTAGTTGTAGTAGATCATTTCTGTTGTATTGAAGTAACCCCAGACTGTGTGAAATAATACACAGTACCACCAAAAGTGCAAAAGTGTAGGAGCTCCGGGCCGCTGCGTCTGTGCGCGCCGCCATCTTAGTTTTACAGCTTTAGACTCTGAAGGGCTGTAACTTTGGTTTCTTTTGGTCAATTTGCATGATTGACACTTCTTTTTAATTGTTTGAGCCAATAGAATCACAGTAACGATGCCACGTTCACGTTACTTCAACCAATCAGACGTTCCAAGGCCAAAACCCACGTGGGCCCAGATTTACTGTATGTGACGTCTGTCCAGTCACATGTCTGTAGTTGGGTCTAAAATGGAGGTTGTTGACGGAAAACGGCTCTGATGCGGCTAGGAAGGCGTGGTAACTGCTGATAATCATGTGGCTACCGGCGAAAATAACAGAAGGGGCTTAAAGCACTTGTTGCAGGCTGCTGAGTTTGCATCTTTTGCTGTGAAGTACAGCAAGCCTTTTGACGGCGTCGCCTTGGGCATTTTTAATCTGTAGCTCTGCTCTAAAAGAACGTACGTACCTGGGCCCGCCTACTATCCTTGGAAAGGTAAAATGATTGGCTAGAATCCAAAGTGTATGACATCTCAGGAAAAAAAAAGCACAGAAATAAAGCACTGAAATATGCGCTGCTTTTCGTTCTGGTTACTACCGTTTATGTCAGAACCGGTGCCGGATACCGGTACCCATCCGTACTGTTCACAGACACAAACTACATCTTTCTTGGCTCCTACCTCAAAGCACATTGTGCGCTGTCAGTCCTGCGTGCTGCACAACAACATTCAATATTTAGTATTTACTGTTATTTACACTTAGCTAGATTAATGCAATGGTGTTGTGTTTATTGTGTTGCTCTCTTCTTTGCTTGTTTTTGATAGGTTTGTAGCTTGAACCCATTCGCTGGAACGTTGAGGACAATATAATTACACAGCAAGCAAGACACGAAGTAGGCAAAGTTCTTCATGTTACTCATGCATGAGGGAGACCTGCCTGGAGCCAAGTGTCGTTCCACCACTTGACCTCCGTCAGACTCTCAGCCAGGTTCCCCATAGCACTCCTTTTATTGTGGTTACATGAATATGCATAGGTTCATTAACGTATGACGTCTACATACAAACAAAGAGTACCGTGTGTGTGTGTGTGTGTGTGTGTGTGTGTGTGGGGAGGGGGGGGGGGGGGGGTCAGAGTGTGACCCCATAAATAACTTCCCTAAACCTGCTGGTCTGGAAGTCCAACAGTTCATCTAAACAAAAGGCACTTAGCCTAAAACAGATATAGCCACGTTTATCCTACCATAAAACAATAAGACAAGGTACGACCTCTCTCGTGCTCCCAGAGTGCTCTCTAATGCACACAAAGTTTGCAGACTATCAAGGATCAAACCTCTACCAATCTACAACTAATTATAAAACTCTAAGCATATATAAGTAGATATTTCTAAGCATAAATGACAATCAACAATACAAAACCTAACAGTTTTCTCTTTGCTTGTCTTCTCTTTTTTTCTTTTTTCTTCTCTGAACAGATGATCCAGGAGATTTCTTCTTTTCAAGTGCTCTTTCTCGCTTTCCCTCTTCCCCTCTGTTTTTCTTTTCCTCCCTTCTTTCTTTCTCCCTTTGCTATCCCCCAGTCATGTCTGTCCCATGTGTAAAAACTGAAAATAAAATAAAATAAATAAATAATAATAACAAAGGTTGATC
This sequence comes from Maylandia zebra, assembly GCF_041146795.1. Taxonomy (NCBI): domain Eukaryota; kingdom Metazoa; phylum Chordata; class Actinopteri; order Cichliformes; family Cichlidae; genus Maylandia; species Maylandia zebra. The sequence continues at coordinate 4,617,544 of NC_135177.1, read as the reverse complement.
AAATGGACCAATACGGCAAGGCCGCAGCACGCCATGTAATAAATACTCACAAAGAAAATGACAACTTGTATCCAAAAATCTAAAAATAAAAATAGTTTCATGCAACAGTCAAAACACTCGAATCCAGGTACACGACACCCAGGGATGGTGGACTGACCAATACCCACCAACTACAAACAATAGCAACACTTCTTGGAGTCTGACAACTTTTATCTTCATAAAGATTGCTTTACCACTAACCAGTCTCACTTCTCCCATTGTGCTGGAACTCTGAGGCACAAGACCTTGAATACCTGAGTGCATAGTCAGAGGCTAAAGCTCTCTCAAGCACCTGTTCATATGCTCATCTATCCTCATTCAACCAAATACCACAAAACAGTTTATCAGGGAGGTGGACACCTCATACACAACTGTAAGTACTGTTCTTTCGCAACAGGTTAATGACAAAATGTGCTTTTTTCTCTCACTGGCTTTCTCTGGTAGAACAGAATTATGATGTGGGCAATTACGAGGTCCTTATTGTGAAGATGACATTGAAGGAGTAGAGACACTGACTTGAGGGCTAATTATTAGTCATCTGGGGAGACCGTAAGAATCTTGCCTGCCTTCGATCAGTCAAGCACCCCGAGTAACGATAAGCTGGGCAGACTTTTTTCTTTGCACGTTTCAGCTTTAACATCATTTATCATGTAGATTGTTGTGAGTCTGACTTGATGTTTGAGTCACAACTGGAAAATTCCATTGTCACCCAGGTCAGAACCATGCCATCACTTTCCATCTAAGGTATTTTTTGGTGGATTTCTCTTCAGCAGAACAAGTGGGAATACATCTCAGTCTGGACATTAACCTCCTAGGACCTGGCATTCACATATGTGGACATCACATTTTGGGTTATTTAGACCAAAATAATCAAATTTTGCTCTACAAGGACTTGATATTCACCTACGAAGACACTTAAATCACTTTAAGCATATTTGCACTGCACAAGACATAATGTGGATTGCACAACACTGGTCACTATATTCTTCATTTCCAGTTAATACTTGTACAGCTGCTGTTATTGTGTGTGTGTAAATATATATATTTATTTATTTATATTTCTTCATACATTCTTATATAGTTCTATACTGTGTATTTTGTTGTACAGTTATTTTATTTTCAACTTTAATTCATATTTTTTATCTTATTCTTTCCCAGTTAAATTTACCCTTCATTCTAATTTGTGTTGTACAGTTATTTCATTTTTAACCTTAATTTTTTATATTTTATTCCTTCCTAGTTAAATTTACACTTTAATTTTTCATGTTTATTTCCTATCTTATTCATAGCCCTTTCCTTTTTTTTCTTTAGGTCACGAGCAGTTGTCTAAGCATTTCACTGCATATCGTACTGTGTATGACTGTGTACGTGACCAATAAAAATTTGAATTTGAATTTGAAATCCCTGCAAATACAGGTAAAGTTCAGGAGCAATGAAGACAGTGCACTCAGTTTGCCTTTCAGATTGCATCTCTTATTCAAGTTTCAACAAACATGAACAGTATTAACAATATCCATCTGTGCATTACTCTTTCAGTCCCAGTGTCCTTACAGTTTAAATCTGTCCATTTACCCAAGTCACAGGCAGAAAAATAAATGGATTCACACACTACACTTTCAACCATTTTACATGTACTTCATGTGATCTCAAAGTGCAAGCAAAACAAATGTCACATTCAATCTTGCTTAAGCGATTAAAGGTCACTGTAAGTCTACAGTGAACAGACAGCAATATTCAACTGTATTTAAAGGAAACCACACTCTTATCTGGTTGAAATTACAGTGGACAACTGTACCTGTTCTGAATGCTGAAATTGAGCAAAAATAAACACTCATCATTTACAGCACACTGGAGATGAAACTTACTTATGGAAAACATGGGCAACTTCCTTCTATTTCACGTCATTAACACACATATTAAACAGCTTCATACTTTTCAAACCTCAATTATACTTAAGCAATAAAACATCTGTGTATCAAAAACTTTATATAAAATAGTAAAGTGTGTGGAAGTGCCAACCTGCATAATGAAAAGAAAATTATTCTACATGCATGACCTTCCTGCAAGACAATGCTCTGGGGCATATGGCTCACAATACAAAAACATTACTGTTACATTTCTGCTTGCGCATCCTGACCCCGCTGTCTGAGACTGATGTGGGTCCACGAGTGGCTGCTTGTAAGTGTTACAAATACAGTCATACTTCTTTACAACTTAACATGGAGATGAACCCTTACTATGTAACAGACAGTGGTAGTATTTTTTACCAAGTACTAACCTGCAAATACACATACAGTTCAGGAGGAATGAAGACAGTGCACTATTCAGATAGTGGGCGGAAGTCCATCTATCGCCTTAGGCACTCCACCCAGTCTGAGTTTGATTTTCATTTTTAAAAAAATATTATTTGAGAAACGCAGGAAATCATGGGTTCTAACGCAAAATTTAAATGGCTGCAGTCTGGCCCATTAGAGGGGGAGGTCTAGGCACTCATGCTGGCGAAAGTGGTTCAGGAACAGTTTGTGGATGGCCTGCCCACGGAAAACGGTGCGTTGGGTAGCGATTCCCTCCGAGAATCCTTATCGTGGTGGAGGGGTTTGTGTGTCCCAGGGATCCCAGGGGCTATGTTGTCTGGGGGCTTTTGCCCCCTGGTAGGGTCTCCCATGGCAAATTGGTCCTGAGTGAGGGAGCAGACAAAGAGCGATTCAGAAGACCCTTATGAAGAAGACATCGAGGGAACAGTTTACCCTGCCCGGGATAGGGTTACCGGGGCCCCGTCCTGGAGCCAGGCCCGGGGAGGGTGCCCGAGGGCGAGCGTCTGGGGCCCGGCCGAGCACAGCCCGAAAAGGGGACATGGACCCATCCTCGCTGATCTGAACCCGAGCGGTGTTTTGTTATTGGACTTCTGTGCAAATCACAGTTTGGCCATAACGAACACCTTGTTTGAACATAAAAGTGTCCATAAGTGCATGTGGCACCAGGACGCTCTAGGCCGCAGGTTGATGATCAATTTTGTAATCGTATCACCAGACCTGCAACCATATGTTCTGGACACTCGGGTAAAGAGAGGAGCTGAGCTGTCAACTGATCACCACCTGGTGGTGAGTTGGATCAGGTGCCGAGGGAGGACGCTGGACAGACCCGTGCACCTAAACGCGTAGTGAGGGTGTGCTGGGAAAATCTAGCAGAGACCCCAGTCTGCAAGATCTTCAACGCACACCTCTGGCAGAGCTTCAACACCATTCTGAGGAAGACTGGGGACATTGAGTCCGAATGGACCATGTTCAGCGTCTCCATTGCCAAAGCTGCTGCATTGAGCTGCGGCCGCAAGGTGGTTGGTGCCTGCCGTGGTGGTAATCCCCGAACCAAATGGTGGACACCAGAGGTGAAGGGAGCCAACAGGCTGAAGAAGGAGTCCTATCGGGCTTGGTTAGCCTGTGGGACTCCGGGGGCAGCCGACAGGTATCGACAGGCCAAGCGGAATGCAGCTCGGGCAGTGGCTGAAGCAAAAACTCAGGGGTGGGAGGAGTTCGGAGAGGCAATGGAAAAAGACTTTCGGACTGCCTCGAAGAGATTCTGGCAAACCGTCAGGCATCTCAGGAGGGGAAAACGGTGCTCTACCTGCACTGTGTATAGTGCTGGCGGAGCGCTGCTGACTTCAACTGAGAAAATTGTCACGAGGTGGAAGGAATACTTCGAGGACCTCCTTAATCCCACTGACACGTCTTCCGAGGAGGAAGCAGAGTCTGGGGATGAGGGGAAGGACCCGCCAATTTCCGGAGGCGAGGTCATTGAGGCAGTTAAATATCTCCCTGGTGGCAGAGCCCCTGGACTGGCAGACCGGGGTGGTGGTCCCCATCTTTAAGAAGGGAGACTGGAGGGTGTGTTCCAACTACAGGGGGATCACACTCCTCAGCCTCCCCGGGAAAGTCTATGCCAGGGTGCTGGAAAGGAGAGTTCATCCGCTAGTTGAACCTCGGATACCAGAGGAACAATGCGGTTTTCGTCCTGATCGCGGAACACTGGACCATCTCTTCATCCTCTCAAGGATACTTGAGGGTGCATTGGAGTTTGCCCAACCACTCTACATGTGTTTTGTGGACTTGGAGAAGGCATTCGACCGTGTCCCTCGGGGTGTCCTGTGGGAGGTGCTGTGGGAGTATGGGGTGTCTGGCCCATTTCTACGGGCCATTCGATCCCTATACAACCGTTGCAAGAGCTTGGTTCGCATTGCTGGCAATAAGTTGGACTCGTTCCCGGTGGGTGATGGGCTCCACCAGGGCTGCCCTTTGTCACCGATTCTGTTCATAAATTTTATGGACAGGATTTCTAGGCACAGCCCAGTGGCGGAGGGCTTTCACTTCGGTGGCCTCAGAATTTCATCTCTTCTTTTCGCGGATGATGTGGTTCTGTTGGCTTCATCGGGTGAAGGCCTCCAGCTCGCACTGGAACGGTTCGCAGCCGAGTGTGAAGCAGCGGGAATGAGGATCAGCACCTCCAAATCTGAGGCCATGGTTCTCAGCCAGAAAAGGGTGGAGTGCCCACTCCGGGTCAGGGATGAGTTCCTGCCAAAAGTGGAGGAGTTCAAGTATCTCGGGGTATTGTTCACGAGTGATGGGAGAAGGGAGCTGGAGATCGACAGACGGATTGGTGCTGCGGCTGCAGTGATGCGGATGCTGCACCGGTCCGTCGTGGTGAAGAGAGAGCTGAGTGTAAAAGCGAAGCTCTCAATTTACCGGTTGATCTACGTCCCTACCCTCACCTATGGCCACGAGCTGTGGGTAGTGACTGAAAGAATGAGATCGCAGATACGAGTGGCGGGAATGAGCTTCCTCTGAAGGGTGGCTCGCCTCTCCTTTAAAGATAGGGTGAGAAGTTTGGCCATCCGGGAGGGGCTCAGAGTAGAGCCGCTGCTCCTCCACATCGAAAGGAGGAAATCCTCATCAGCACAATCACATCCACCTGTCCCTCCAACCTCGCTGGCACCGGCCCTTGAGCTCACTGCACCACCCCTGCAGCTGAGCCACGGATCATCCTCCGCCACAATCATATAGTGCCCCTTCAAATTTAAGGGCAAAATGCATAAAGGTTGCAGTTAGCTTGCGCCTGTCACAATAAATAAATCATTTTCTGTTAGCGGCGCGCTACATCGCTGCGGCACGTGCACTGCATAGAAAATAAACTGGACTGTTTAAAGACTACTACAACACTCCCGTAAAGAAATAGGACAATACTGTGTTCGTATTTTTACTGAAACATGGCTACACAGCTAGACGGGCTAGCCAGCTACCGCATCGACAGAGACCCCTTATCATCATGTAAGATGCCTGTCAGTTGACTGTGTGTTTACATCAATAACAGTGGTGTAGGAATGCAGCGATTTGTTTCTGTGCATTGGTCACAACTTGTGGAGGTTTTAGCAGTCAGATGTAGACCATTTTATATCCCAAAAGAGTTTACTGTGGTGATCATCGTTGCTGTTTATGTCTCATCTAGTGCTAGCACTAATGCTAATACTAGTGGAGTACTCAATGAACTCCACAAGATTATTAGTGATCTGCAAACAGCCCACCCTGACGGCTTCTTCATTATCTCTGGGGATTTTAATAATGTCATACAATTTGGGTAAATTAGTTCTACCCAAATTTCATCTGAAAATTGACTTTGGAACAAAAGGAGATAACATGTTACACCTTGTTTATGGAAACATCCAGGAACGGACAATCGGAATACATCTCCATACTTCTCACCCCAGTCAACAGACCCATCAACAAACAGATCAGACCAGCCTTGAGAGAGGTGAGAACATAGCCAGAGGGGGCCATACCTGATCTGCAAGACCAGATGTTTAGAGGAGCTGCTACATAAACAGACACTGTGGACCTTGAGGAGAACACAATCTCAACACAAGCTACATCAGCAAGTGCACTGAGGATGCCACTGTCTCAAAGACCGCCATCACCCGTGCAATTCATAAACCCTGGTTTTCTACAAAGCTACGCAACCTGATTAAAATCAGAGACTCTGCCTTTAAGTCCAACAATAGGGAAGCTTACACTACAGCCAGAGCAGACCTATCATGGGCCATCAAAGTGGCAAAGCAGGAGTATGCAGAAAAGATCAACACACACTTCATAAGTTTAAAGAACACTCGGCGCATGTGTCAGGGCATTCAAACAATGACTGGCTACAAGCCAACACCTCCAGCATGCAGCAGTGATCCCTCCTTGCCAGATGAACGGAATGACTTCTTTGCATGTTTTGAGGCAGAGAACAAAGTGCCAGGACGGAAGATGGCCCCCCAAGTACTCTGTCTGTCCAGAGCAGACGTCAGGAATACACTTTACAGAATAAATCCGCGAAAGGCTGCAGGACCTGACAATATACCTGGCAGGGTGCTTCAGGAATGTGCTGACCAGCTCGCAGGCATCTTCACAGACATCTTAAATACATCACTGAGCTCAGCTGTGGTACCTGCATTCCTCAAAACCAAGAAAATCATCCCATTGCCAAAGAAGTCTACTGTGACCTGCCTCAATGACTACCGGCCATCATCACAAAGTGCTTTGAAAGGCTGGTATTGATGGCACATGAAAACCACTGAGTCTGGACCTGGTACAGTTTGCTTACCACCCAAACCGCTCCACAGATGATGCCATCTGGTCTGCTTTTCACCTTTCTCTCTCCCATCTCGACAAAAAGGACACTTATGTCAGAATGTTGTTTATTGACTTCAGCTCAGCATTCAAGAAAGTCATTCCTCAGAACCTGATAAAGAAGTTGAACCTACCATGAATAAACACCACTCTCTTGGACTTCCTATCTGATAGGCCTCAGTCTGTCTTCATAGGAAATAACACTTTCAAAGTCCTCTGACTGAGTACAGGCTCGCCGCAGGGCTGTGTACTCTGTCCACTACTGTTTACCTTGCTAACACATGACTGTACTGCACAGTACAGCCCAAATCACATAATCAAGTTTGCAGATGACACATCAGTGTTGGGTCTCATCACCAACAATGATGAGTCTGAATACAGAGAGGAGGTGGACTGGTGTCAGAATAACAACCTCTCTCTACATGACCATCTCTTTAGTCTTCTGACTAAAGAGATTGTTGCTAACTTCAGGAAGAGCTCAACGGCCCACACCCCATCAACGAATCTGCTCTTGAGATGGTCACCAATGTGAAGTTCCTCGGTGTGCACATATCAGATGACCTCTCCTGAAACCTGAACACCACCACCATCATGAAGAAAGCCCAACATCTTCACTTTCTTCCGAAGCTGAAGAAGGCCAGTCGCCCTCCTCCCCTCCTCATATCATTTTACCAGGTAACCATTGAGAGCGTCCTCTGCTGCTACATCACTATTTGGTACGGGTACTCCACTTTTGCAGAAAAGACGTCTCTGCAGTGAATAGTGAGGACAGCAGAGAGGATCATTGGAGGCCCTGTCCCACCCATCTCCCACCTCTACGACAAACACATCATCCGACGTGCAAACAGCATAGTGAAGGACACTTTCCACCCCTCACATACACTGTTCTCCCTTTTTCCATCTGGCAGACGGTTTCGCACCATCAAAACCGCAACGGCCAAACAAAGCTTTTCCCCCAAGCAGTCAGAGCACTGACTCTGGAGCGGAGTCTCCGGTGATACACCCATGGAAGATTTTCCAGTGGTGCAGTCTCCTGATGACACCCTACGACCTACCTTTGACCAAGTGATAGTAATTGATATTCACCTGGCACACCCTGAAACCATGTGGACCTACCCACGCTTTGTATAATAGAATGATAGGCTTTATAGAATGAGTCGTGACAGTCGCACAGAGGAGACACACGACAAGTTTCCTGGCGGCCTAAAAGCCACCAGGAAATGATTTTCCAGGCGGCTCATTATAACCCCATGGCAGCACATATGAGATAAAACTCTAGAGCGAATAATGGCCTGATTTTATTTGCTGGGCAACCGAGTACAGGAGTATACTGATTCCAATATACACCAATGGTGCGTCCTGCCCGGACTGTCAGCTGCTTAATCAGAATCAGAATCAGAATACTTTATTCATCCCGAGGGAAATTAGGGTTACAGCAGGCAGCACGCTAATGGCGCATGCGCCATGCCAGAGGCACCATTGCAATTAACGGAAGTCCTATTCAAGCACATTGGCAAGGCCATTTTGCCGGAGTGTCATGGTCCTGAGTCTGTGATAAATGTTTTTGGTTGTTATTATCTTGTGTTTAAGGTTAATTCCTGTTGTCATGTTCTTTGGGGTTGGTTGGGTGTGGCGGAGGTGTGGTCCGGGGCGCGGCTGCAGGGGAGGAGTGGTGCAGTGAGCTCAACGGGGCGGTGCTGGAGATGCCGGTGAGAACAGCTGATGGCGATTTGGACTGATGATGGTTTCCTTCCCTTTTTATAGTGAGACGGAGAGGAGCGGAGGAAGAGGGAAATCAGCTGGGACCGACAGCTGTCAGACTGTGTTCAGTCATAATCCAGGGAAAACTATAAATAAATGTGGAATCTGGTGATAAAGACCTGTGTGTGTGTGTACCTGTGTGTAGTGCATTTCACATTGGGTTTTGGTTATATTTTGAGCTCCTTCTGCTCTGTGTCTCTGTGCCTGCCCTGGTCCCATGTCTCTGTATTTCCCCTGAGTCTGTGTTTGTAAATTGAGTCTGTGCATTTCCTGTTTTACTTTGAAGGTCAGTGTCTCAGGTTAATGTATTCTGTTTTGCTTCCCTCGATCTCCTCAGGTTTGAATACTCCCAGCCGTGCTCCCCCTGTGTCTCATTTCCTTGCTACTGCCTTTTATATTTACGCCCTGTGTTCTTTGTGTTTAGCGTTGCGTTGTCAGTGTCTCATCCCTGGAGCTGTGTGATCTTCCCTTTGTTTCCTCATCTCTCAGTTTACCATTCACCAATTTAGTGTAATATTCTGTATCGCTGTTAAGCCTGCAATAAAGCAGTGATTTTTGAGTTTAGTTCTGTTTCCGTGAGTCTGCACTTGGGTTCATTTCCTTCCTGCACATAGAAATTCCATGACACGGAGTGCATGTAGCTATCGCTTTGTATTAGCTCTGTTGGATTATGCAACGTGACACCCGGAAGCAGTACTACTGCAAACCAGTTCTGCAAAGAGTGTGGCACAGACGCTGTTTCAGGTTGTCTCCCGAGTTGGCATTCCAAAAGAGATACCAACTGAACATTGCACGTTTTTCATGTCTTGCCCACTAAATGAAGTGTATGAATTATTCGGTATTAAATCTATTAGGACCAGCATCTACCACCCTCAGACTGAGGGGATGGTGAAGCGGCTGAATAAAAATTCGAAGTCCATAATTCATAAGTTCATTTACAAGGATGAACGCAATTTGGATTTCTGATTAGACCCTTTGTTGTTCACAGTGCCCCAGGCCTCCACACGATTTTCTCCCTTTGAACTGCTGTTTGGCAGGAAGCTGAACTGGGAGGAAGGTCCAAGCCTGGCAAAAAATGAGATTCAGTACGTCATGGACCTGAGAGGAAAGCTACACACACCGGGTAGGTTATCATGAGAGTATCAGCTTCAGGCCCAGAAAAGTCAACAGCAGAGGGGCTAGACTCAGGTAATTTTCACCGGGAGACAAAGTCCTTGTGTTACTCCCTACTTCAAGAGGAAAGTTACTTGTCTGGTGGCTAGGGCCCTTCGTGGTCACATGGCGGGTGGGTGGTGTTGACTATGAGGTGGTACAGTCAGACAGGGGAGGAGTCAAACAGGTATATTACCTCAACTTCCTTAAAACATGGAGAGGGGTTGAAACCGCTTCTCTGGTGAGCCTGGTGAAGCAGAGAGATGAGCAGCGAAATTCCACCATTCCACCACCACCATCTCACACAGACTCAGAGAGCAGATGTTCCTGCTACGCAACAGCATTTTGCGGATGTGTTCTTCCCCATGCCTGGCCATACAATGCTCATAGAGCACCATTTTGAAATGCAACCTGGCATGATGGTGCATTCACGGCCCTATAGGTTACCAGAACATAAGCAGCAAATTCTTCAGAAGGAATTGGCTAAAATGCTGAGAACGGGAGTAATAGAAGAGTCGCATAGCACAAGATGTAGCCCAATAATTCTGGTCATAAAGAAAGGGTGAGGGTCGCAGATGCCAACAGACTTAATAAACTGATCCGTAAGGCTAGCAATGTTGTGGGGATGGAGCTGGACTCCCTCAAGGTGGTGTCGGAGAGGCGGATGCTGTCCAAGATAAAGACAATGTTGGATAACACCTCCCACCCACTCCATGACATGTTGGTCAGTCACAGGAGCTCGTTCAGTGAGAGACTGAGATTACCGAAAAGCACCACTGAACGACACAGGAAATCATTCCTGCCTGTGGCCATCTCCCTGTACAACGCATCCACTTAACACACTGTTTGCTGCTACAGCTACACATGTTTCTTTTCCAAATATTTATTTATAAGTGACTTATGTATGTATGTATATATATGTATATATTGTACTATTCTTAGTTAGCGTATTGTCTGTCTTGTCTTAATGTTGGTTTAAAATGGAGCACTGTAACAAAAAATAATTTCCCCCAGGGATCAATAAAGTATTCTGATTCAGATTCTGATTCTGAAGATGGGTCTACATGGTTCTGTGTTGACTATTGCAAAGTGAACGAAGTGTCACAGTTTGATCCCTACCCCATGCCCCGGATTGTTGAGCTCCTGGACCGGTTAGGCACAGCCCGATTTTTGACGACACTGCATTTAACCAAGGCCTACTGCCAGATTCCCTTGTCTGTGGAGTCCAAGGAAAAGATTGCTGTGGGCAGTCGATTCCTTGTGCTGTTATCTCCTGGGGCACTCATTCGCTCTTTGCTCAGACCACACCCTGGTGCAGTGGTTCCACCCATGAAGATGCCAATGCCTGGATCACCTGGTGGTATTTGGCTTTACAGCCAATTTAAGGCGACACAGCTACAAGATGTCTCCATTTCAACTTGGGTTAAAAATTCAGACTTCAAACTACATACCAGTTTTTAAATTACACGTAAAACCAGAATTATGATAAAAAATACACACAATGTTTTTTTCTGGACAAAACAGTGGTGTTTACAGCGGGAAGAAATGACAAAAACTGTGTTTTCCAAAGACAACGTTGGCAAACACTTCCTGCTTGTGTTACAGGCCTTCAATGGGGTCTGTTTTTAAACTGTTTTTTTAACAGAAAAGCAGAGACAGGAGACATCAGTTGCGTTCGGGCCGCAGGCTCTTCCTCGTCTGGTTTATTAACAGAATTTAACAACGTCCTTTTCTTTTCATTTAGACACACACATTTCTCTTTTAACAACACAAACATTCAATTAGGTCCATAGCTCAAACCCTTTTGGTTACCTTGCACTCTCGCAAGAATAAACTTACAAAATAATCATTGTATATGAGTGTCCTTATTTACAATAAATCTGTAACCAATTCTACTGCATTTCAGCATCAAAAACATTTCTATGCAGCACCACTAACACTGCAATTAACCCGCTTATATACCATTATACATTCCTTATACTTTAACAGATTCAACAATATATTACATTTGTAACCAATAAACAAAAATATTCTTCCATTGCTCACAAACAGTTCACAATCATCCACAAACAGCATACATCAGACTATTTACATTTGACACATAAGAACTGGGTAGGTCCTAATCAACTGTAACTTCCAATAATGTCAGGATAAAAGAAGCGTCTTGAGAGCTGCGTTTGTCACAAAATAAAACAGGTAATAAGACCAGCTGCCTATTTAGACTACGAGTGAAATGGCGGCTGCCATTACAAATGGCGGTATAGTTAGCTTTCTCTCAATCGGTGAAAACACACTCTCTCACAACATTCGCGGTCTTTAAACTAAGGCAGAAAAAGGTTTCTTTGGTTTATATGCACATTGCAGTGAGCAAACTTGAACTACTGACCAGTTTTTTTAACAGAAAAGCAGAGACAGGAGACATCAGCTGCGTTCGGTCTGCAGGCTCTTCCTCGTCTGAGGCAGAGACGCGTTGCAACGGCCTATCGCACTCACCACTATCTCCCCCTTGTGGCAATGCCACGCAATTACATTGTCCATAACTCTAAATGAAAAGTCCAATACCACCATAAAATCAGGTCTTTTACATCAAAACAATTCACAAAAAAATTACAATTGTGACCATACACTTGTGGGCGTCACACACTCCCCAACAAAAAGAAAATGGCTCCTGACATTTAACCTCTTACCCTTTAAAACTCATTATACTCATTACTCAAACAACTCAAATCACATCCCCTTCCCACATACCCACATTCCTTGTGTACTAACATGTATAGATTGGGCAGTTATAATATACAGGGAAGGTGCCTGGATGTGCACAGTGAGATGTTGGAATGCGATATGGCACTAGGGGGAAGTAAGGTAACAGGGGATATGGTGGCATGGTGTAGTGTGTTGTTTTGTGACTCGTGCACTTCAGCACAACTGACTGATGGATGCACCCGGAGAGAGGGCTGGCCAAGGGTGTCATATGTGAAATGTGTAACAGGCCGTCGTTCTCCATTAGACCTTCTTAGAACTGATTCATTAGTCGGCGGGGTCACGTTAGGTGTATACTGTGCCCTTTCTGAAAGCGGCAGTCCAACTTCTCCTTCGTCGACTGTGAAAGGCACTTCAGTGACTCCTGATTCCTGTACCCTCTCATGTTCCTCCTCTCCCATGTCGTTGTCAAGTTCAGTGCTTTGGTGTCCACCATCTTGTTCCATTCCTTGTTCCCTCAATTCATCTGTTGCTTCTGTTGGCTGAGGTGCTCCACAGTTGACCACTCTGCTGAACTCAGCTGTTCCTCTTGAGGGTCCAACAGTATGGTTACAGGTATGTAGTGCATCCTCTTTGTTCCCACTTCTCAAATCATACCTCAACTCATAATACATTGAACTCTCATCCTCATCGGAGCTTGTGTCAGACTGGGGTTGAAACTCTGTCTCTCCTTGAGCTGGTTTTGGTTTCTTTTTCTTGATGGCGGATGGCCCGTCCCCCTTATCTACAGCAGGCAAGTCCACAGGAAGCTCATTGACAAGATGCAATAGATTGCGATGTAGAACACGCACTTTCTTCCCCTTTGCCTCTGAGGTCACTCTGTACACTGGGCTGTCATTGATCTGTTCCTTCACCACATAAATGGTGTTCTCCCAGTAGGACCTTAACTTGCCAGGACCACCCCTCTCAGTCAGATTCCGCACTAGTACTCTGTCTCCAGGTTGGAGTACCACTCCTTTCAAGTGTCGGTCATAGTGTTTCTTCCCACGATCACTTGACTTTTGGCTGTTTCCAGATGCAATCCTGTAAGCTTCAGTCATTCGTTCTTTCCATTTCTCAGCATAACCTCTTGCAGTTTGTGGCTCTCCATCAGTAACCACCTTGAACAGGAGGTCTACTGGCATTCGTGGATGTCGACCAAAAAGCAGAAAGAATGGTGAGTAACCCGTTGCTTCATGGCGCGTGCAATTGTACGCATGAACCATCTGTGGGAGATACTCTCTCCATCTTTCTTTTTTTTCTTCACCCAGGGTCCTCAGCATCTGCAAGATGGTACGATTAAAGCGTTCAGCTGGGTTGCCCTGAGGATGGTACGGAGTTATTCGAGAGTGCCCCACATTGCTCAACTGTTGTAGAGTCCGGAAAAGCTTGTTCTCGAACTCCCGCCCCTGATCATGGTGCAGCCTTAAAGGGTAGCCAAATCTGGGGATATAATCACTGAAAATCCTTTCAGCTGCAGTTTTGCCACTCTTGTTGCGGGTTGGATAGGCCTGGGCATACCTAGTAAAGTGGTCTACCACAACTAGGATATACTGATATCCGCCCCTGCTTGGCTCTAAGTGGAGGTAATCGACTGAAACCAATTCCATTGGTGAGCTTGTGGTAATGTTGGACATGGGAGCTCGGACCGGTTTCTTCTGTTTGATGCACGGACACTGCCGGGTGACATAGGCTTCGATGTCTCGCCTCATGTATGGCCAGTAGAACCGTTGCCTCGCCAGGCTGAGAACTCTTTCTACCCCGACATCCCCCATGTCATCATGCAAATGTTTCAGGACCAGGGATTTGAAGCTAGCTGGTAAGACTAGTTGGCGCTTTTCTGCAGTCTTACGATACAGAACTCCGTCTTCTAAGCTCAGCTTTGTCCACTCATGCATCATTTTCCTTGCAGGACCTCTCACGTTCCGTCTCATGTCATCTGTCAGCTTTTGATCTGAGTCTTTCATTTTCATGATCTCACCTATCGCAGGGTCTGCTCTTTGAGCCCTTTGTAGTTCATCCAAATTGATAGGCGTGACCATTTCTTGGATTACTGGTCCAAGCTGGTCACCTTGCGCTAAAGCCAGAGCAGCGATCCATGCGACATCTCCATGCTTGCCTGCTCCACATCCCTCCCAAGTAGTGGCAACAGCTTCTTTGGAGAGCTCTTTTGTACATTCAGTGACGTATCTGTCAATGTCAAGGGGACTCCTCGACAGGGTGTCTGCGTCAACATTTACTTTGCCAGGTCTGTACCTTATATCAAACCTGAAATCTGATAGCTCTCCCACCCATCTGAACCCAACCGCATTCAACTTGGCGGTACTCACGAGATAAGTTAAGGGATTGTTGTCTGTGTAGATGGTAAAATACGGGGCATAGAACAAGTAATCCCTGAACTTCTCGCAGACAGCCCACTTGAGGGCGAGAAACTCAAGCTTGCCCGAGTGGAGTCTGTAATTCTTTTCAGCTGGTGTCAGTGTTCGGGAGCCGTATCCAATCACTCTTAGCTTCCCATTCTGATGTTGGTAGAGAACGGCCCCAAGGCCTTTATCAGATGTGTCTGTATGAAGGATGAAGGGAAGCTCAAAATCCTGGTAGGCAAGTACAGGGGGGTTTACCAACATATCAATCAACTTACACAGGGCACCCTGGTGCTTCTCTGCCCACTCAACTGGTGTTTTGGATGGTAACTGTGCACCTTTCCCCTTCTGTCCTGTAACCTTCCCCAGAAGATGCTCCTCTTTGGTTTTCTTGGGTTGCAAAAGTTCATAGATGGGTTTTGCTATTCTTGAGAAATCCTGGATATGTGAGCGATAGTAACTCAGGAACCCAGCGATCCTCCTCACACCTCCCACTGTGGCAGGTGTCTCCTTTTTCAGGGCGTACACTGCCTCGAGATCTTTTGGATCAATGCGTACTCCTTCAGCTGACACTAAACGCCCAACATACCTCACTTCTCTTTTAAATAGGTCACATTTTGTCGGCCGGAGTTTGACTCCGTAGTTCTTCAGGGCTCTCAAGACTTTCCTCAGCCCTTCCACATGTTCCTCAAAAGTCTTGGCGTAGCACAAGATGTCATCCTAGTATGGGATGCAGCACTCATCCCGAAGGGGAGCCAGCATTTCTTCCATACTGCGTTGGAATGCAGCAGGTGCGTTGGTAAGACCGAAGGGAATTCGCACCCATTCATAAAGGCCCCAGGGGGTGATGAATGCAGTCAGATGATGGGATCCTTCTGCTATAAAGCCCTGGTGATAGGCTTTTCCCTGGTCCAAAATGGAGAACCAGTTGTACCCTCCCAAGGTGTCAATGAGGTCCTGGATTCTTGGTAATGGGTGGCAATCAGGTACTGCGCGCTGGTTCAGGAGACGGTAGTCGATACAGAGCCTTAGGGAGCCATCCTTTTTCCGCACGCAAACTATTGTAAGGGGATCTAGACTTTACAATCCATCCTCTTGCTAAGAGGTCCTCAATATACTCTTTAACCTCCTTATAGAGGGGTTTTGGAATTGAGGCGTACGATTTCTGAATTGGGGTTGTGTCTTTGAGTGTTATTGTCATTTCCAAGCTGGGAATGCACCCCATGTCATTTTCATCACGTGCAAAAGCCCCTGACTCTTCCCTTAACATTTTTTTGGCAACAGTTTGTTGGTCTAAAGCGCTATATAAATACAGGCCATTTACCATTTACAGTTTGTTGGTCTTCAGTCAGGTGGCTAACATCAACAGGTGGATCCCATTCCTGTGTTGCTTGATCTTCACTGCACTGCTGGGGTATTTGAGATACATCAGGGTCGACATCTTGAGTCACTTTGGGCTCACCGAGGTTTGGTAAGTCAGTTTGTATGACTCCTGCTATTGGTTCAATAGTTCCAAGGGCTGCTCCGCCGGTGAGGGTCACATCGTGCTTAGTGTGGTTGCCAATAGGTACTTTGACATATGGGACTCTGGCATCACAAACTGTGAGGAGGCTGTTGCCAGCATCAAGCTGTTGCAGTTGTGGGTTGCTCTCAGTTGGTTCAAAGAGCACGAGGGGGTTGGACATGTCAACTGTAGAGGAGACTTTACACTTAACATACTTAACTTGACCAGCTGGGATTACTACATCATACAGGCCCACTTTTAGGACACTCTGGCTGACCACGTTATCACTGGTAAGCTTGGTCTGGATGAAGTTGGCTAGTGCCGTCGCTGTGTCATCCTGGAGGTTCATTGCGCTGCGCAGGAGGCTCACAATGGTGGGTATGAGGTTTGTACTAGCATTTGGACCCAGTATCAGCTGTTCAATTACATTGAAACCAATCAGGGGGCAGTCCATGGGCACACTGCTTACTAAAAAGGGGACTTGTACAGTCAAGTTTGGGTCACTATTCTCTGGGAGACTCACCATCACGCCCACCCAGCCGTCGTAGGGTAATGGCTGGCCATTAACACCAAGCACACTAAGAGCCTTATCTCCAATAAGTTCTGTCAGTGGCCGGAGTTTGTGGTCAGAGAGGTAGGTTTTTGCCCACTGGCGATCAATGAGACTCACTTGTGCACCTGTGTCCAATAAACAGTCCACTGCAAAGCTATGAATGTAACCCTTGATTTTACATTTTTTTCCAACAAGCTGTGCCACTCTCTCACTTGCCCCTGTGTCTGCATTTTTCGTTGGAAGGGTCGCCCAACTACTTCTGACATGAGCAAACTCTTCTGAGCACATACCTCGTGATTTTGGGTCTGGCTGTCCACTGGTTCTGGGCGTGTGTGTATCAGCAGGAGGCCAACTAGAGCTTCTGGGTTGGCTTCGTTTGAGACATCCCACTGCCCTGTGACCTGTCTCCCCACAGATAAAACAATGAGTGCATGAAGTAGCTCCACTTTCAATACACTTGGGACAGCCGTACTGTTTTGCAGTTTGTCTGGGCTTCTGCTTTGGGTGTGCACACTGACAAGTGGGTTCACGAGCCTGACTGGCTGTGAGAGACTCCACCACTTTGGTCAGGGTTTCCACCTTTGCAGCCAGCTCTTCTATGACTTTATTCTTACTCTTAAATTTACAGTCAGTCATTTCAGTGTCTTTAGCAGGTTCAAGTTGAGCAGTATGAGCATGTGTTATCTTTTGTAGAGTGGAATATCCCAGTCTTCGCCGTCGCTCACTCTCTTCACTTGACACTTTGTTCACTTGCCTTATCAAGGCTTCATCTGACACACTGTAGTCTGATAGTAGTGGCTTGAGTTCATTACGAATGTCACTATATTTTGGTAGAAGACCTTGATGAATGGTGCGTAGAAACACATTTTGGATCGTACGTGTCTCATATGCAACGTCCATGTTATCCTGCCTGGATGCAAACACGACTTTCTGCTTCAGTCCAATCATCCTGTAGAGGAACTGTTGTGGAGTTTCATGGTCATTAGTGCTCAACAATTCCTGAAATAACTCACTCCCACTCTTCTCACTCAGGTGTGAACGTAGTAAGCTTTTGAGTTCAATGAGGGTCAAGTCATCTTTACTGATCAACATGTCCTTAAACTGTCCAGGCTTGATAATACGGAGCACACCTTGAATGATCACCACGTCTTACACTTGCGGGGTCCACATCAGGTACTGGTGTGATGTTTGTAGCAATCTGGAAGAGTTCCTCTGCTGTCAGTGCATAAAGACTCTTTCTGATCTGCCAAGCCAGTTCTTTTCTTTCACTGTCCTCCATTGTGTGTCCTTTGGCTAGCAACTCCTCACAGTGCAGTCAGCTCAAACACATTTGTAACCAATAAACAAAAATATTCTTCCATTGCTCACAAACAGTTCACAATCATCCACAAACAGCATACATCAGACTATTTACATTTGACACATAAGAACTGGGTAGGTCCTAATCAACTGTAACTTCCAATAATGTCAGGATAAAAGAAGCGTCTTGAGAGCTGCGTTTGTCACAAAATAAAACAGGTAATAAGACCAGCTGCCTATTTAGACTACGAGTGAAATGGCGGCTGCCATTACAAATGGCGGTATAGTTAGCTTTCTCTCAATCGGTGAAAACACACTCTCTCACAACATTCGCGGTCTTTAAACTAAGGCAGAAAAAGGTTTCTTTGGTTTATATGTACATTGCAGTGAGCAAACTTGAACTACTGACCAGTTTTTTTAACAGAAAAGCAGAGACAGGAGACATCAGTTGCATTCGGTCTGCAGGCTCTTCCTCGTCTGAGGCAGAGACGTATTGCAACGGCCTATCGCACTCACCACTATCTCCCCCTTGTGGCAATGCCACGCAATTACATTGTCCATAACTCTAAATGAAAAGTCCAATACCACCATAAAATCAGGTCTTTTACATCAAAACAATTCACAAAAAAATTACAATTGTGACCATACACTTGTGGGCGTCACACTTGCAAGTGAAAAAAGAAAAGAAAAAACACCCCTTCCCTATTGGTGTTAAAGTGTACCATGTCAACCAATCAAAAAATGATATGGCAACATGTGGCACTTGGTTGTTTAGGGAGAAGAGGAAGTTTTAGGAGTGACACCCATTAGAAAAAGCAGGTGAGAAAGAAAGAAAGAGAGAGAGCGATTTTTCACATGTGAGACATTAGTGACATTTAGCGTATTTGGAGGCAATCCGGTTGTTCAGTCTGACGTCACTAGCCGTGTCTGGGCCTAAACTCCACTGCAGGTCCATATATCAAACGATCACTATGGCATTACTGAGAGTTGAAAAACTGTCTAAAGTCTTTCATCTTTAATAAAATGATCAGCGTTCTGCTCTACCAGGTGTAACAATTGAGTTTTGCATCCAGGCATCCATGAAAATGGAATTTATGACATTTAACGGAGTTAGAAGTTAGCAGGAAGTTAGCTCGCTAGCTTCTCTCTAAATACAATATAGCATGTCCTGACTGCGGGGTTTTGGAAACAAATGAAAACGTACAGCTCTGTTATCACTTCCAACATAAATGAAGACAGAAAGCTAAACAGCAGTGACGTTTGTAGGGTTACTGAAGTTTGGCTAGCTGGTTTATATAATGATGTGCTACGAGTGGAACTTTTTTCCACTCGATAAAAGTTAACGTGAGTGTTCTCGGTGGTCAGGAACAAATGTAATCGCATGGCAGGATGCTGTAAAAGGACCAAACTTCAGCCAGGAGAACAATTGAGATAATCCATCCACAATACGAGGTTAGTCATTCATATACTGCTGCATGGGCTGGGCTGTAGTTACATCCTAAGGTTTTAAAAACTGAGCTTAAATAAATATTTCCGGTTCACGCGCATCAAAATATGATATTTTGACACGCTATGGATTTTTCTTGGACACGCGTTGAGGCGTGAATGTGCACGCGTCAAATTAGGGGCGTTTGGGGTGTTTTGTTCGCGTCCATAGCGTTCGGTGTGAACACACCATAAGGTTTTAAAAACTGAGCTTAAATAAATGATTAGCGGTAATAAAAGCCGAGGGAGGTCAACAGTGATCACTGACTGTTTTAGGAGCTTTTTGAGATTAAATAGAAGAAAATACATAACATTAAACATGTTAACAACACAAAAGCCATATTAAACGCAGACTACTTTAGGCCCGGAAGTAGGATTCGTCACGTCATCACTTAACAATCGGATAGTTAGTGTGTTGTGTAGTCATTGTTTTGTTTTGTGTGTCAGTTACTCTAGTGAATGCTCAAAAGAAGCCAGCAAAGGCAGATTCCAGTGTAAATGCTGTCCCCACATGGAAAACTGGACTGATACACCTCGTTTGTCAGACCAGCAAGGTTTAGGCCTGTGGTGTTCTCCTCTGTCTTATAGTGGACACAAACTATTTTTTTGAGTTGAATGAATAATTTGTGTGCCTTCTTATTTAATGCAAAACACCTGATTGTTCTGTAAATAGTTTTAAATGGTTTTATAAAAAACGCCTGAGGCCTTGGCTGCATTTTTAGGTAAATAATATCATATAACTTTGTTGTTTGCAAAAGTTGTGCATAATTTTTAGAAATGTATTATTTCTATTTGCATTTCAAGTTATGACAATGATTTGTTAAACATGGTTGTGGTTTTTACAGTAAAAAAAATAAAACTTTTTCTACTTGGATTTTAAATTTTTTGTCTGAATTTTGATCAATTGTGCTGAAATATAGTATGTCAAAATGAAAAAAACAACTCCAATTCAGATATTTGAGGTTGTGCTGAAAATAATGACACCAAACAAGGCAAGATAAACCGTTTTTAAAGGTGAAATATAGAGGTAAAAATCAAAAGTAATCAAAAACGGCCAATTATACCCTGTACCCCACAGGGTTAAGTTCAAGGTGGTCCATAGGGCCATGGTCGTGGCCTATTTCCTACAGCAGGGAACAAATGACTCTCTCCTTTTATATAATGACGGAGGAGGTTTTTTAATTCAGCTATTTAAAATTCATGCCCATGAATATTTAAATACTTGTTGAAAAATCAAGATGTAGCCACTACAAACATGTGATTTATAGATTATGATGCTGAACATGAGGCATAAATAAACAATTTAAAATGAAATCAAGTCTATATCCCATATTTAACACTGATGGGGAAAATCTTTCTGCAGAACATTTATTTGTACTTTTGATATTTCATGCACAATTTTTTAGTAATACAGTTTTATGTCTAGTGAGATGTTTTAATTTTGGTTCATTGCTTCTTTTCCTAAATGAAAGGTTTGGAATGTTTGTCCACCATCTGTCATTGTCGGTTAAGAATAATAAATTTTTGGTAATACAGTAGATATTCATTTAAGCATATTAGTAGTAATATTTTACAATTCTTCAGCCAGGAAGGAGCACAAAAAGGTGAAGATGTTTATGTAGAGTACAGACAGACAGAACAATCTGATCCATTTTATGTTGCTAAATTGGCAAATAGTGGAGGAAGTTGTCTTTGTTTGTGCATGTATTGGGGTGGAAAGGTAGCAATTGTCTGTGAATGCCTTTCTGTAAAGGACACCATATGCCACTGTGATACACATTGTAGAATACAACGACAATACAAGGACTGGATTCAAAATGATGGCAACCCCCCCCCCCCCCCCCCCCCCCAAAAAAAAAGGAAAAAAAAAACCAAATAAAAAAGATCCTCTGACTAACTTCAAGTATAAAATTTGTCTTTTTTTTAAAGAGCTGTCAACAATCCTCCTGTAGTAGCAACTCCTTAACAATTGGTGGCAGTCATGTGCTTCTGAAGTTCCAGGGGCAAGCCTTCATTACAATAAGAGCATTCTGATGATGCTCCAAACTCATGTACAGATGCGCACAAATACATGCATTCATAATGCATGCTTAACATGCATGCTTAAATACCACCACACAGCAAGTACGATTTTGGCTGTTCTACAGCTCTTCAAGCTATATGGTTCTATAGAATTCATTTATAACCCAACCTACCCTGGCTTTTGCCAAAATCTTAGCCTCTCCAGCTGGCTATATCAAAGCATCCATGACACTGCAGAGATTTAGAGGATTGTGGGCAAAGAGATGGGCACAGGATTCATTGAAGGAGGAAGATTATTTCCTTTTTTTTTTTTTTTTTGCCTGTCCCATTTGGTTCTTTTGCCATCAGAATTATTGTCTAAAGGCGAGGAAAGATGCCCAATGGATTTACTTTACCAAATTGACCATCCCAGCCTTGCCATAATGGTCTATTTGATTCACCTTTTATTGTTTATTTTTATTTTTTTTTACTTTCACTTGCTAGATACGGGACAGACTTGAATGAGGAAAAGAAAAGGGAGAAAGGAAGAGAGGGAAAAAACAGCGGTGAAGAGGGATGGGGATAAAGGGCAAAAAAACAAAAGCCAACTAAATAAGCAGACAAAAAAATACATATATCAATCACCTGGATCACCTGTTGAGAAAGAAAAAAGAAAACAAGCAGAAGATAACGAGAGCATTAGAATAAACAACATCACGATGATATATGGGAATATGACAGTAAATACTAAATATTAAACATTATTGTGCAGCACGTAAGATCGACAGCGCACAGTGTGCTTTGAGGTAGGAGCCAAAAAGGGTGTAGTTTGTGTGTGTGAGAACCCGTGTGTACACCTGTGAGCATGGACGCGCTTGTTTTTAAAAGGTTCCTTCATGTAATGATCTGCTAGAGGGTGTGGGGAGCCACAGCCCCGTCCTCCAGGGCATGAAGCAGGTATGGAGGAGATCAAGACTCCAGACATCTAGAGGCCCCCAGAACACAAGAGACCAAGGAAGACCAGCAGAGGGGCAGCCGCACCACTATCCCAGAAAGAGCTGAGGAGAGTCCCAGATGACTCAGCAGCTGCAGAGCAGAAGCCAGGGGGGGTTTCAGTGACGTGCCCGTGAGCTCCGCCGGCAGCCGGCAGCCAGCTGCGCCAGAGTGACCGAGCCCCAGGCCGAGAGGCTGAGGGCACCCCACCCCCGAAGTGGCCCGAGCAAGCCCCAGGCTCCAGGCCCCGATAACCAGTCACCAAGGAGTGAGCCGGTGTGTACCTGGACGCCCATCCCCGGACACAAAGAGCCACCAACGGACTGATGTCTGAGGGCGTCTGCCACTGGCAGGGGAAGTGGTGGGGGGAGATAGGCCTCCACACCTTAGAGGTCCTGAGATGTCCCTAGAGAGGTGCCGTCTGAAACGAGACCTGACAAACAGGCACACACAGATACAAACATCCATTCCCACCCTCATGCTCTTATATGGAAATACTCAACACTCAACCAACGTGGAGACAGACATAGAGAGACACTGTAAACACAATCACACTCCCCAAGCGTACTCTAAGCCCCGGGTCTAGGTACCCTTGCCCCTGGAGGGGGAAACTGCACCCAGACCCAGGTGGTGTTACCCTTTTCCCTGGGGTGGGGAGAAGCAGACCGCCCGACCCCGCAGCAGCAGGGAGGCCCCACACTCCAGACCCCAGTCGGATGGCAAACTCCTCCTCCTGGCCCCCCACTCCAGCAGGTCGCATAGAACAGGGGTGTGAGAAGACTCCAAACCTCCCTCCACCCGCTCATATGTAGTGTTGATGCATGTGTGTTCTAAGGTGCATTTAAAACCCAGGAGGGCATGGAGCTACCTGCCAGAGAGCAGCAGGTAAGCGCATAGCCCCTCCTGATAGCCCTCAATGTCTACATGTATTTAAAATTGAGAGGTGGGCAACGACGCCAGGTGTGAGGTGTACACCCTGATGGTCTTTCGGAGTCCGTGTAGCGTGCCCACCCCCAAGACCCTATATGTATGTGTTATGAGAGTGTGAGTAATGTGAATGTCTAAGTTGTGAGGTAAAATTGAGGCACAAGAAGCCAGAAGGGGACAGAAGGGGGGATGCCTCCTGCAGATTGAGTTCCTGAAGAGAGGAGAGCTCCTGCAACAACCTCCCCCACCAGTTGAAGAGCCCCCCAGGTGGCTCGATGCACTGGCGGCACCCTGCAGCAGGGCCGGGCCCCCATACACTCACCCGCCCACAACCCCAGCAACATACCCACCAGGACCCAAGCCCCTGAGGGCCCCAGCCCAGAGACGGAGCGCCCCCAGAACCTCCATCCTGGATCCCCTCCGCCCGCCCTGGCCTGGTGCTTTGTGCTTTTCTGTTTAGGGCTGTCGGGAGTCAGCCCTTAGAGGGGGGGGTACTGTCACAGTTCTGGGTCCGTTGGACCCAGTATTTTGAGTTTATTATGTTTTGGTTTAATTTTGCATCATGGATTGTTTTCTTGTTCTCTTGTTGTGGTTGTGATGATTATTATTTGAGGTTCATGTTTCTGTTATCCATGTTTTAGGAATTGTGGTTTCATGTATAGTTCAGTTCCATGTGTCATTTTCTGTCTCTGTGTTGAGTCCGTGTCTCTGAGTTGTGATTCATGTTTCCTGTTTTATTGTGAAAGTCTTTGTCTTATGTTAGTGTGTGCAGTATCCCCATGTCTCGTTAGCCCTGATCTCTCCCAGCTGTGTCTCCCTCCTGTTGCCGAGTCCCCTATTACTACCCTGTGTATATAAGCCCTGTGTTTTCCCATGCTCGGTGTCGCGTCGTACCCTCAGATCCTGCCTGTGTGTTCCAGGTAGTGTTTTCATGTTTAGTTTCTATTTTGTTGGTGCCAGCAACGCCCTAAGCCTGTCCCTACCCCCACACCAATCACAACAGCGAAGGTGGGACCAAACTATGACACCCCACCCCCACTAGGTGATGGAGCTAATCAAAGGAGCCCAGAGGAATTGATCATATGTGGTGGCAGAGGCTGTATCAAGACTAATGTAATCTAATAGATAATTTCTATATTGGTTCGAATTAAGCTTATTTTTATTTTTCCAGTTCATGAGGACTGTTTTCTTGGCTATGCATAGGGCAGTGAAAACCATACGGGCTATATTCTTTTCTGTAGTAAAATTATCTAAGCTGCCCAACAAACACACTAAAGGGGAAGTTGGAATGTTACATTTCAGACACTTTGATAAGTCTTCACATGTCTCGCGCCAAAACTTCTGAACTGGTGGACAGAACAAAAGAGCCTGGTGTTTTGGTTTGACAGTGTGAGCAGTTGTTGGTAGACGTAAAGCCCATCTTGAACATCTGATGACCTGTATAGTGCACTCTATGTAGTATTTTGTATTGAATTAATTGAAGACTGGGATTTCTAATTAGATGAAAGCAAATCTGAGACCAGAAGTTTTGGTCTAAGTTAACTGATAAATCCGCTTCCCATTTCGCAATAGGAAGTGATATTGATTCATCTGTTGTAGAAAGCATTCTGTATGTTTTGGAAAATAATTTGGGGGTTTTACGAGTAAGAAATTGAACCACACTTGGTGGTGTTTGTAGTTCAACTTGACCCGGTTTAAATTTCTTTTTTACTATGGATTTAATTTGTTGATATTCTAAAAATCTTTTCTTGTTGATCCCATATTGTGTAACTAGTCCGTCAAATGAAATAAATTCTGTTCCTTCTGGTATATGTTCTAAATATTTGATTCCTTTACCACTCCAATCTGAAAAGTTTATCATATTATTTTTTTGTAATATGTCAGGGTTGTTCCAGATAGGTGTACGTTTGCATGGAATTAATGAAGACTCAATTTTAGAAACTCCCACCATGCTGTCAGAGAAGAGCTGATGCTGATGCTTTTGAAGCATTCATGTCGTTGGATGTTTGAGCTGATAAATGGCAGATCTGAAATCTCTAGATTATTGCAAAGTGCTTGTTCTACATCTAGCCAAGGTTCATCTAAGAGGGTATGTTTTAGCCATCCTGAGATAAACTGAAGCCTGTTGGCTAAGAAGTAGTGCTGAAAGTTTGGCAGTTCTAGTCCTCCTTTATCCTTGGTCTTTTGTAGTGTTTTTAAGCTTATACGTGGGGGTTTATTTTTCCAAAGGAATTTGGACATACATGAATCTAGAAATCTGAACCAATCTTGTGGCGGTTTAGTTGGGATCGTTGAGAATAAATAATTTATTTTTGGTAAGACCATCATTTTTATAGCAGCAATCCTTCCCATGAGTGATATGGGTAGACATAAGCGGTAGCAAATGGATGGATGGTGTTAAAAACGTGTTAAAAACGGGATTAAAAGTATAAATAAATATTGATTAAAAACAAAGTTAATCATAATAAATACTGATAAAAAGCATGTAAACATAAGTTTAATTAATATGTACATATGTATATGTAATGTATAAATGGTGTGGGGGCAGGACTTAGTCCTGTAGAGTGTGTTTGTCAGATCCACTGAGCGACCAATCATTGGCTGGTCTGACCCTCCCCCAGTCTGTGCGCTGCTGAGACACCTGTGTGTGCCTTCGTGTGCCAGTCAGATACGCCAGAGACACAGACGGTGAAAGATCAGTTTACCCGTGCGGCGAAGAAGCTAGCTGGATAGTGAAAGTCCTTTTTTCGGCGAGAATAATAAGAGTGATACTGTATTCCAGAGGCCGTGAGCCAACGTGAGCACTGTGAAGCCCCGTGTAGCATTTGTTCCTTCGCATGGTCAGGTTTTTTCCCTTTGCTTATTTGGATTGGATTGGTTTTGAGGACCTGAGAAGAATCGAGGATCCCTTTTCCAGTACTGGATGGCGAGCCCAGCCCAAAGAGCCGGATGAACTGGTAGATTGTAACCCGACTGGTTACAAACACACTGAGTGACTATTGAACATTGAGACTGATATTGACTTTAAAAAAGCCACAAAAGACAATATATCCTTGAGTCGACTATTTGTGGGGTTTATTTTATTTTGTTTTCAAGCAGAGCGCTCTACTTTTGTTAAATGTGAACAACTTTAATAATTGCTAATAAATGCAATTGTGTTTTCTACACCTACTGTGTACAAGTCCTCTGTTGTCATACACCCTTGGCTCCTACGAATCTAGAACCTGTCTGATCTGGTCCATATTTCCCTTCTGTCCTCGTACTGTGGTTAAAGGTAACTATACTGCCGTACTACAGGCAAAGAAGGCAAGAAGTAGCACTAACAGGTCTAGTATTGCACCACCAGTGTTACAGAAGGACTGTAGATTTTGACCAGTTAATTGAGTAATCTGATATTCTTGCAAAAGAGTTTATCAATGTAATTACACCAGAGAGATTGGTTTGAGTTTTGGAGAAAAAGTAACACATCATCCGCATAAAGGCTGATTTTATGTTCCATGTTCTTGCATTTTATGCCCTTAATTACTGAATTCTGTCTAAGTGCTGCTGCTAGTGTTGCAATAAAAATTGCAAACAGTGAAGGGGAGAGTGGGAATCCCTGCCTGGTCTTTTGTTCTGACACAAGCTGTTGGGGAATTATATAATATTTATAACCAGTTAATGACATGTATGAGTAGTCTATCATTAAGTAATCTATGTGTATTTGTTGATGAATGCCTACCGTTTATGAAACCAGTTTGGTCAGGATGAATTAAGAGGGGGGTTATTTTCTCCAGTCTCTTTGAGAGAGCTTTGCAGATTATTTTAAGGTCTATATTTATAAGGGATATTGGACAATAGCTTGAGGGATATACAGGGTCTTTGCCTGGTTTTAGCAGGAGATTAATGTTTGCAGAATTCATATTTGATGGAAGTCTGCCCTTTTCTTTGATTTCCAACAACGTTCTGTAGAAAACTGGTGCTAGAATCGTCCAGAATTCTTTGTAGAATTCTGCAGGTTTTATTTTATTCTCTGCCGATAATAAATAATATCTTAATAAAAATGACCACAAAAACATTTCAAGTGAAAAATAAGCACTTCTGTTAAATTATTGCAGTCTCCACATTGTAATTTAACAAAATATCACTGAACTATTGGCACTGTCTTGAGCTTTCGGAATAATAAATAAACACTTCTGTTTGGAATAAAATAAATACAAATTAGGTTTGAGAATAAAAGAAACTTTTAAATTGTTGCAGAGTATATATATTGTAAACAAACAAACAAAATAACGAAAGTATTTGGCATTGACGAACGAACTCCCCATCTGCCCGTGGATCATCAGTCCACTGTGCCATTAAACCAAGGACTGACATCGCGCACACACTGCTTGTTTTTACCTCTTTAGAAAGTTTTGGCACCATCATCTCCCTGATGTGTGGGCGGCTGGGAATTTCATATCGCAGCTTGAGTATGCTGAGAAGAATCCTATGTTTTCCACGACTGGCATTGGCTGGTCATCCAGAGCGATAAAATGAGTCAGAGCCTCTGTTATTATAACTGCCCGTGGATTTTCTCTTGACATTTTTCATCGCTTTTCCAAAAACTGAGTTAAAGTTGGCTGTTCTGGTCCACACTGCTGACATTTTGTTTAGCCTAGCTACAGCAGCCTCCAGTTTCTCTTTTTTTATCTGGAGCTGCCAGTCTGACTCGTCTAACCCTGTGCCTGTTTAGCGCGGGATGTCCCCCTAGTGGCCAATCAAAAAAACTACAACAAAAATGGCAAGCCACCATCTGATTAATGAAATAAGTTCGTATCGTTTCATGGTATCGGTTAACTTTTACGAGTATGAGTACACACACATTTGACAATATTGAAGTCCACTCTTTTTTAAAATATTTAATAAAGTCTTCATCTTTAAGTAGTGATGTATTAAATCTCCAGTTTTTACTTGGCGTAGTATTATTCTTGTGCATTAGTGTTAAAGATACAGGAGCATGATCGTTAGGGCTGGGTATCGTCACTGATTTCTAGAATCGATTCAATTCCGATTCACAAGGTCCCGAATCGATTCGATCCACGATTCGATTTAATTCGATTTAATTCGATTCGATTCGATTTGAATTTGGGAAATTTTGACAGTCAGAAATCTTATAATTCAGATCAGGACATTTACATATTTTTGTATCTATAAAAAGGAAGCTGACACTTTCGAGACTTTATCAAAGGTGTGAGCGTCACAGCAGATGCCTTTGTGTCAAAGTAGCTGAAGATAAAACACAGAAAAACATGAAGGTGATTTTTCCTGGCCTGGGATTTTATAAAAAATATTCTGCAGTACATCAAAAACGAAAGAAAACCATTAATCAACATATGAACGTTACCTCTGAAGTTACAGAGGTTTTATTAGAGACACGGCTAACCGTTTTGCATTTTGCATAATTTTAAAAAGTTTAAATTTGTTCAATATTGAACGGCAGAAATTAGGTTTTCTTTTCGGAAGTATGTAAAACGGAAAAAAAACAGTAGACTTGTGCGTAACAAGCAAGCGAATAATGCAGAAAACAGACAGACAGGGAGAGAGAGAGAGAGCGAGAGAGAGAGAGAGCTGTGTATAAAGTGTGATTTTTATCATGGTGGAAGCAAAACAGGAAAAGTCAGAGGGAATTCATGACGATGTTTATGTGAAGCGTAGTTTGGATCTTCTTTTGCTGCTGGTTTGGTCAGTATTGTTTGGAGAGACATCAAACTAACAGTTTTAGAATCAGCGCAAAAAGGGCATAAACACACAGCGCGGACCCGCGGATCAGAATCAGCGAGCTGTCGGCTTTCAGCCCCGACCGTCAGCTGAGAAAGGCAACATCTCACTGATTCTGATCCGCGGGTCCGCGCTGTGTGTTTACGTCTTTGTGCAGAATCCGTCTAACTGCTCTGATTTACTGTCTTAGCTGTTTGGTGGTTGTTGAAATTTTGTGATCTTTCACCTGAGATTCTGGCATTTCGGGCAAAATAAATTTATATTAAAAAATCGATTCAGGATTTTAATGAATCGATTTTACATTATCCAAGCCAGAATCGATTTTAATCGATAAATCAATTATAAAAACCCACACCTAATGATCGCTGACAGCTATAGGGTGAATCTCAGTGTCTGAAATGTCGCTCAGCAGTGAGATGCTGACCAAAAAATAATCCAGACGAGAGTAGTAGAGTGATGGACATGTGAGAAAAAAGTATATTCCTTACTGGTGGGGTGAAAGGAGCGCCATGCATCGCAAAGACCAAAGTCGCTCATATACTGTTTGATTATATTTGTGGATTGCCAAGTACGCTGAGTTCCTGCTGTATTGAGCCTATCCATTTCTTCATTTAGTCCAAGGTTGAGGTCGCCTCCAAGAACAAGTGTGCCATCTACAGTGGGGCAAAAAAGTATTTAGTCAGCCACCGATTGTGCAAGTTCCCCCACCTAAAATGATGACAGAGGTCAGTAATTTGCACCAGAGGTACACTTCAACTGTGAGAGACAGAATGTGAAAAAAAATCCATGAATCCACATGGTAGGATTTGTAAAGAATTTATTCGTAAATCAGGGTGGAAAATAAGTATTTGGTCAATAACAAAAATACAACTCAGTACTTTGTAACATAACCTTTGTTGGCAATAACAGAGGTCAAACGTTTACTATAGGTCTTTACCAGGTTTGCACACACAGTAGCTGGTATTTTGACCCATTCCTCCATGCAGATCTTCTCGAGAGCAGTGATGTTTTGGGGCTGTCACCAAGCAACACGGACTTTCAACTCCCGCCACAGATTTTCTATGGGGTTGAGGTCTGGAGACTGGCTAGGCCACTCCAGGACTTTCAAATGCTTCTTACGGAGCCACTCCTTTGTTGCCCGGGCGGTGTGTTTTGGATCATTGTCATGTTGGAAGACCCAGCCTCGTTTCATCTTCAAAGTTCTCACTGATGGAAGGAGGTTTTGGCTCAAAATCTCACGATACATGGTCCCATTCATTCTGTCCTTAACACGGATCAGTCGTCCTGTCCCCTTGGCAGAAAAACAGCCCCATAGCATGATGTTTCCACCCCCATGCTTCACAGTAGGTATGGTGTTCTTGGGATGCAACTCAGTATTCTTCTTCCTCCAAACACGACGAGTTGAGTTTATACCAAAAAGTTCTACTTTGGTTTCATCTGACCACATGACATTCTCCCAATCCTCTGCTGTATCATCCATGTGCTCTCTGGCAAACTTCAGACGGGCCTGGACATGCACTGACTTCAGCAGCGGAACACGTCTGGCACTGCGGGATTTGATTCCCTGCCGTTGTAGTGTGTTACTGATGGTGACCTTTGTTACTTTGGTCCCAGCTCTCTGCAGGTCATTCACCAGGTCCCCCCGTGTGGTTCTGGGATCTTTGCTCACCGTTCTCATGATCATTTTGACCCCACGGGATGAGATCTTGCGTGGAGCCCCAGATCGAGGGAGATTATCAGTGGTCTTGTATGTCTTCCATTTTCTGATGATTGCTCCCACAGTTGATTTTTTCACACCAAGCTGCTTGCCTATTGTAGATTCACTCTTCCCAGTCTGGTGCAGGTCTACAATACTTTTCCTGGTGTCCTTCGAAAGCTCTTTGGTCTTGGTCATGGCAGAGTTTGGAGTCTGACTGTTTGAGGCCGTGGACAGGTGTCTTTTATACAGATGATGAGTTCAAACAGGTGCCATTCATACAGGTAACGAGTGGGGGACAGAAAAGCTTCTTACAGAAGACGTTACAGGTCTGTGAGAGCCAGAGATTTTCCTTGTTTGAGGTGACCAAATACTTATTTTCCACCCTAATTTACGAATAAATTCTTTACAAATCCTACCATGTGAATTCATGGATTTTTTTTTTCACATTCTGTCTCTCACAGTTGAAGTGTACCTCTGGTGCAAATTACTGACCTCTGTCATCATTTTAGGTGGGGGAACTTGCACAATCGGTGACTGACTAAATACTTTTTTGCCCCATTGTAAGTGTTCAGAGAGTGCACTGAAAAAAACGGGAAAGAATGAGGGATCATCAACAGTTGGACCATATACACTTACAATACATAGCTTTTTATCAAGTATAGATAGTTTAATGATTAAGAATCTGCCCTCTGGATCTATAACTGTATCGAGTACTGTGAAATTAATATTTTTATGTATTAGAATTGCTACTCCCTGTAGTCTCCGCGTCTTCTCCAGCGTCTTCTGGAATACCAGAAAATACCAGATTATCACGCATGCTACGAGCTTGTAGATCAATAACTGTTTCTTTTATTTTCTTATTTTCTCTATTTAGCTGGGTAACATTGTCTGTGAGACATTTCACAGACTCCCTTAGCGTGGCATTTTCAACCTGCTGCTGGCTGAACTCCAGGGATTCTCGCAAGGATTTAAATTCCCGGTGAAGAATCTCCACCAAGGACAGTCTTGCATCGAAACTGGACAATCGTTGGTCGATTGACTCCAGTATGTCGACAATATCTTTGCTGGCTGGCGATGTTGTGCCGGGGGAATCTGCCAGGCGAAGTCTTTTCGACGACGGTGTCTCAGATTTGGCCGGGGAAGCTGCACTCTGAGCCTTCTTCATCACGAGATCCTGGAAGCACTGATCAATGTAATCTTGGAGAGCCTCTAAACTCTCCCCGTTGTTCTCCAGGGTGTTGGAGATGATTTAGACAAATGTTGTTAGTTATAAGACAATTGATAAGTGTATTTGGTAATACTGAAGCTTAAAGGAATTTGTTCAAATCTAAACTACCATTCGCTTTCATTTTCCGCCAAAATCTCCGGCGTCTGACATCAGTTACAACATGAGTCGCTTACCTTGTCCGTCACTTTCGTCACTTACCTCAGAAGATTATTTCTAATTGGAGGAGGAATTGGTATCCTCCTTAACCCATAGTGTTCCATCTTCACCCTGCAAACACTTTGAGGAACTGTTTAAGAGAAGAAATCGCCATGATGACACTGCAGTGACCTGTTTTTATATCCACTTTGCACTGTTAAAGAAAGGACACATTTAAGTGTCACACATAGCCACAAAAATTGAGATGTCAATAGGCAGGATGGATGAGAATCGGTGCCCTTTTATTAGTAGACAAAAAGAGTTTACCTCTACTTTAGTGGGACATAAATCTTTGACATTTTTAAACTGTTCCCCAGTATCCATTATATCAAGGCCATTGTAGCAAAGGGTTAGGGTTAATGAAATTTGATCATTCAAATCATCCGTCAGAGAGGCTGTACTCAAATCATAAATCTTTTAGTTGTATCAACAAAGACCAC
This sequence comes from Maylandia zebra, assembly GCF_041146795.1. Classification (NCBI taxonomy): domain Eukaryota; kingdom Metazoa; phylum Chordata; class Actinopteri; order Cichliformes; family Cichlidae; genus Maylandia; species Maylandia zebra. Next base: position 4,584,771 of record NC_135177.1, on the reverse strand, counting down.
TTTTCTATACCCTAAGCTTTGAGGGCAGCAAACAGGGGAATGACATGAACCTTGGTCTTCCAGTTTGAATTTACCATAACGCACTTTCAACTTTTAGGAAAAATAATATCAGTCAAAGGAGCTTGCAAAGACAAGCGTCTGGACTTCTTTAAGTTGCTTGAAGATGTTTCACCTCTCATCCGAGAAGCTTCTTCAGTTCTAAGGTCAAATCGTGGGGAGTCCCAGATTTAAACCTAGTGGGAGTATACCCCCAAAGAGGGACAAAAGGACCCCCTGATGATCCTCTAATCAAGTCAAGTCAAGTCAGACAGAAAACACTAAACTAGCTAACTAAGAGGCCTAGTTAGCTGGCTAGCAGAGACAAGACAGACTGACCTAACATAAATTACAACATAAATTAACAAAGAAAAAACTAACTATCTAAGGAAGACTTTTTTTTTTGTTATCAGACAGCAGACAACAAAGTGCACGTGCAAATGTGCAAACAAGAGCAGCAAAGTGACAGAATGATAGAAAAACACAACGTAACATAATAATAAGGTTTTGTGATGATGAGTTGAGGTAGTGGAGGGACAGTAAACATTCCTTAGTGTAGCAGCAAAAATTAGGAAGTACAGAAGTTAGTGCAAAAAGTCCAGTCCAGTCCATAATATTGTGCAAAAGAGCATTTACAGGTTGGTGTGTACGATGGTTTGGTGGTGTAGGTCAGTGTGTTTGCGCTTGTGTTGATTAGTCAGTCCAGTCTCAATGTTTTGAGGTAGTTGAGTTAACCTGAGTGATAATGTGTGTGTGTGTGTGTGTGTGTGTGTGTGTGTGTGTGTGTGTGTGTGTGTGTGTGTGTGTGTGTGTGTGTGTGTGTGTGCGTGTTTATCAGTCAGTCCCTTTTTGCTGAGGAGACGTGCCTCATTCATTCATTCAACATGCCTCATTCATCCATTCATACAAGCACTTTTTCTTAAGTGCTTTCTAGCTAAGGTTAACACGTTCATATGCCAGTGGATGCATTGCAGAAGAGCATTTACAGGTTGGTGTGTACGATGGTTTGGTGGTGTAGGTCAGTGTGTTTGCGCTTGTGTTGATTAGTCAGTCCAGTCTCAATGTTTTGAGGTAGTTGAGTTAACCTGAGTGATAATGTTTGTGTGTGTGTGTGTGTGTGTGTGTGTGTGCGTGTTTATCAGTCAGTCTCTTTTTGCTGAGGAGACGAGCCTCATTCATTCATTCAACATGCCTCATTCATCCATTCATACAAGCACTTTTTCTAAAGTGCTTTCTAGCTAAGGTTAACACATTCATATGCCAGTGGATGCATTGCAGAATAATGTGGGGTTAGTATCTTACCCAAAGATATTTTGCATGCAGGTGGGAGCAGCCAAGGATCAAACACCAGCCTTCCAGTGAATAGGTGACCTGCTCTAACTCCTGAGCTACATTAAACTAAGAAACAAGTAGAGACTAGTAGATTAATAAAAAATGAAACTGATAAAACTCTTGTGGTCTCATTGAAAATTATGTAAACTAGAGCATATATTCTTATTCCCAAAATGCAGCAACAGTCATTAAAGCCAGGTTGTCTCCAACCCATGTCTTGTCCAGGTTGCAATGGATGGTCAGTTAATTTGGACTGACTCTGACCAACATCAATTAATGTTGACCTGAATCTGGTATAAATAAGCCATTTGATATAGGTCCAAAGATTTTCTCCTTCTTGTCCTAATATGAATTTTACCTCACATGATTAACAACTTAGTATCATCAAACTTTAATTTACATGCTTATCTAAGACAGATAACAATCAGTTTCAGAATGAGAGTGGGGGGTGTTTTGTTTGTGTTGTTAACAAAAGTCAGGGAGACATGAAAGAACTGGATAGGAACTACTGTCCATGATACATGATCTGAATTATAATATTTCTGACTGTCTGAGGCAAAATTTCCCCGATCCAAATCGAATCAAATCAAATTGAATCGAATCGTGGATCGAATTCGGGACCTTGTGAATCGAATCGATTCTAGAAATCAGTGACGATACCCAGCCCTAGTTTGAACTTGCCCATTCGATGTTTTACTGGATTTTCTGTAGCAATCGCCTAGAACATGTTTTTTTTGTTGTAATGATGGTCCTGTCATCCATGTAGGGTGTACACCTCACCCCTGGCGTCGTTGCCCACCTCTCAATTTTGAATACACGTAGACATTGAGGGCTAGCAGGAGGGACTATGCGCTTACCTGCTGCTCTCTGGCAGGTAGCTCCATGCCCTCCTGGGTTTTAATTGCACCTTAGAACACACATGTATCAACACTACAATGAGCGGGTGGAGGGAGGTTTGGAGTCTTCTCTCACCCCCGTTCTCTGCGGCCTGCTGGAGCGGGGGGGCTAGGAGGAGTTGGTCGTCCAACTGCGGTCTGGAGTGTGGGGCCTCCCTGCTGCTGCGGAGTCGGGGCGGTCTGCCTCTCCCCACCACAGGGAAAAGGGTAACACCACCTGGGTCTGGGTGCAGTTCCCCCCTCCAGGGGCAAGGGTACCTAGACCCGGTTCGTAGAGTACGCTTGGGGAGTGTGATTGTGTGTACAGCGTCTCTTTATGTCTGTCTCCACGTTGGTTGAGTGTGGAGTAAGTGCATATGAGAGCATGAGGGTGGGAATGGATGTTTGTATCTGTGTGTGCCTGTATGTCTGTGTCTATATGTCAGGTTGGGTATCAGACGCCACCTCTCTGGGGACATCTCAGGCCCTCCAAGGTTTGGAGGCCTATCTCCACCCACCACCACTTCCCCTGCCAGTGGCGGACTCCCTCAGGTGTCCGTGCGTTGGTGGTTCTTTGTGTCTGGGGGTGGGCGTCCAGGTACACACCGGCTCACTCCTTGGCGGCCGCTTATCGGGGCCTGGAGCCTGGGGCTCGCTCAGGCCACTTCGGAGGTGGGGTGCCCCCGGCCTCTCGGCCTGGGGCTCGGTCACTCAGGCACAGCTGGCTGCCGGCGGAGCTCACGGGCGCGTCACTGCAACTCTCCCTGGCTTCTGCTCCGCGGCTGCTGAGTGAGCCCTCATCTGGGACTCTCGTCAGCTCTTACTGGGACAGTGGCGCGGCTGCCCCTCTGTTGGTCTTCCTTGGTCTCTTGTGTTCTGGGGTGTCTGGAGTTTTGATCTCCTCCATACCTGCTTCATACCCTGGAGGACGGGGCTGTGGCTCCCCACACTCCCTAGCAGATCGTTACATGGAGAAACCTTTGGAATGCAAGCATGCTGATCCACACAGGTATGCACACAGGTGTACACACGGGTATTCACAGACGCGGACTACAGCTTTCTTGGCTGCTGCCTCAAAGCACATTGTGCGCTGTCTATCTTGCGTGCTGCACAATAGCGTTTATTATTTAGTATCTACTGTTATCTACTGCTAGCTAGTTTATTGCAATGGTGCCATTTTTTTTATTATGTTGCTCTTTGTTGTTTGCTTTCTCTTCTGTTTTGTTTCTCCATACAGGTGACCAAGGTGTTTTTTTGTTTTTGTTTTTTTTTTGTTTTTTTTTCTTTCTTCCCCCCCTTCTCACCGTCTCTTCTCCCCTTTGGTTTTCTTTCTCTCCCTCTCTTTCTTTCATTCTTTCTCCCTGTCCTATCCCCCAGTCATGTCTGTCCCGTTTGTAGCAACTGAAAATAAAATAAATTCATAATTATAATAAGGGTCAATCAAATGGACCAATACGGCAAGGCCATGATGATCCACTTGGTAAAATAAATCCGCTTGGCATCTTTCTTGGCCTTAAGACAACAATTCTGATGGCTAAAGATCCAAACGGGACATAAAAAAAAAAAAAAAAAAAAAAAGGAAGTGGAAAATGTGCAGCCTGCCATAACTCCAATTCCCAGGTGCTGCCAGGCTGTGGTGGTGTTCTCAGCTGTCACACAAAACTGTAAATCCTGAAAGTAGGTCTTGACCAGTCCTGTGATGTGGTTTGGTACACTGAAATAGTTGAAGGCCATCCCCAAGATGTCATGCGGAACTGACCCAAAGGTGTTGGCAAGGTCTAAAAAGACCACATGAAGGTCTCTTCGTTCTTTCTCCTCAGTTTGAATCTGGTGCCAGATGATGCTGGCATGCTCCAGACATCCCAATGCCGATCCCAGATGCTGGCCTTCTGTACTGATGTGTCAACATAGTTATTTCTTTGCAAGAAAGAGGGCCAAGACACTGAAGAAGATCTTTCCCCCTGCGTTCAGCAGGCTGATCTGGCGAAACTGGCTAATGGATGAGTTCTTTTCCTTAGGGATCAGAATATCTCCTGCTCTTCGCCAAACCTTTGGAATCACTCATTTCTGTTGTAGGGCAGAAATCCCTCCCTTTCTGTCTCATAGGCCCTCCTCCACTGTTTCCTCAGTTGTATTGCAACTGGCGACCGTGGCTCAGGGGGTTGGGAAGCGTATCTGTAACCGGAAGGTCGCCGGTTCGATCCCTGGGCTCTCTGTCCTGGTCGTTGTGTCCTTGGGCAAGACACTTTACCCTACTTGCCTACTGGTGTTGGCCAGAGGGGCCGATGGCGCGATATGGCAGCCTCGCTTCTGTCAGTCTGCCCCAGGGCAGCTGTGGCTACAACCGTAGCTTGCCTCCACCAGTGTATGAATGAATAGTGGCATTGTAAAGCGCTTTGGGTGCCTTGAAAAGCGCTATATAAATCCAATCCATTATTATTATTCTCTCTTTCACTAATCTGTAAATTTCCTGCTTTCTCCTTTAACTGGTTTAAAGGGTCTTTCTGCTGTCTCTGAGTCTTGCTTTTTACCCCAAACCTCTCGGCACCATAGCTGTAGATGATGGTTCCCAGGTTCTCCAACTTCCTTTCAATCTGACCCTTTTGTTGATCTAGTATAAGAACCAGTTCCGAGTCAGTGGTTTCCCACTCTCTTTTCTCGCTGGGCCTGGGCCACAGAATCTGATGTTTCCGTTGATTGAGTTCCAATCTGGAGACTATGAGAAGGTCTGTACGGCACTGAACTTCATTCAGGGTGCTGATACCCTGAGGACTATGGGGGTTTTCCCTTAACACAGAAGAATGAGTTTTTGCGCATGGAGGTAGATGTTCCAAATGTGACACACAGTTTAAGAGCCAACAACACACTCGGCACGGCCTTGACTATGTTTCTGTTCAGACAGAAGTTTTTTTTCTTCTGTTTGTTTGTTTCTTGTATGTTTATATTTTTGGGTTTGGAGATGTACTGTTCCCCGCCTCTCGCCCAATGACACCTGGAACAACTGGGATGTACTGTTTTGCAACAATGCTTTTTGATTCCACAGTTACAGCATTTGCTAAGTCCTGCCCACCTTTGGCAAGCAAACCTTTTAATTTTTTACCTGTGTAATGTGCAGAAACAGTTGTAGAGTTGTAGAGAGTATTGTATGTATCAAAGAAGTCACTGAACGCTTGCTTAGCTGACAACACGTGGACAACAACATGATGTAATTGAAGGTTCGGTGCACATATGGTACCTCACAGCCAAGTTTGTCTTGCAAGAGCTGCTGGACACTGCCATGCATTCCAGATATCATGGAGGCTCCATCCTATACTTGACTTAAAATCCTGGTCAGGCTCAGGCCTGCCTTTGTCACTTCAGACAGAATAATATCAGTAATGGACTGCGCATCACTTGAGGTTGCGGTGGCTATTACAAGTAGTCGTTCCATTATTTCCACTGTTTCTTCAGTGACAAAATGAATAACTAAGGAAATTTGGGCCAAATGGGGGTCTTTCCTTATGTTGAAGTCAACTACAGATAGGAAAAGTCTGCTCCCCACTTCTGACATGTCATCAAAAGCATCTAATTTTCCCCTTACAGGCAACTGATTTGAAATAGCAATTTTTTTGGAGCTGATCTGAATGAACTAGTGCAGAGATTTGTTTCTCTTTCTCTACACACTGCTTCTTGTCTTTCCACAAACTAAAACAGGCCAAATATTCCTTAAAAGTCTTGTGTCTGTTATGTCCCTTATTGGTTTCTATTTTGTGTTTCAACTCTGTGAATCCTCTGGTAGTGAAAGCTGGATCACATTTTGACTAAAAAAGAAGCATCCCTCTTGATGGAATATTCAAGTCAGTCTCCATTATGATGCCATGCATACATAAATAACTTCTTAGTTGTACTCAAGAGATGAGAGGGATATTTCTCAAGTCAGACTTGCACAAGTCCATCCATTCCTAAATCATCTGGAAAAATGTCTGTGTCCATTAGCTTCCTAACCCCACTAGCACTCGTGTCATCCAGGATGCTAATGCTACCTTCATTGCTGCAGCTGAGCTGGTTCTCAGGGTTAGGTGCAGTAATTGCAGCATTATTGTTAGCTGAATCATTAACCTGGCCTTGCCGTTACTGCTGTAGTTTATTCCTGACATGGACGATCCTAACCACTTTTTGATATCTATTTTATATACTGAGCAATACACTTTGTACACATTGCATTTAGCATCTGAGCTAGCCTTCCCTACCACATTAGTTCCACCCACTTGACACCGCTACCTAACTATAAGGTCACCGTGTAATAAAATTGAAAGGATGATCAAATTTTAATTGGCTACAGAAAGGTTAGCCCTATAGCTGTAAATGTATTTCACATTTCTTTTGTCAGTTAGGGCTTTAAATTGAGGAGGGAAAGTAAGATAATTGAACAGGCCTGGCCCATCCATACCGCCGACGCTGACTTCTAAGCAGCATGTACTGTAGATAAAGCATTTGACAATATTGTCAAATATGGCGTGTTGGGGGAGCAGCTTGTTCGTAGTTAGAAGCGGTGAATGGAGCACGACCGAAGAAGCGGGGAGACCCCCGGGCAGTAGCAAGTCAGCCAGAGGAAGATCTGTTGGGCTTACCAGATGGAGCCTCACACCCCCACCCACTGAGAAGCTGTCGGAGCTGCCAAGGGATGCTACAGGCTCCAAGACCACGAGCGGCCAGCCAGCCTCCACTGATGGTGATGTCTGGGAGCGGCACACCCTTATTGCTGGCAGCTAAGGGGGACAACGCCAACTGCCTCCTGGACCAAGTGCAGCCGGCGCTGCCATCAGAGGCTCCTGTCGCGGGGAGCATGAAGCTGCCACGCTATAATGGGGAGGCACATCCAGAGACCTACCTTATCCAGGTACAGCTGGCTGCTCAGCTAAACGGAGGGTCAACGGAAGAGACAACTGTCCAAGTAGCTCTCGCCTTGGAAGGCAGGGCCCTGCAGATCCTCACAGATCTTCAGCCAGAAGAGGGTTTAAGTTGGCCTGCTGTCGCCAGAGCAATGTAGAGTAGGTTTGGCCTCCGTACCCATGTATATGATGCCCGAGATAAACTTGCCAGCCACCCACAGAGACAAGAGGAGAGTCTGGGTGCCTATACTGCAGATCTTCGTCTTCATGTATGAAGAGGGTACCCTGCTTTTGATGTTGCAGCACAGGAAGAGTTTGCTCTCCAGGCTTTTGTTTGGGGTCTCCAGCCAAAACAACTACAAGAGCACATCCGTCTGCATGCACCAGAAACCCTGGAAGCAGCTCTAACTGAGGAAAGAGTGGAGCATGTGCTCAGCTCAGGTGCATGCAGCCTCATCCTTGGCTGCAAAGATGTCGGCAAACAAGTCAAGCAACTCCCGCAGCTGCCATTGCTGATCAGCCTGGAGGGCCTCACAGCTCCTCTGGTATAGGTCCTCGACAGCTTGCTTGGTCTCAGTGGAAAGTTACTGTACTGCTGGTGAAGAAGGGGCTCCTTCCACCATCAGTGGCAACAGGCCCTCAGGCTTGCTTATGCTGGCTGAAAAAGTGGAGGCAGGCAGCGGGACTTCCTTGGTGGTGTGGAGCTTCACAGTCTCCGTGCCCAGGTAAAGGATTGCTCTGGACACGTCTACTGTGGCCTCCCATTTGGCCAGCAGGTCCAGACCAATGATGCATTGGTCCTGGATGCTGGCTAGCCAGAACTGGTGGTCCACAGTGCAGTTAGCAACAGTCACCAGGAGGGATCTTTCTCCCTTACCTCTTGCTCGCTCCCCCGTGACTGTGGTGATCTGGAACTGAGTAGGCTGCCAACCCTGCAGGGTGGGCACGATTTAGGCAATAATACTGCTTTGTTGAAGCCACAATCTTTTCATAACCATATGATTGTATATCTGTGTCTGAGTACGTGTGTGTGTATCCTGTATCAACTGAAGAGAGAGTGTCCTTTCACCCAGTTTTAAGCAAACGTCAACAGTCCTCCAGTCGACGCAGGTGACCTTGAAGGATGTGGACAGAGAGTCAAAATACATTCCCATAATCAGTGAGAAGAATTGGTTGTTCCATCCGGCTTCGGCCTTGAAGCCGTCCAGATGGCGACAGGGTGGCCGAAAGAGTTAATAGTTGTTTGGTTTAGGGTTAGTGCCAACAGACTGAATGTAATTTCGCAACTGATCCCCAAGTGGGTCCCCAGGTCTATCCAATTCCCTTTGCAGAGCCATGAACTTCTCCAAGATCTTATCAATATTGCGTTCAATAAGCACAGTTTGAGTACTCATGGGTCTTTCCAGCCTTGTGAGGTTTTGAACAGCTGTGACCACTTTATTGACAAGACACAAATGAAGTCTAATGAGATGACCTATGATGAAAACATGCTGGACCTTTGTATGAAATATAATATGAACCTACAACTGATACATTCGTTAGGTACGAGATTTAGTTTCTTTTGGTTTATTGGCTAATGCCTCAGCTGGGGCCGTCAGTACCAGGGAGGGCTCCAGCCCGTACCAAGGAAAGTGTGGACCCAGGGCTGTACAGGTGGTGCCGGCAAGGTCACAGTCCAGATACAGTCCCCAAGTCTGGCCCAGCCGGCCAACCCGCCAGTGTGATTCGGAGGACAAATTGGTGGTGGGGGGCAGTTCCTCCGTTGTGCCACCCCGCCTTAATTTAACGGCAGCTGGGGTGCCAGGCTTCATGGGCTCCGTGCTGGACAGTAGCATGCGATGTGGCCTGGTTCTCTGCATTGATGGCAGTTTTCCCAGGATTTGGCCACCTGCTCGTCTATTCTCTCGCCGAGATCGCCAGGGTGGTGTGATGGTGGTTTGGTTGGCCATCTCTTCCTGGTCACTCCTTTCGTAGTCCGTTTGACGCACTCTGTGCCAACCTCACAAGCCAGAAAGGCATCCTCTATTGCCGCTGGCAGGCTCCCGTGAGTCAACATGAGGTTTTTCAGCTCTTGGTACCTCAACAGTTGTGGTCCAGGGTCCTCCAGCTGGTCCATGGTGCGGCGGGGGCAGGACACTTTAGAGTTACCAAGACTGTCCATCGGTGCGATGCCTGCATAGCTCAGAAAGGACCTTCCCAATGCTCTCATGCCCCCTTGCAACAGTATCAGGTGGGGGCTCCGGGTTGGAGTGGACATCCTGGGACCCTTGCCCACCACTGACCAGGGGAACCGCTATGTCCTGGTTGCGATGGACTACTTCACCAAGTGGCCTGAAGCCCACGCAGTCCCCGACCACAGGTGACTGCGTGGGCTGCGTGTTACCAGACACTCAGCGGTGGTAACAGCTGAGTGTTACCACCGCTGAGTGTCTGGTCAACGACATGTTCTGCTGGTTCAGGGTACCAGAGGAACTGCACAGCAACCAGGGCTGGAATTTTGAGGCTGCGGTGTTCAAGGAGGTCTGTCAGCGGCTGGGTATCAGGAAGACCCGGACAATGCCGACAATGCCACTGCACCCCCAAAGCGATGGGTTGGTGGAATGCTTCAACCACACCCTGGCCACCCAGCTTGCTAACCTGACCTCCCGCCAGCAGCACAACTGGGATCAACACCTTCCCCTGGTCCTAATGGCCTACCGTTTGGCAGTCCAGGAATCCACTGCACTCTAGTGCACTCCAGCGGCCTTGATGTTCAGGCACAAGCTCCGTACCCAAGTGGACTTGGTCTTCGGACCCCCCCCCCCGAGCAGGAGGTGTGCGGGGACACACCTCCTGCTCTCCGAGGCTCTCCGAGGCTCTCCGAGATGCAGGCTTCTGGCAGAAGCGAGCTTATGATACCTGCTGCAAGGTGGAAGGAATGTCGCCAGGTCAGCATGTGTGGGTCTACAGCCTGGTGAGGAAGAAAGGGCTTTCCCCCAAATCAATGAATAGAATAGAATAGAATTCAACTTTATTGTCATTGCACATGCACAGGTACAGGGCAACGAAATGCAGTTTGCATCCATCCAGAAGTGCTTTAGTGATATAGATATATTACAATATATATTAGCAATAATATAGATATGTGAGTATATTACAGAAATGGGTCTATTATGGTGTGTTATAATGTACACGGTATGAAGTATGTTGTGAATATTCTATAACTATAAGTATGTACAGGCTGTAGTGAGTACAAGCTATGTACAGGCTATGAACAGGATATAAATATGAAAAACTATACAGAATATGAAATAAATAACTTTACAGAAATCTGAGATATACATCCATCCATCCATCTTCATCCGCTTATCCGAGGTTGGGTCGCGGGGGTAGCAGCCTAAGCAAAGAGGTCCAGACCTCCCTCTCCCCAGCCACCTCCTCCAGCTTGTCCGGGGGAATACCAAGGCGTTCCCAGGCCAGCCGAGAGATATAATCTCTCCAGCGTGTCCTGGGTCTGCCCCGGGGCCTCCTCCCGGTGGGACATGCCTGGAACACCTGAGATATACAGCTATACAGAAATGGGAACTATGCAAGTTGTAAACAGTTGTAGGATTAAAAATTATTATAATGAGCCAGTGGGTTGGACCCTGCACTGGTCTCGAGAGGCTGTCCGACGTGGTCTACAGGGTGCGGCTGGTCAAACGGAACAGGGTGGTCGTACTCCACCCAGGGAGGAGTCAGGGTCCCAGCTTTAACTGCAGGACCCCAACCTGGCTTTAGAGATGGCTGGGGGACCTAGGAACGCCCTCAACGACGCCGTCGCCTTCCCCAACACCTCAGAGACTTTGCTATGGACATGCCGGTTGCTGGGGATCGCTAACAACTCAGGTGGGGGCTGTGTGGCGTGTTGGGGGAGCAGTTAGTTCTTTACCGTCATTCCTTTGGAACATGTGCTGCTGTTTAGATGTTCTAGTTTTTTTGTTTATGGTTACATTACTTTTAACTGTTGTCTTGAATGTTGTGTTTATACTGCGGTACAAAGTCGCTGACAGTTATTGTTTTATAGAAGGAATGCGCACCATAAGTGAGTTCTGTTATGCTGTTATTGACCCTCAAAGCACAGTGTAAGCACTAGCAAGTGTTTAATAAAGAGCTCCCCCTACCAGCTTGAGGTCAAACAGCAAGCTCAATCTCTGTGTGGAGCTTCTTTGTTAAGATTCCTCTGCATGCCACAATATTAAACCCTGGCACATTGATACAGTTTAATGTGGAGCTGGAGTCTGTTTACCCACAATGTAGCTCATTTAGAACAAAAAACCAAACATGTTTCTAGTGTCCAAAACAGCAGCGCTATTCCTGTAATTACCATTAAAATCTTTACTGGCAAAAACTAGCGGGAGTCCTTCATTAAAGCAAGTGATCAACAATCTCTGCCATGAAGAAAATGAACTTTGGAGCTGCTCCATCCACCACTGTTTGTTTTACACAGACAACAATCTGTGGCAGAGCTACAGAAGTAAGGCTACATCAAAATATACAGATGAACTGTTAACTTAGTCTGATATCTGACTGGTTAAATTAAACAGCTTCGTGAAGGCTGACGGCAGTCATCCTATTTTACATTGAAGTAATGCCTGCAGCAAAGAGGGGTGAGTCTAAAGGGGGGGGCGTGGACCATGTTTATTTCAAGGCTTTCATAACATTTTTCAGATTGAAAGTAAAATATTATATGTGTTAATCAATTTGAATATTTTATTATATGTAATATTTTAAAAGATAAAAATAGGTATTTTTCACAAGCCAATAAAAATGTACATGGGCCTGTAAAACTCTGGAGCTACTGACCTGAAGGTTGTTGTTTATTTGACTTTCACCTTTGACTGTAATTGAGATTATTTATATATTTTTGCAGTTAAGAAAATGTTTTCACGTGAATGCAATCAAAGGCCTCAGATGATCTTTTTGAACAGATGTTGTTGCAGTTAAAGGTTCAAATATAATTTCTAAAATGCAAACCAATGACAAGTTCATTTTGAAAGAGTTAGGTGACATTTGTGATACTATGATGATTCACAAGTCAGTGTTAAGTGGTTCAAAAAAAAAGGAGTGGCCTGAAAATGGATGAAAAAGCTACATGTTTAAAGACAAACACTGAAAGACCTTCAGAGAGCCAATGAAACGAATGCGCAAGACCAGAAAAATTATAATAAAGTGTGGCTTCTTGCAAGCAAAATCTAAATAATTGAGAGGTGTGAGTTGAATTTGTATGGTTGGAGCCTTTTGGAGCCTTTCAGTGAAGTCATCTTTTATAAATAATATGGCCTATTGTATGGACAGCCCGTATGAGAAAGTTGTGCTTCAGTTTTGATAAGCAGTTACAGTATACTGTATGTGTCTCTTCCTTGTAATCATTCATTTTTTTTAAAGCAGTTTGCTTCTATCACCATCATTAAATTTGTGGCTTTGAATGCATTTTATTAATTAATACACATTAAATAGTTGTCTGCTGCTCCTCCTGTTTTTGCTGGGGTTTGCTTTTTAATATTGCAGGGTCATATTAAAGAGAACGATTTAGGCAATAATACTGCTTTGTTGAAGCCACAATCTTTTCATAACCATATGATTGTATATCTGTGTCTGAGTACGTGTGTGTGTATCCTGTATCAGCTGAAGAGAGAGTGTCCTTTCACCCAGTTTTAAGCAAACGTCAACAGTCCTCCAGTCGACGCAGGTGACCTTGAAGGATGTGGACAGAGAGTCAAAATACATTCCCATAATCAGTGAGAAGAATTGGTTGTTCCATCCGGCTTCGGCCTTGAAGCCGTCCAGATGGCGACGGGGTGGCCGAAAGTGGTCTCTTTCAAACCACAGAGCGTGCATGTACTTCACCCCCAAACAAATTCCTTACATATTTACAAAGACCCTGTTCCCCCTCTGGCCTTAAACTCCATTATTTTTCAAAAAGGAAGTGTGAAACAGAAATGAATATGTAGAAAGTTACAGATGTTTGCTTCCTTCTTCATGAACACTTGGAGACAAAGGAGGAGAATGAAATCAGGAGAGTCAAGCAAAGCAGGGGAATGGTGGGGGATGAGGGGGAGAAGGTTACAGCAGTGGGAGATGATTAGCATTTTGCTACAGGGACTCTCTTGCTTTTCTTACCCAGTGTTGTGGTTACCCTTTGAAAAGAGTGCATATGCTTTGTTATTCATGAGTTTGTTTCAGGGAAACAAGCTTTAATGTGAAGTTTTAAGAAATAAATATTAGCATTGATGCTGTATGGTCATGGGAATGGGCTCCAGGTTATGTTGTGTATGAGAGAGGCGTTTAAAAAACACTCACACACCAGGGTCCACAGTTTAAAAGTATTTAATAAACTCTGCTCTAGCACTGGCTTTCACTGATGAAAATCAATATGATACTTCTTGCCATTTCTTTATTGCTGTATAAATTAAAGCTAATGCTGTGGTTAGAGCCCAGCACTATGAACTAATAGACTGAAGACATGAAGACAAGAGTGGTACTGTTCTAAACTGTTTTACAACGGCAAAATATTTACAATACATTCCCAATTTGCACTGGGGACCAACCTCGTGATGTTGGCCAGTTGCCGGTGGGTTTCTTAAACAAAGTTACTATGGCACAGTTGTGGAGAAATTGCATTTTCCTGTGAACATATACTAAAATAAAAAAGATTTGTGGACTACTGGGTACATACTCTGCCTGTTTAGTAATCCATCCATGGGTTTAATTTACCAAAATAAACCAAAACCTTTAAAGATTAAGTTTCAAGTTACTTGTCTATGAAATCTAGTCCCATTTGTAGATTAGAAAAATGAAATATTACACAGAAACAGATGAGCACAACAATGATAAAAAAAACAAAATCACAAAATGGCACAAGTTAATATCAGTTCTGTATGAGTGGAGTTTGACTCTTCAAAAATAATGGCAAGTAGTGTCCTATTGACCCTGACCCACATCCACCCATCCGCATTAAGGGGACGGCTGTGGAGCGTGTGAGCAGCTTCAAGTTCCTGGGAGTCCACATCTCTGAGGATCTCACCTGGACGACCAACTGCTCCAAGCTGGTCAAGAAGGCTCACCAGCGCCTCTTCTTCTTGAGGACTCTGAGGAAGAACCACCTGTCCTCAGACATCCTGGGGAACTTCTATCGCTGCACCATCGAGAGCATCCTGACCAACTGTATAACAGTCTGGTACGGGAACTGCTCTGCCTCGGACCGGAAGGCATTGCAGAGGGTCGTGAAAACTGCCCAGCGCATTGCCGGAGCACCACTTCCTGCCATAAAAGACATCTACAGGAAGCGGTGTCTGAAAAGGGCGGGGAAAATCATCAAAGACCCCAGTCACCCATCGCATGGACTCTTCACCCTCCTGCCCTCTGGGAGGCGCTACAGGAGCCTCCGGACTAAGACCACCAGGTACCGGAACAGCTTCTTCCCCACAGCTGTCAGACTCCTGAACTCTGCCTCCTGACATCTGACCCACGTTAAACTCATGGACTGAACATACACACACCCACAATGGACAACTGTACCCTCAAACACACAATAATAACATGGACTGAACCACCACTCACAACCACTAGCACTTTATATAGCCTCTGTAGAAACTATCTACACCCTCACTTATCTTAACTGCACTACTGTATAGCTCTGTGTAAATAATCATTCTGTACATTCGATAATCTTTAATCCTACAACTGTTTACAACTTGCATAGTTCCCATTTCTGTATAGCTGTATATCTCAGATTCTGTAAAGTTATTTATTTCATATTCTGTATAGTTTTTCATATTTATATCCTGTTCATATCCTGTACATAGCTTGTACTCACTACAGCCTGTACATACTTATAGTTATAGAATATTCACAACATACTTCATACCGTGTACATTATAACATACCATAATAGACCCATTTCTGTAATATACTCACATATCTATATTATTGCTAATATATATTGTAATATATCTATATCACTAAAGCACTTCTGGATGGATGCAAACTGCATTTCGTTGCCCTGTACCTGTGCATGTGCAATGACAATAAAGTTGAATTCTATTCTATTCTATTCTATTCTATTCTATTCTATTCTATTCTATTATCTATCTGTATATTCATGGCCCTTGGGGGAAACTGTCCACATATTTTTCTTTGATAAAAGGCAGACAAACTCGGAGCAGTATTGTGTCTTACTAGACATAAAAATGTCACAGTGGAGACAAATTGACACTGTCGAGTCCTTCATGCTTCCAACACTGCAAGAAATCTTTCATTTATGTTGAGAAATAGAGTGATCACACTGATTTCATTTCAACAAAAGCAGATCACATTTGGGGGTGAAAATTTGGATTCCCCTTTGCATTGCTTGTGCATATTTTGCTTCTCTTCTTGTTCAGTGTGCACTGCTGAGAAGCAGCCTTTGGAAAAACACTGTTGCTGAATGAGCCACCAGAGAATATC
The DNA here is from genome assembly GCF_041146795.1 of Maylandia zebra. Taxonomy (NCBI): domain Eukaryota; kingdom Metazoa; phylum Chordata; class Actinopteri; order Cichliformes; family Cichlidae; genus Maylandia; species Maylandia zebra. Next base: position 4,569,191 of record NC_135177.1, on the reverse strand, counting down.
TCTCAAGTTAATGCCAGCACTGCTCTATCACGTTTTTGTCCACACATGACCAGCTGCATTTGTCAATATGTGCCATCAAAGCTGGCACTACTTCATTGTTTCTACGCTGACATTTTGATAGACTAGTGTTATTTGCTTGCAGGGTTTAATATAAGCATTGATTTTTTTTCACCTTCCCTACCTGAAATCTATTACTTACTTTAGGGTCAAAGGTCAAATAAGGAAGTTCTGTTCATGACTGGTAAACAGAATAAAAACTAAATAAGTAAATGTGTAAATGTGATCTTCCTATGTGTTGGATGATTGTTTCTTAGCAAATGTATGTGTGTGTGTGTGTGTGTGTGTGTGTGTGTGTGTGTGTGTGTGTGTGTGTGTGTTTTGTATGCGTGCTTCACCCTCTATAGTTTCTCTGTTTTAACCCTCTCAGGCTCAAATTAAACTTTTTGTTGCTAATGCACAACCAAGTCCTGCAGTGGTACTTCTGAGTAAAAAAAAACCTCATAAAATATGTATGTGGGGTAATCAGGTTGTTAGTTGCAAATCGGCAAATCGGCAACGCCTGCCTTGAGAGGGTTAACTCAGGTACTGGTTATTCTCACTGGGATTGGCAGTTTAATTAACTTCATATCTCTGCATGCTGCTGGAGAAGTTACCTCTCTGTGCACAAGAGACAGCATTTGTGTGTGTGGAAACTATGAGCAACAAACCTGTTACTTGAAGGCTTCCTGAAGCTGTGACAATTTCTGATTTCAGATCACATACTGATCAAGACATTTTTAGGTACATATTGTCACCAGACTTCACTGCTGATAGCTAATTTAATTTTCAGGTGAATATGGTTTGAAATTAACTAATTACTACTCTAATCTCTAATCTTTACTCCAGGGTCCTCTCACTTGGGGGAGCCTCTCTTCCCCAACCTAAAGGGAACATTCCAGTGTTTTTTGGCAGAGAACTGTGTTACTTTGAGGTGCTGACTGGGCAGCAAACCACTTCAATGCTTGCATGCATACTGAAGGTCACTCTGTGATGAAGCCATGCATACTGAATTATGTCATAGTAATTTTAATCAATCTATAATCAGGACTAATGATCGTCCTATTTTAAAGATCTGCCTAAATTTTCACATCAAAGTGGATTAAGTTAGTGCACATACAGTCACAATTTAGAAATAAAAAAATTCACTGTAGACATTTTGTCAGTAGATTATTTCAGGAAAATTAATTATTTCTCCACACTGAGCATTTTGGAAACTTCTAATTAAGGTTGCCAGAAAAATTTGAAAGTTAAATATCCACCTTGGAACCAACAGCAGAATAAAATAAATCCTTCACTGCTCACACTAACGCCATGGATAAAAACATCAAGTTTACCAGGGAAGACACAAAGGATAACTGTTTGCCTTTCCTGGACTGCACTGCGCACACTGAAGAGAATGGCAACCTCAACATTGAAGTTTACCGGAAGCCCACACACACGGACCAGTACCTCCTCTTTGACTCCCATCACACTCTGGAACACAAATTTGTAAGTCCTGAGTAATCAGGACCCTACATCACCGGGCAGAGAATGTTCCCTCTAAACCTGAAGGAAAAAAGAAGGAACACACACAGGTAAAGGAAGCACTCAAAACATGCGGTTATCCTAATTGGGCGTTTATAAAGTCAGCAAAGATGCACAGAAAAGAAGATCAGACACCAGCGAGGGAGGATAAGAAAGACAGACGCAACAACACTGTCATCCCCTATGTAGCCTGTGTATCAGAGAAGCTCAGGAGACTTTTCTCCAAGTACAACATCCCAGTGTACTTCAGACCCAGCAACACACTCAGACAGAAACTGGTTCACCCGAAAGACAAAACTCCAAAACACAAACTTCACCGATTCTTGAGATAAGGGACAAAACATGTCTGCCAGATAAAACCCAATTTTGTGGTTAAAAATATGCATACAAGTGTTAACCCAAATGCCTAAAAGACAAACCAAGGCAATGTTTATACAACAAAAGTATGATTTTGCATTTTTTATACATATAAATTTTTTTTAAATGGTAAATTACCAGTACCTTAAAAATCCATTGTCCAGAAGCAGGTGTGATAATATTAAAATTCAGGGAAAAAAATAAAAGTAATGTAAAATTAAACATCATGGCTCTCGTCACTAAGTTTTTAAGTCAATACCTTATATAATATCAAAATATACAATTAAAAATTTATTTTTACATATTTTTTAAGTGATTAAAATTGTGTCCAGAGTTTTTGTCAGCACCGTCAGATTTTTTAAAAGTACAAACAAATCAGGAATTATTGTGGGTAGCTTACAGTCTGAGGACCCCTTTACCACTTCCTGTTTGATACACATGCCATAAGGTCACTGCTGTGATATATATTTCATTTATGGCATACCTTTCTGATAAAACTCTGTGTCACAGCTATAGTGCGTCAACACCAAAGTCAATGTAATCCAAGATTTAATTTTTGTTTTTTGTATAAAGAGCTTAATTTAGGTAGATTGTAGAGGCCATAAGCAAACGATGAAAAACAAGATGGCTTCTGTCAGAAAAACATGTGTTATGAGCGAAAGTAGGGTATTTTGTCAACACCATCAGATGTCAACACCATCAGGATTTTTGTCTGACGGTGTTGACCCTTTTTTTAACGGTGTTGACAAATGTCACAAAAGTGTCCTATTAATCAATTATATTAAGTAATTTTTTTTTTACTAATATTTCAGTCATATTACTTCTTGTGTATTTTACTGATATTTCTGCTTTACAGATGTGTCAAATATTATCTTGAATCTCATTGTTTATGTATACTTTATTAATCCTGTAGGAAAATGCTTAGTCCTCTGCATTTAACCCATTCACTCAGTGATGCAGTGGGCAGCTACCAATCCAGGATAGCCGCCGTTCGTTGGATTTGAATGCCCAACCTTTCGATCATGTGGCATCTACTGAGCTAGCTGTGCCCCGAGAGCTGTTCTTTAAGTGATGATGTATGAATCCTGCTTCCGGGCCCAAACTACTCTGTGTTTATTAAGCCTGTTGTGCTGTTAAAATGTTTTAATGCTTTTTATCCTGTTCTATTACATCTGAACAAGCACCTAAAAACAGTCAGTGATCACTGTCAGCCTAACCAACGGGAACCCTCACGTTAACCTTTATCAAGTGGAAAAAAGTTAGCATTCATCCTCCAGCTTCACTGTGTTTATGTTATGCTAACACAGCTGTGTCGCTAGCAATCATGTACCACATCACTATATACCAGCTAGCCCAACTTGAGTAACCCTACAGACAGTGGCGGTCCTAGCCTGTTTGGCGCCCCGGGCAAACACTCCCTCTGGCGTCCCCTTCCCCACACACACACACACACACACACACAAAACATATTAAGTATTGTACATTAACATAAAACTGTTGTACACACACACATGAAGAGAGAGAGAGTATGCATAGTATGCAAACGGCTACCAAACAGCCATCATAATTCAATTCATCCATCCATCCATTCGCTTCCGCTTATCCTTTTCAGGGTCGCGGGGGGCGCTGGAGCCTATCCCAGCTGTCATAGGGCGAGAGGCGGGGTACACCCTGGACAGGTCGCCAGCCTGTCACAGGGCTAACACACAGGGACAGACAATGCATGTCTTTGGACGGTGGGAGGAAGCCGGAGGAGTACCCGGAGGGAACCCACGCAAACACGGGGAGAACATGCAAACTCCACACAGAAAGACCCCGGCCTGATGGTGGAATTGAACTCAGGACCTTCTTGCTGTGCGGCAACAGTGCTAACCACCGTGCCACCGTGCTGCCCGTAATTCAATTCAATTCAATTCAATTCAATTCAATTCAATTCAATTTTATTTATATAGCGCCAAATCACAACAAAAGTTGCCTCAAGGCGCTTCATAGATACGATTCGTCATACAATGAGAACAGGACAAATCAACAATTGACAATGACTAATTAATATTAAAATCTGTAACATATTGTATTGTTTGGAGTTTAGTCTGTCACTGTTACTATTTTTACCATTTCTTCTTGGACCAACCCACATAACCCACATAATATCCTTGGGGATTAATAAAGTATTCTGATTCTGATTGTTTTAGGATGACCTGCCATTATCCAATGACACATCTGCTTACCTGCATCTTTTACTCTTTTCTCCTCCTCTTCTCCTCTTTTTTCTAAACTGAGGACCTGAACTTTTCTTGTCCATCTTCCATTGGTTTTAATTTTGCACTCCAGTATGAACACCCATCCCTCAACCCGAGGATCACCACAACATAACCTAATAGACCTACACCTTAGTTCACAGAATTACTTTGTCTAGGGTGCATTTCTGAGATTTCACACAACCCAGGATTCAAATCATGAATACATAATGGTGTTAGGATGCCTGGGTCGTTGACCCAGGGTTTTTGAGTTTATGATATTATTTATATTTTCTAGTTTTTGGTTTCTTTGAGTTCTGTCTTATGGTTTATGTCTCTGTCTTCTTTAGTTGCTCTGTCTCCCCTATCACCTGCATCCCCTTGTCTAGTTCGCGTCTATGTGTATCCTTAGTTCCTATATCCCCGTGTCCAGTCAGTGTTTGTGTCTGCCCTGGTCCCACGTCTCTGTTCCCTCTGTAGTGCCTACATGTGAGGCTGTGTCTTTGTTCAGTCTGTGTTATGTGTTTCCTGTTTTACTTTGAAGGTCTCTGTCTTTTCTCAGTGTGTTCAGGTTACGCTTCTTTGGTCTCGTCAGTTCTGATTTGTCCCAGCTGTGTTTCCCTCCTGTTACTCATTCCCTGATTGCTCCCTCTGTGTATTTAAGCCCTGTGTTTCTCTGTGTCTGTGTCGTGATCTACCGTTTTCTTAGCTGTGTGTTCTGTCATTTTTCCAGTTTAAGTTTGTTTTGAGTTTTTTCAGTTATGTTATATTTTTGAGTACCTAATTAAAGCCTTTTTGAGTTCACGTCCGTCTCCGGAGTCTGCACCTTGGGTCCTATTCCTGCCTGCACACAGCCACACCTAACAGAAGATCACGACCAGAACATGGACCCAGCAGACTCCGTGTGGTATCAGCGACCCGCAGTTTCTGCCTTCCTCAAGGAGATCGTGAGGGAGGAAGCTGAGCATGCCCAGGAGCTCCAGTCACCCTTCTATGGGTCACGTTTGGCTTTGGGAGGGCCCCGCAGCCTCCAAATGGCTACGGCCGAGCCAGTGTCTATGCCTCGGGCGATCAGGTTGAGCACATGCTCCTTCTCTCCAGTCGCTACACCTCCGCCTTCACCCCTGGATTACCAGTCCGACAAGAGAGTTAAGCGGCGGAGGAAGAGAGATTATGTGACACCGGACGTTAGACTCACTCCGCTGCAGTCCTTCGCTCTGTTTTAGGGTCTGCCACGTTCTGAGCTTCACAAACTCTCTGCTTCCTCATCGCAGCCCGGTCCTTTGGAGGATTCGCAGCCCAGTTCGCCACCTCCCACGCTCACACCGTCACCACTCTTTTTCTGCGGAGCAACTCCCGGTGGTGAGTTGTGATTGCTGTCGTTCCTCGGAGCTGGAAACTAACAATCATATGAACACTGCTAAGACTGAGACTATTAAGACTGTTAGACGTGGTGGTGGTAGGAAGTTAAAAAACGTTTTAGAAGAGTCTGTGTTTGCTGAGCCTGCTCCTTCACACTATTGTGTTCCTGCTCCCAGGGCAGCTCAGGCCCAGCATTCCCCTGCACCTGTTTCAGTGCTTCAGGTGAGGGAGGCTGAGGTCCAGCTGGTCCCTGCTCAGGTGTCTAGGCTGGCTGAGCCTCTGCCTGTCGCTGCACCCGTACCAGCTCCTCGGGTGGGGACTGCAGCTGCCCAGCCGTTGACTGTGCCTGTCCCGGCTCCCAGGGTGAGGATGACCGGGAACCAGTTAGCTCCTGCACCCGTACCTTCTCCTCGGGTGGGAGTGGCTGGTGTCCGGCAGGTACTTGCACCTGTTTCTGACCTCGCTGGAGGCTCAGGTGAGCCCGTCCAGCAGGTTTCTGTAGGATCCGTAGGCTCAGACAACCTAGTCCAACCATCTGCTAATCCACCACCTCACCCGCCATTGCTGCCATCGTTACAACAGTCAATACAACTTAAACTTCTCTCCATAGCTCAGACATTAGCTCACCTATCGGCTCAGTCACCTGCTCAGTTACCGCCTCAGTTGTTTGCTCAGCCACCTGTCTCCGCTGGAGGGTCCGAGGGGCCCGTTCAGCCACCCGTCTCCGCTGGAGGGTCCGAGGGGCCCGTTCAGCCACCCGTCTCCGCTGGAGGGTCCGAGGGGCCCGTTCAGCCGCCATTAGCCTCTGCCTCTGCTACGCCTGGTCCAGCTTCTGCTTCTGCTACGCCTGGTCCGGCTTCGGCCTCAGCTTCTGCAGTTCCGCCTGGTCCGGCCTCAGCTTCTGCAGTTCCGCCTGGTCCGGCTTCGGCCTCAGCTTCTGCAGCTCCGCCTGGTCCGGCCTCAGCTTCTGCAGCTCCGCCTGGTCCGGCCTCAGCTTCTGCAGCTCCGCCTGGTCCGGCCTCAGCTTCTGCAGCTCCGCCTGGTCCAGCTTCGGCCTCAGCCTGGGCTTCGCCTGGTCCGGCCTCAGCCTCTGCAGCTCCGCCTGGTCCAGTCTCCGAGTGTTCAGCTTCGTCTGCTCCTGAGGTCTCCATGCTGTCTGTTCCTGCATGTCTTGCCCGGCCTGTCCGGCCTGCACATCCTGTCCGGCCTGCTCGTCCTGCACGTTCTGTCCGGCCCCCTGAACTACGCCGCCGTCGGTTCCTCCCGCCCGGCCGACCTCCTGACCTGCTCCGCCGCCGTCGGTGCCTTCCGCCTGGCTGGCCTCCTGAACTGTTTTCTGGGCTCTTGGACCATCAGCCTCCAGGCCGCCCCCCTGAACTGCCCGGGTTTGGACTGTTGTGCTGTCAGCCTCCGGGTCGGCCCCCTGAACTTTTTGTGAACTGTTTTTCCTGGCCGTCTGCGCCTGTCGTGAGCCTGTTTTTTGTTCTGTTGCTTTCCGGGCTCCGTTGTTTGTTCTTTTTTTTTTTTTTGTTTCTGGCTCCTTGTTTGGTTTTGTTTCGAGCCCTCCATCCTGTTTCCCCCGCCGCCCACCCTGGTTCGGTTGTTTTGTTTTTTGTTTTTTTTTTGGTTTTGATGTTTTGGTTTGGGCTGTCTGGAAGCCAGCCCTTAAGGGGGGGGTACTGTTAGGATGCCTGGGTCGTTGACCCAGGGTTTTTGAGTTTATGATATTATTTATATTTTCTAGTTTTTGGTTTCTTTGAGTTCTGTCTTATGGTTTATGTCTCTGTCTTCTTTAGTTGCTCTGTCTCCCCTATCACCTGCATCCCCTTGTCTAGTTCGCGTCTATGTGTATCCTTAGTTCCTATATCCCCGTGTCCAGTCAGTGTTTGTGTCTGCCCTGGTCCCACGTCTCTGTTCCCTCTGTAGTGCCTACATGTGAGGCTGTCTTTGTTCAGTCTGTGTTATGTGTTTCCTGTTTTACTTTGAAGGTCTCTGTCTTTTCTCAGTGTGTTCAGTTTACGCTTCTTTGGTCTCATCAGTTCTGATTTGTCCCAGCTGTGTTTCCCTCCTGTTACTCATTCCCTGATTGCTCCCTCTGTGTATTTAAGCCCTGTGTTTCTCTGTGTCCGTGTCGTGATCTACCGTTTTCTTAGCTGTGTGTTCTGTCATTTCTCCAGTTTAAGTTTGTTTTGAGTTTTTTCAGTTATGTTATATTTTTGAGTACCTAATTAAAGCCTTTTTGAGTTCACGTCCGTCTCCGGAGTCTGCACCTTGGGTCCTATTCCTGCCTGCACACAGCCACACCTAACAAATGGGCTTGGATTTACAACATTATGAATGAAATGTGCTCTATTTGGAAGCAGCCACCCCCTCCCCTTTCCACGGGTTGTGTGTGTGAGACTTTAAATCATCAAACTGTAAATTTAAACATTTACATTTTTATTGATCCGTTTACCCCTAGTCCTAAAGTGTATATTTATTTTCTTACTCTTCTTATATTTATTGTTTGTTTACTTGCACTGCTGTAACTGGAGCCTCATCGTCTCGTCTCTCTATATACAATAAAGTTTACTTTGACTTCAGCAAGTGCACCGAGGGATCTTCCGCTCACTTTTCGCGTATAGAATTTCGAAAAAACATCAGTGCAAATTATGAGTCTGTATCATAATGTCCGCTGTTTTCGTGTTTTTTATTTTGTTTTATGTTGCGAGTTGGTTATTAGATGCTGCTCCAGCCGGTCAGAGAATTATTTACTTGCTCCCAGCAAATGGGCGATAGAAAACCGATCGGTGCGTATGTCATTCCCAATATGCGCTGACTGACGCCGATGCCCGTGATGTCGCCCCCCCACCACGATGCCGCCCCGGGCAACCGCCTATGTCGCCCATATCTAAAACCGCTACTGCCTACAGAAGTCACTGCTGTTTAGTTTTCTGTCTTAATTTATGTTGGAAGTGGTAGCAGAGCTGGCGTATCATGTTTAGGTGGAAACAAGCAATCTAACTTTAACTCTGTTAAATGTCATATATTCTGTTTTCATGGATGCCTGGATGTTACACCTGGTAAAGCAGCCGCACTGATCATTTTATTAAAGATGAAAGAATTTAGACAGTTTGTAACTCTCAGTGATGCCACAGAGTTCCTTTGACTTTGGGATCTGAAGGGGAGTTTGGACCTGGAAATGGCTAATGACATCAGAGTTAATGGCCGGATAGCATTTCTATTGCTTAATGCATAATTGTGCTGTGAATATTCATCCTTAATCTGTAAAAAAGCATAAGGTTCAGAAAAATTATAGTAATTACAAAATGGTACATTTCAGGCTAGAATAGCAAAGGGGAACCTGTCAGTAGAGCAACGAAGGAGAAGGAACAGGGATGATCAAAAAAGGAGAGAAAAAATTAACAGCCAGCCTGAGTTGAAAGAGTTTCTCATAAAGGAAAGGGAAAGATATAGAGTGAAAGAGGGAAAAATAAAGAACATCAGTTATCTGAAAGAAAGAGAAAAAAAAAGCAGAAGAGAAGGTTTTGGAAACAAGCACAGAGAGACAAAAGGAGAGAAATTACAGCGGGGTCTTAACACACAACCACAGAGAATCAAGGAGTAGTAGGCAGCTACTTGCTGGTGAACTATTAAGATGTAGAACTTGACATGTGCAAAAACAGAATTGTGATGTGTCTTGTGATATTACAAAGGTTGTTAAGGTTTAATGGTCATTTTGAAAGAAATAATATCTTGTTTTCTACCAGAGTGTCACCACCGTCAGTTTATTTTTCTCTTTTGGAGAACCATATAGTTTCCTTCCTTTATCTTCCAATAAAAATACGTAATTTTCTTAATAAATGTGTAATTTGCATGCTGCTTAATATGACTGTTTCTTATACAGATTAAATACAAGCTTCTGAAAATATGTATGACTGTAACTCTAATAATAAAAAGCCAAAACAATCTTACTTTTAAATAATAATAATAATGGATTGGATTTATATAGCGCTTTTCAAGGCACCCAAAGCGCTTTACAATACCACTATTCATTCACTCTCACATTCATACACTGGTGGAGGCAAGCTACAGTTGTAGCCACAGCTGCCCTGGGGCAAATGTGGTATAATTACTTTGAAAACATATGTGCATAAACAATAGAATAGAGAAGCTGCTAATAGTCAAAAGAGCTGAAACAACTTAATTTAAAATATATATTTTTGCATTTCTTTGTGTCTGACGGTGTTGACAAAAACCTTGCACTTCTCCAGGAAAAACACAAATTATTAAAAAATGTTACACCTGGAGGATAAGTGCTTAATCTCAGTGTCTGTAGACACAGTAAGAAATCCTTTTGTTTTAACTTGAGAGCCATTTTATACAAAGAGAGAAATCTGAGAGGTCATGTCAGCCACTAGTACTGTAGGCACTTTCACCTGGGGTCACCCATATTTGTGGGCCAGAAATGCAGGTTAGACTGACAGTAGCTTTTCTCATCCCTTCTTTTATTTCAGCTTTGATGGTGAGAAGAGAAATGCAGCCTTTGAGACATCAATGGGGGACAGAAAAATCCATGGCAGGTCACCTATTGGGATTTCAGATGTGGTGCAGTGACTAAAGCTCCCACTCTCCCACCACCCAGAGAGAAGAAAAATCATGACCATTGACAACTTGCAGGTCTTTCATAATGGTGAACATTGTCTAGACACACATTGTTAAAGTGATCAGGATACTAGGAGCCACTCCAGATGGTCTAAAGGGAAAAGATACAAACAAACATAAAGCAGGATATTCAGATGAGAAACAATATATAAAATTGTATTTAACAGAACATGTTACACCTCATAAATGCAATGAAAGGACATAGCAAATCTATGCTGAAATAAGTTTTAAGAGGTATCTATCATAAAACTTATTTAATGCTCTTATGCAGTGTGTTCAGGTTTTATTTCTTCTGGGAGAGAAGAACTGCACTGTTCAGTGTTTGTTACATTTGATTCAGGTGTGCCTGCATACTGCAAACTATCATACTGCACAGAGCACAGAAACTTGACTTTTTGGACCATAATAATGTCATTGTAGTTATTTATGGCCTATATTCAATCTTTTGCAATTTCACCAGTCTTGTGAAAGATGAGCAGCAAACCTTCACCCAATCAGAATTCCAATTAGCTTATTTAACAAAACTGCTATCAACATTTTGAAAGCATAAAAATATCATTATTTGCTGGGAGATTTGTCCAAGGCAACAAAAAGCAATTTACCATTTATTTACCCACTGTATATGTGATTGTTTTATTTGCTTGAATGACAAAAAGGGTCCCACTGTAACAATTATTTTAATATATATGGATGGATAAGTGGCATGTCCCTATTTTAGTGTAATTACTTGTGGAAATGTGCATTTATTTTAATTCGAGGCACTGTCCGGCAAATCACTTTTACAATACTTTTTTTTAGCATATGATAATCTACAGCATGTAGGCAGGACATTTTCTAAGAGTGGAGGATTGTAGGTATTTACTGCTCCAGTTCTTTGATTTAACAACTCTAAGAGTCCAAGCTCCAAGATGTTGTATATTATTATTATTATTTATGACATTTATGATTGTGGTGTAAAATGTACAAGTAAAAATTGTGTCCTATTGTGTCCTATTTTTGGTATTTCTCACTAGGCACACATGGAATCTCAGGGGAAATGGGGAAAGTTGATCAACCTCAGACGGTCAACTTTCCCCATTTATTAAAGCCATTAACCACAGTCCACTGCATCAGCTGATGGAGGTATGTGTTGGTTCAACGAATGACAAATTCCCTCAAAAAGATTTAATGGATATTGTGTGGTAAATAATTATTTGTTCCCATTTTGAATTTGTACATTTGCTTACTTACAAAGACATGACACAGATCTTCTCGTCGCTGGATGATTATACTACAGACGTTAGTGATTCTCCCAGCTTCCGTGAATCTGTGCTTTAATATTTTCGTGATTCGTGAGTGACTTCTTTTTCCTGTGCCACAGTTTTCCTTCCTGGACCTGTGACCTCCCTGCAGTGCACGCATGTGTGAGGCTGGCCGTGAAGATGAGAGCGAGTGTGAGAGAGCTTCCCCTTGGTCCCTTGGAGCCTGGATTTCCCCCTCACTGTATATATTGTGCACCAGTGTTGTAAATTAACTGTGTTTGGAGACGTCAACCTGCTCTGCTCTTGAGTCTCTACTCTCAGTTGTGACATGACCGGTCTCTAATTTTTATGGTAGTTTCATTTTAATAGAGAAAGACAGAATATCTGAACGAAATAGGAAAAGAAAAAAATGACTTTGTACTTTGTGGAGAAGCACTTGTTGGCATGCAAATTGCTACTGTAACACATTTCTTGTAGTTACCAATTTACCAAGTTTGTGCAAATCTCAGGAAGGAATTTAGCCAACTTCTTTATAAAAACCTTCACCAAACCATTCATTCCAAAGACTTCTTGAGCAAGAAGAAGCTACATTTGCAGACCCGTCTAAATGATTAAGAAGGCAAATTATTCCAATCTACCATTATTACTAATGGTAGTCTTGGTCACTGTGGTCCCAACTGGCTTCAGCAAGCTCCTTCTGTGTAGGTTTTCATTATCACCCTCACTCATGAGCTGAGATCTTGAATGGGACTCCAGACTAAGGGCGACAGTTGTCACCTTCTCACAAAGCTTCTTGCTGACATACTTTGACAGGTCTTTGGTCTTTAATATGGTTGGAGAGAGGTTGGAATGCAATAAATTGATTCAGTGGATGGATGGGCTTTAAACACATGCACAGTTGAAAATCAGTATCTGTAATTGATTGACTGATTAATTGATTGTGTTACGTGGGCACACATCCAGTGTGTGAGAGCCAGAATTCTGCCAGGGCTGTAGGGCATCAAATACTCTATTTTATTCGATGACATGCAAATAATTTTTCAACTTTCATGGAATGTGTTTTTATTTTTTCTCTGGATTTTTGGTTGATATTCTGTCACTCTCTGTTAAAATGAAATTACCCCCAAAATTAGAGACTGTTCATTTCTTTGTGAGCCAAGTTCAGCAGGGGATCAAATAATTATTTCCCACACTTTATACACCAATTTCACAGTGGCTAATGAAACACTGCTCACTGAACCTCAGTTTTTTTAAGAATTAAAAAAGGGAAGAAAGCAAGTTAATAGCATTGATTTGGAAAAGAATAGCTGTTTGTTGCTGTTGATGAAAATATGAAAAACATGCTGGTAACTATACAGTATCGCTGGGATGATTTATTTAAAATTTACGGTGGTGAATCACTCCTGTGTGTCCAGCATGACCTTTTGTTGCACAGGTTTGAAGTTGCCAGGATACACTTTCTGTTGTGGTTACAAAGAAAGAACAACATCCAATCCTTATATCTCTCTCCCACACATTCGCAAAGCATCTCTTCAGTTCAGTATTTTGCAGTAAAAGCTGTTGAATTCTCCAGCCCATCTCTCCATCAAATCTTCTTTGTTCTGAGGGTGAAGAGGAGCTATTTTTGTTCATCTAGAAAACTTTTTAGCACCAGTTACAGCAATACTTGCTGCACCTTGTTTGATCACCCTTTTCTATGATTGCATACTACAACTACTGTTAAAAAAAGGAGAGCCAAAGGAAGGAGACAATAACTCTACAATAAGGACTATAGTATATATATATATATATGTCTCTATGTATTTGAGGCAATTATCACTGATTATCTATACATTTCTCAAAAATCTATTATACATCCCTATCATACATACATTTAACTGAAGTGCACATGGATATCGCTTAGTTAGGTATAGCTTAGTTCGAGTGGATTATGCAACGCGATATCTCAAGTGCAGTGTGCAGCACAGCTGCACACAATTTCTATAAATAGTGTGGCGCAGGCGCTGTTTCTGTCACGGTCTGGCTGGCAGACCGTGGGGATGTGGGGAAAGGAGGACCCAAAACGCAGACTCTGCGATGCAAACAGTGCTCTTTATTTACAGTGAAAAGGCTGTAAATACAATAACTCCCCGTTGCTCCCTCGAACCCCGTGTGCGTGCTTCCCTCCGATATCTGTGCTCGTGCTCCCCGCTGTTGTGTTTCCGCACCCCCGTGCGTGCTGCCTCTCCGGACCACTCCTCCTCCTGTAGGGAAACCAGAGACGCAGCCGTCAACACTAACCCTCGGCGGGCATATACGCACAGCACAGACCTAAGCTAACACACACTGACTTGGTAAGATAACTCAATGATCCCGCGCCGGTGGGAGCTCCAACTCTCTCCTAAGTAGCTCCCCCGATGAGCCCTGATCAACAAAAGGTGTGGCATGAACTTCAGGTGTGGCCAGTCCTTCCGCAGGGCCACACGCCTCAGGCCTGCAGGTGGCTGAGCTCCATCCTCCAGCCACACCCGCAGACATACACACCCATACCCTGCCTATACATATGAGTGGAACACAGACTAACACAGCACAGTGCAGAAAAACACACACATCACCAAAATAATAATAATAATAACAATAACATCAACAGTCAAAACTGCTCACAGACCCCGAGTCCTCCAGAGCTGGGTCCGTGACAGTTTCAGGTCATCTCCCAAGTCAGTATCACGAAAGAGATACTGACTGACATGTTATGTCTTGCACAGGGATCTGTATGAATTATTTGGCATTAAATCTATTTGGATTTTCAGATGGAGCCTGGTGTGACGGTGGAGTCCAAGGAAAAGACAGCCTTCTCCACTCCGTATGGTTTGTGCCAATTTGTCACACTTCCGTTCGTCTTGTTTGAAGCCTGTGCCACTTTCCAGTGCCTCATGAACTGGGTGCTGCGGCCGCTCACTGCATATGCTGCCACCTACCTGGAGGATGTGGTCATCCACAATAACATGTGCATGTGCAGCGGATGGCCGCGGTCGTGGAATGCCTGAGGCAGGTGAGGCTCACGGCCAACCCAAAGAAGTCTGCAGTTAGATGGAGAGAGGTATGGTATCTGGAGTACCACTTGGGGGGTGGTACAGGTGTGTGCACAGGCCGCCATTGTTTCGTGCCCGCGCCCCAAGTAGGAAGTAGGTTTGGCCAGATGTGGCCCCGGCAGGGCCTCCTGGTGGGGGTATATGGCGGAGGGTGTTCATTGTTCTGATGTTAGCACTCAAACTGCTGTAGACATCATTCATTCATAATGCCTATATTCTAATGGCCCTGCTTCACCTCAGGTTGGATTTCTCCTCTTATTATTTGATAGTAGTGATGCTAATTCATTTTGAATTATCCCAGAGAATTCCTCACTTTCTCCTGTGCCACCTCACCTTCTGCCACTCACTTCTTGTCAGGCCCTCATCTCTAGAACAAGCTGTCTTTTAATTGCTTCATATTTTTCAATTTTCTTTAATGAAAATGACAATTCTGGGCAATGGGAGGAAATTATATTTGAGCAATAAATGGCTGACTCTTAAGACCTGCCCCTATCTCCAGCTCACTCCCCTACTGCTGTCCACTCTACACAAAGCCTCTGATGGAGCATCTGCAAAGATGGATTTAGCATCAGTGATAATTTTCCTAATTAAACCACACAATATTAAATTAGGAGCTGGTGTAGTTTAATTAGAGTTTCTTCTTCTCCTCTCTCTCCTCCCCCTGCTCCACTTCTCTTTCAGTCTCTCACTCTCATCTTGATAAGATATGAGTTGGGCATGGGGGATTGCAGAGTCATCTGTTGAAAGAAGGGAATATCTCTGTAATGAATGTTGACCAAATGTGTTCACAGTTTCGTCCCGTTGTCTCTTCATTCCTCCTTGATGTCTCTGTCACCGCTGTAGAGCCAAAAGCTTTTATCTCAGAAACAGGGCATTTCAGGGGGTTAACAACAAAGCCAAGATCAGTTTAATCCTTTAGAAATTGTGCTGCATGTTTACAAAAAAGAAATAAATAATAACAACATACTAATGAATGATTGTTTACATACCACAAAATAACAGCTCAGCTATTCTCAAACTTGAGGATTCAAAACACAGACAAACATGTTTAGGTTAAGTAAATTACTACACAACTGAAGCTGTAAAACAACTTTTCAATATATATACATGTGTTTCACAAGGTTTCCCTGTTAGAACCATAATGTCTGTTTCTTTCACCCTCTAGCTGATAGTGGTACAAAGTCAAGAGGCTACAAAGTATTTTAAAGTGGAAGTTTATTGCCTTTTATTGAGTGTGTGTTTGCTTCATGCAAAAAAAAAAGTTTTGATTGTGAATTGTACATGTGACTACATACTGCGCACTGGCTATATCTACTTAATGAATAATAAACTGTTCTGCATGTTCAAATAAAAATACAAAAGCACTTTGTTCATGTCCATTTTTGGACTTCACAAGGAACTGAAATTGATTACGTGTGTAATTGAGTGTTGAATATGGCCCCAAACGTATAGATCTTCTCTAGGTTTTCAATATATATACAATGATAAAGACAACTTAGTTTTTGTTTAGTTTTCCTCTAAACTCAATAATCATTTAAAAGGTCATCCCCTAGATCTTCCCACTACCTTTGGGATTCTTTTGTTTCCTACTCCTACAGTAAGTTGCAAAGTTTTCTTCGTCCATTTTAAATCTTTTAAACTGAAATTAAAGAACAAAGGCTGACTAACCTCTGAAGCCCATTTCACCATTTCTATAAAAACAGATCTGCTCAACAACTTATGATCACTGTCATATATTTGCAGAATCCAGGCAAAACGGAATGTCAGAAGAAAATTGTATATAGCTTCATGAAATGTGTTCTTTTATTGATCACTAAGCAAATGTCTACGTGACTTTTGACATGAACGCTTGTGTGATAAACAACTAATAGCTTCCTCTTTCTCTAAGAACATGCAGACTTAGAAAAGGGGAACCTCAGCTCTGAGTTCTTAGAATAACTCTGTTATCTTTGTACACACACACACACACAGACACAAGCTTGTATAAATAAAGAACGCAGACAGTGATACAGCGCAAGTCTGGAGTACGAGCACTCTATGACCATCCTCGCGAGTAAAGACAACTGCAGTGTTTGTGTTTTCTAACTCAGGTGTCTCAGCTGAAGAACTGCGGGGTGATTTTTAGAAATCCCCAGTCACGGAATCTGCAACAGTCCCTTTTTCCCTGTTTAAGATTCAAGGCGACTTGTCTGTGTAACCTAAATAAAGGTATACATTACAATACTATTTCCTTACTATTCAGTTTTTTGTAGCTCCAGTGTCTAATGGCTACTTTCTAGTTCTAGTTCTAGCAATTTGTAAATTGCTTATTTGTTTCTTAATAAGTAATTTGGAAATTTCAAAAGTAAGTTTTCTAACATTTTGCTTTCCTCAAATCCCCACAATTCACAGTGCTAACTGCTAATTATCTGCAAGCCATTGGCTTCTATACCTAGCACAATGTGCTTTAGAGCCCTTTCCCTGGAAAACAGCTCCCTGCTTAATTTTTTAAAAACTGGAATGCCAAAAATAATTAGTTTAAACTTTCTTTAAAAGCAGAGGGTGCTATGGTTCCTAGTTGCCATCAGTGACAACGCTTCTTTGTTTTGTTCTCTTTTCTCCCCCTTCAGTCTTTCCCTGTTTGCGTGTTTGCATTTGTTCGCTAGTGCTTGGCTAGTCTATTTACCTGTTTCTTCTGGTTTCCTGGTTGGACCCTGGTTGTAATCCTACCCTGCAACCTTTTGGGTAGCCTGATGTGCACCTCCTGAGAAATGTAGGAACATCAGCTCGATGCATACCACAATGACTTAAATGCCAAGGAAAGTTGCGGTGTAGGGATAAAAGGACTTTGCAGTTATTACGTAAGTTAGGACATAGATGTCCTGCTAAGTCTAAATCAAGATTTAGCTGTCCCAGGTTTCTGCATGTTCTTTGTTCACCTCTGCACCACATCGATTTCTCAGGTGGTGCTCCATCATGTCACTGTGACAAATATTCATTATTATGTCATTGTGACAGTGACATCATGATTAGACTTAGGAAAAAACAAATGGATCACCTATAGCAGCAACCTCTGGAGCTGAAAAATAACTGCCTACCATCAGTTGTTCTGGTAGCCAATTGAGTCTGACTCCAAAAGTGAGTCAATACAAAGGTTTCCATGCTAAGTAGTCTGACACGCGTTGGAACTTTTTCGATGCTACGTGTCACTGTATAGTGATGTTATACACGTACCTGTGTATCTCAGCATCCTCATCGATTGGCTAACGCCTGTGTGCCGCTGATCTGCTATCTAGCAGCCAAACAGCTGTTAGCTCAGCCTGGCTAAAGGCATTTCAGTAGGCAACGATGACATCAAACAAACCTAATGGGAGTATATTGAGCAATCTAAGACCACTGACTAGCATCAACAGCACTATTTTCTCCATACCTTCCCAACAGAACATCTGTCAGTGCCTGAATGGCTGTTAACAACATCAGTAATAACGCACTACTAAACCATGATATCATTAGTAACAGGAACATTGACTTTGTTTGCCTAGCAGAGATTATGATTGTCAAAAGAGTAGATACTCAGATATTAATCAATACTAAAAATTTATCACAAATAAAGATACTACTTTGCAGCAGTATCAATACCAACAGTGCTGTCTTTGCCCCATCCAGCTGACACACAACTTCACACAGCACCCACCGCAGCACACAGCTCATCCCTCCCCAGCTAAAGTAGTGAATGTTCATTGCGCTGAACGACTCCTTAGGAATGATTTTAAAAAGGTAAGTAAAGCTCCTGTTTCAACAGCATTGACGTAATAAACAGTTATCATAACCTAGTTAGCTTACCATAAGCTAGCTTAACATTAACGTAAGCTTTTTAAATATTTGCCATCTGTTTTAATAAAAATAATGGATAGCACACTGTATTTAGATATTAATAATTACTATTTAATTAATAATTGTTAATTATTCCATGCTGAATGAGTCGTGAATGGAATATTAAACCATAACAGAGTAGATTACCTTCAGATGGAGAACTGGCTATTGCGGACTGTGCTGAGCAGCGGCGAAACCATATCTGAACTGAGCAGTGAGTTTTGAGTGTGAAGAACTAATCTGAGAAATCAAAGAGTGAACTCTTGAGCAGAGCAGACAAAGAATATGGCCTAAAGAGAGAGCTGAGGAAGTGACAAGCTGCAGGCTGAGGTGAAACAGTGTGAATGGTGGATCAGAGAGAGGCTGCTGTAATAAGATAATAAACTTTAACTTTTCTGCTTTTACAATAATTGATTAAAATGTGTTCTCAAATTTTTTTTATTTCCCCTTCCATAAATATCACACTTTATGCAAAGATGTTGTATTTTTCCATAACACTTCTAATGGTTAGAGGTTAGGTATTGTAAAACTTCTCCATAGTATTAAAAATTATATCAAGTTTCAAGTAATTTCCTGGGTATCAGTACTGAGTTTGAGATACTTGTCAACAGTGGTGGAGCGGGGGGGGGGTGGCTTACTGGGCTTAAGCCCGGGTTGTTTTTTCAGAAGCCCGGGGTCTTTTGGAGTGTAATTTTTTCATAGTTAGCTGCCTGGCTGACAACTGTATGAAACAAAAAACTACACACAATATTTGAAGCACATAGTGCACACTGTGGGAATTTATGACTGTGCGTAAATCCCCCCCAATATTGGTATGATCCGAGCTCAGACACTAAGCGACTGAGCGAGGGGGAGCTGCTGCCTGCGAGTGCGGTGTTGGAGAAGCGCAGACAGAGGAGAACTGAAGTTTTACCAGGTACCAAAGCAAATCATTTGTACTGTACAAATAATGTAAATATGACGGTGTATCACGAAAGATTGATGTCAAACTGATCACTTGACCCATATTACATTACTTGCTCTTCAAGCCTAACAACAACAATGCTGTTTCTTTAGAGAGTCTTAGCTTACATGTATGTTTATTTCATATATTCAGGTGTTACCCTCCACGGCTAAATAAATCGGTTTCAGTAATGTACTGATATACAAGAATGGACATAAGGGGCTTTCTTCAAAGAAAAAACTCTGGTAGTATTTTATATATTATGCTTTGTATGTTGTTCAGTATATTTCTATGCAAAACAAGAGGAATTTCAACACACAGCAGTATATTCACAGTTTAAACCAGATATTTACATCCACTCTATGGAAAACACAAGAACATTTTTTTACTGTACAACATCAATTTAGAGTAAACTTGTTTTTTTTGGATAAATAAATATTGAAATATCTTTTGAATTAGTTAAATGTCAGAATAAAGAGAGACAGAGCTGTCTATTTTTATCACTTTCATCAAATTTAGGAGTACATATACACTAAGTTTATTAATTATTAATTATTAAGTTAATCAATAAGAAAACTCCAGACGATTCCATTCTGAGCTTAAGACGTTTCTGATAGGTTAGTAGAGTCCATCTGAGTAAACTGTTGGCACACCTCTGGATGCATATAAGGCACCCCCAAAACACAGAGTGTCAGGCGTTGTGTGGAGGCGAGGAAGAAGGAACCCAAACGCAGGACTGGCAGGTAGGTGAAGGTTTATTATAGGGAGTGGGTGAACGGACACTGACTGGCTAGACAACTGAACGGCTGACTGAACTGAGGGAACACACGGGAAGGACAACGTAACATCAATGACACAACAGTGAATGAATAGAAACAGAGGGCTTAAATACACAGACTGGTGAGGATGATAATGAAAGAACGGTGAGTACCCAGCTGAACATAATCTGACTAATGATACGTGGGAATAACTGGAACACAATACGCAGGCGGTATGCTGGCACAGAAAACAGATGTGAAAATAAACTGAAGATGACAAAACGGAAAACACTGGGTCAACGACCCAGGAACCCTGACAGTACCCCCCCCCCCCCCCCCCCCTTCAAAGGCCGGCACCCGACGGCCAAAAGAAAAAAAACAGAACAGGGAGGGCGGAGGGGGCCCAGGACGGAGGGACGGAATCCACATAGAGACAGTTCAGGTGGGCGGCCGCGAGGAAGACGGCGGCGGCCACTGAGCAGGTCCGGTGGGCGGACCAGGCGAAGCAGAGGCCGAGTCCGAGGCCGGACCAGGCGAGGCAGAAGCAGAGGCCGGACCAGGCGAGGCAGTAGCAGAGGCCGGACCAGGCGAGGCAGTAGCAGAGGCCGGACCAGGCGACGTTGAAGCGGATGGGGAGGCTGGACCAGGCGAGGATGAAGCCGAAGCAGAAGCAGACGCTGGACCAGGCGAAGCCGAAGCAGAAGCCGAGGCTGGACCAGGCGAAGCCGCGGCTGAGTCTGATGCCGGACCAGGCGAGGCAGCGGCTGAGTCTGATGCAGGGCCAGTAGGCGCGGAAGCCTCTGGCTGGAGACAGGCAGGGCCAGTAGGCGCGGAAGCCACTGGCTGGAGACAGGCAGGGCCAGCGGGTGCGGAAACCCCTGGCTGAGGAGCAGGAGAGCTCACAGCTGGCTCTGGGTGCTGTGGCTGCAGGTCCGGGAACTGAACAGGATGGTAGACGGGCGACTGGGAGACAGGAGGCGACTGGACTACAGACTGAGCAGGAGCAGACTGGACTGACTGGACTACAGACTGGACCAGAGCAGACTGGACTACGGACTGGACTGACTGGACAGGGGCAGACTGGACTGACTGGGCTACAAACTGGACAGGGGCAGACTGGACTGACTGGACAGGAGGAGACTGGAGGACAGGAGAGGGAACTGACTGGAGTGGAAGCTGAACAGCAGGTGAGGGAACTGACTGGAGTGGAAGCTGAACAGCAGGTGAGGGAACTGACTGGAGTGGAAGCTGAACAGCAGGTGAGGGAACTGACTGGAGTGGAAGCTGAACAGCAGGTGAGGGAACTGGCTGGAGTGAGGAGACTAATGGATAAACAGAGGTCGGTGAGGCTAATGGTTGAGCTGAGGTTGGTACAGCTGATGGCTGAGCTATAGACTGAGCTAATGCGGGAGATAAAGCTACAGCCTGAGCTAGTAAGGCCGGTGCCTGAGCAGGGGACACTTCAGCTAATCTAACTAGGGATGGTGCGAGGGCGTGAAAGGCTGGGTCAGGAGGTGGATGGAGTGGTGACGTAGCAGGTGAACTGGTTAGCTCTTCCGTGCCTCCAGAGTGTGAGGGCACTGGCTGGAGAGCCTCAGCTGCGTCTCTAGGGGGGTCAGGCCGGACCCTGGCTGCCCTCAGCCTAGGCGCTGGGACAGGCACGGGAGGTGGCTGGACACCAGTCACCCCCACCTGAGAAACAGAAGCGGGTGTGGAGGTAGACTGGGTCGCAGCTGCCCTCCTCCTGGGACCTGGCACTGGTGTGGGCGTAGACTGGGCCCCCGTGCTGGTGGGAAATGGCTGAATAATGGGTGTGGAAATAGTGACGGCGTGTGTGTTACTGGCAGGTTTATTGGAGATTGTCCTGGTTTTCCTGCCACCACTATTTACAGTCTTTGGGAGAGCAGAGCAGAACAAATCTTCCCAGTCCACAGAATCCTCCAGGAGGGAAACATCCCACGAATCAGAGATGGGGTTATTGTGCGTTTTGAGTGAATAATCAGATGGTGAGTGCAAAAAAAAAGTCACTGGAGCTCACCATCGGGAGTGGCTGAAAGTAGTCCGTTTTATGGCGGCGTGTGCGCCGCTTTCTCTGGGAAGAGGAAGCGGCCGGGGTAAACAGCAGAGCTTCTGGCGTGGTAGCCTCCGTTGAGCCGAGGTGGGAGGCGTAGCCGTTGTGCCGTGGCGATGGTGGAGGTCTGGTGAATGAAGCGGCGGGTGTGTGAGCGTGGAGCGGAGTGGCGAGAGAGGGAGCAGCCGAAGCTTGGCCTGTAACGCCCACTCTCCGCGGCGAATGCTCCGATGCAGGTGAGACAGCAGGTGGAGGACTGCGGCGTCTCCGAGGCCCGCCCAGAGCCAGACGAGTCCCCTCAAAGACGTGCTCCCTCTCTGAGAAGAGCCGCTGTTTCCCCCTGAGCTTCTCCGCCCAAATGGAGAGCGCTACCTCCTGCCGCTCGTAGAGGTCCGAGTCCGCTGGGTTCCAAGCGTGTCTTTGTGGCACGGGTCGTGTCATTCTGTCAGGCGTTGTGTGGAGGCGAGGAAGAAGGAACCCAAATGCAGGACTGGCAGGTAGGTGAAGGTTTATTATAGGGAGTGGGTGAACGGACACTGACTGGCCAGACAACTGAACGGCTGTGTTACGTCCCCACTTAAAAGTCTAGGCGATGAGGGTGGGGGACAGTAACAGTTAGATCCAGGTGGAATGAAAAGAACGCCAGGCAGAGGTATTTAACATAAAATAGATCTTTATTGTAGGCAAACACCTCAATAATCATACAAATGGCAACAACAAAAGGAGACAGCACCGCTGCTTTAATGAGAAATCAGGGAGGTCAACCCAAAGTGGTAATGACCACTTCAACAAAGAAAGCAACAATAAGGCTTCAACAGAAAGAGACAGCAACGCTGCTAGCAAACAATATCCAGGCAGGCCACACAAACTAATGAAGGCCGCCGTCACTCATGGGCAATCACTGCTCAGTTAAACACTACTCACAAAGAGCCACACACCAGAAGGCTGGTCACACGCAGCAGGCTGTTCCACACCTAAGCCAGTAGCACACTCTGACCAGCACAGAGGAAATCCACCAGAAACCTCTCCCTCCTCCTCCACACTGCTCTTCTCCAGCTTATATCACCCCTGAGGGTAATTGGTTGTAACGAGAGCAGATGAGCAGCAGGTGTGACCTAAAGGAGAAGGCAGGGGCAGAGGGAGGGGCCAGAACGAAGGAGGAGGAGAGGGAGAAGACAACACCACGCCCACACACTCCCACAGCCTACCAGGATGTAACATTCCCCCCACCCTATATCCACACTATACAAAACAAAGAATAGACTCATCACTATGCACTGCGTGAGAGTGCATCAGCCACCAGATTTTCAGTCCCTTTCTTGTGCTGGATAACCAGATCATAATCCTGCACCAGCAATGCCCAGCGCATTAGTCGCTGGTTGTGGTTGTACATGCGCTGGAGGAAAGTGAGGGGGTTGTGATCTGTATACACCGTTACCGGAAAGGAGCTAGAGCCCACATACACAGTGAAGTGCTGCAAGGCCATCAGCATCGCTAGAGCTTCTTTCTCTATGGTGGAATAGTTTAGCTGATGGCGCTTGAACTTTACAGAGTAGTAGCAGACTGGGTGACACACACCCTCTGCGTCGTCTTGTAACAGCACCGCACCAGCTCTGGTGGCACTGGCGTCGACTTCCAGCTTGAAAGGCTGAGAGAAGTTAGGGGCAGCCAGAACTGGGGCGCTGCAAAGGAGGGATTTTGCAGACTCGAAGGCGTGCTGGCATTCCCCTGACCACTCAAAACGGACTTTGGGGCTACATAGCCTTGTCAAAGGGGCCACAACTACCGCAAAGTTCTTGCAAAAACAGCGGTAGTATCCAGTCATGCCCAGGAACCGCTTTAACTCCCGCCTAGTGGCTGGGGCCGGGTAGCTGACGATAGCCTCGACTTTTGCCTCCACTGGGCGTACCCGCCCGAAACCCACCTGTTTCCCCAGGTACATGACTTAGCGAGATTTAGGGTCAACGAGGCGTCAGCCAGTCGCTGAAATACCGATCGTAGGATGGCCACATGCTCTTCCCACGTGGCTGTGTATATCACTACATCATCCAAGTACACATTACATTGAGGCACGTCTCCTAAAACCAGCTGCATCAAACGCTGAAATGTGGCCGGAGCGTTTTCCATGCCAAATGCCATCACGGTGTACTGCATGAAATGGTCGGGTGTGACAAATGCAGAAATGTCAGAGGCTCTGGGGGTCAAAGGCACCTGCCAATATCCTTTAAGAAGGTCCAGTTTGGAAATAAATGTGGCAGGACCTATGTTATCAATGCAGTCCTCCATATGAGGAAGTGGAAAAGAATCGGCGACAGTCACTGCATTTACCTTACGGTAGTCGGTGCAGAAACGTGGGGTGCCATCAGACTTGGGCGTAAGTAAACATGGAGAGCTCCAAGGGCTGTGACTCTGTTTCGCCAAACCATTCTCCACTAGATAACTGACCTCCTTCCTCATCACCTCGCGCTTTCCCATAGGGCAGCGGTACGCGTGCTGTTTGATTGGGGTTGCGTCACCAACATCGATATCATGTTCACAAACATCAGTACGTGAGGGCACATCACCAAAGAGAGAGGGGTAGGAGTGCAGTAGATTAAGCACATCTTCGCATTGTGAAGGGGACAGATGAGACAAGTGGGCCGTTACTTCGGCTAAGTAAGCTGAATTCGCCAACCGTCCACACTGTTGTCCCTCAGAAAGTATATGCAGACCGTCGTCAGCAATGGCCTCTACACTCAGCACGGTGGCAGAGACAGAGCTGGAGGTTGCCGCACTGGCAACAGTCTCATGGGTTTCCCTATCATGGTAGGGTTTTAACATGTTGATGTGGCACAGGCGTGTTTTCCTCCTACGCTCTGGGGTACTGAGAACATAATCTGTCTCAGACACTTCCCTCACTATGACGTACAGTCCCGCAAAACGGGCCGTAAGAGCATAACCAGGCACCGGTAGCAACACTAAGACCTTGTCCCCAGCCTGAAAATGCCTTTTCACAGCCTTTCTGTCATGCCACGTCTTCATGCACGCCTGGGCAGTACACAGGGCCTCTTTCGCTAATGAGGTAGCACGTTGCCAACGATCCTTACATGTTTTCACAAAATCTGCCACGTTAGTTTTTGGAACACCCCCACTAAGGAACCTCTCTTTCAACATCTTTAGCGGGCCCCGCACCTCGCGGCCAAACACAAGGGTAGCTGGGCTGAATCCTAAGGACTCTTGCTTAACATTGCGTATTGCAAACAGTACAAAGGGGACACCCTCATCCCAGCTTCTGCCCGTGTCATGGCAGTACTTTTTTAGCATGGCCTTAAGTGTTTGGTGCCAACGCTCAAGTGCACCCTGCGACTCTGGGTGATAAGCACTAGACACAGAATGAGAGACGCCCAGGGAAGCTAAAGTCTGTTTAAATGCTCGAGATAAGAAATGAGTTCCCTGGTCTGTTTGCACTGTTTTTGGAAGACCAAAGGTGGTGAAAAACTTGATTAGCGCCTTAGTAATGTTTGCAGTGGTGACCCTCCGCAGAGGAATTGCTTCAGGGAACCGCGTGGACAAACACATTATGGTCAACAAAAACTGATTGCCTGCTCGTGTTCTTGGCAACGGACCAACACAATCGACCAAAACATGCTCGAATGGCTCACCAACAGCAGGTATTGGACATAGTGGGGCGGGGGGCACAGTTTGGTTTGGTTTGCCCACCAGTTGACACGTATGACAAGTATTACAATACTTCGCAACATCTGCCTTCATTGCCGGCCAGAAGAAGTGCTGCAGAATACGGTCATATGTTTTAGTTATCCCCAAATGTCCTGACCATGAATGGTCATGGGCTAATTGTAGCACGTGCTGACGCAAACTAGCCGGGACCACTATCTGTTGGACTACACTCCAGTCCTCCCCTGGCTTTGAAGTCCACCTGCGCATTAGCAATCCATCACATACAACAAATGTCTGCTTCCTGTCTCCTGTCAGATGATCACTCTCATCTACGGCAGCAAAACATTTGGTTAACGATGGGTCTGCTTTCTGAGCGATAATAAGGGCCTCCCATGTGAGGAGAGGGGGGGCTGCGGGTTCAGGAGCAGGCTCAGCCACTTCTTGAGCCAGTTCCTTGGCATCAGGACCCACCTCCCCCTCCGAGGGCATCACATCCATCTCCAGCATAGAGCCGACCACTGACCCTGACAAGTCAACCACTTCTCCCTGCCGATGGGCCTGTGACCGGGTAAGAACACCTATGGGAAATACATCCGGGTGCTGCCGGTTTAAAACATCTGGCAAGGGGCTTGGGTCAGGGGTCTTTGTGACCTCTGGGGTAGGATAAACCTTCCCGCCTGCAATGTCATTGCCCATTATGAAGTCCACACCATCAATCGGGAAACAAGGACACACAGCTACAGGAAAAATGCCACTTACTAGGTCACTCTGCACCCAAATTTGATGGAGGGGCCTGGCACATAAGTCATTCCAACGCCCCTAACAATAACATCAGTGCCGCTGGCGGTCTTTTCATCAAAGGCAAGTGCACTAGCCAGTATGAGGGACTGTGAACCACCTGTGTCACGTAAAATGGTCACAGTACGCCCGTCTCCAGGCTTACCAGAGAGTGACACCGCTCCTTTGAAAATGAAGGGTTTAAAACATTCGTCAGGCGTTTCAGTGCTAAGTGGTCTGCTACCGGGAGAAGCGTTTTTAATCAGCCCTATCCCTTTTGGTTTACGTGGTGTTGAAACTGGCTGTCTCCGCCTGTAGGCCTCGCAGTCCGCTATTAAATGGCCGGATTTAAAACAATAGAAACATTTCCGGTCTGACCTGGGACGAGGCACAGGCACCTCTCTCCTTGTGTCTTGCTCACCACTAGCACCACTAGCCTTTGCTAGTATGTCGCGTCGCTCATGCTTAACAACACTGGTTTTATGGACGAGTGCAAACTCGTCAGCCAGGGTCGCGGTCTGCTGCAACGTAGAGACCTTCTGCTCGTTCAGATATACCGCCATCCGCTCGGTGACGCAGTTTTTGAATTCCTCAATGAGAATTAATTCCCGTACCGAAGCTAGGTCTGCAGCTTTACAGGCCATACACCACCGATCAAAGAGGACACTCTTTTCTCTTGCGAAATCCAGGAAGGATTGACCCTGCACCTTTTTCAGCCCCCGAAATCGCTGCCTGTAAGCCTCGGGGACTAGCTCATAGGCTAACAGGATTGCACTTTTCAGTTTGTCGTAGTCCAAGCTGCATTCAGCGGACAACGAGGAACAAACTTCCTGTGCCTTGCCCACCAGCTTGCACTGTAGCAGGATGGCCCACGCCTCCCGCGGCCAACGCAAGGCTGTCGCTATCCGCTCAAACGATTCAAAATAAATCTCCACCTCAGTGTCACGAAATGCCGACTATTCCGTCCTACATCAAACTGTACGTCTGTCTGTGACAGCGAAGCCACCACAGGAGGGGAGGAGGCCTGCTGGAGTTCCAGCTGTCGCAGCTTGACCTTCGTCTCTGCCTCCACCTTCATCAGCTCAACCTCCCTAGCCCTAGCCAGTTCCGCGTCCAAACGCCTAAGCTCTATCTCCCTTTTCAGCTGGAACTCTCTCTCACGCTGCTCCTTCTCCAGCTGGAGACGAGCCAGACGGATTTTGAGCCTAGCATCCTGCTTAGAACCCTCTGATGACTGGATGGAGAGTGGATCAAAACGGGGCAGCATCACTAGCCCCCCCTCGGGCAACCCCTGGTCCATAGGTGTAGACACTGATGGTTCTAAAACCTGGCCTGGAACGTGAGGCGCCGCACTTGGTCCAGCCGGACCGGGTGTGCTCGGGGGTTCCTGCATTACAATCACCCTCTTCTCCAACAACCCGGACACCAGAGCGGCTTTCAGCTCGGGTTTGCGTAGACCAGTGGAGACACTGATCCCGTAATATGTAGCCAGCTCATGCAGATCCCTCTTCCTACAAACATCCAGCAGGGCAAGCGACGGCTCTACCGTAAACCCAGCAATATCAAAAGTGGCCATGAAAACTCAAAACGGCCTGCAAAACACAAGCAAATCACTAAAGGGCCACACACACACACACACACACACACACACACACACACACACAACGCCTTCACTACAGAACCAAAAACAGGCGAAATAAAAATGTGTTGTGTCAAGTCAACCATTAATTAAAAAATTCTACCCACACTCCCCCCAGTCCTGCCTACTCAGACTCTAGCCTGTCCTAGCTTCTGGAGCGTACCAGGCTCGAGGCCAATTTAAAGGCAAATCATCAAGTGCCACAGGCACCGACAAGCCTACCCCCAACAGAGAATTAATCCCCACCCGGGTTTGCTCCGAAAATAAAAAAGGCAAAACAAAAAACGAGTGTCCGAAGGAAGAGCAAATGCTCAGCTAGACACTCCCCTGTGCTAGCCGGGGAGAGCAGCAGCTAGCCAAATGACCTTCACACAACACACAAACACCTGTTCACACTTGTAATTAACCCAATTCCTTTCATTCCGATCCCGGACGAGCCCCCACTTTGTTACGTCCCCATTTAAAAGTCTAGGCGATGAGGGTGGGGGACAGTAACAGTTAGATCCAGGTGGAATGAAAAGAACGCCAGGCAGAGGTATTTAACATAAAATAGATCTTTATTGTAGGCAAACACCTCAATAATCATACAAATGGCAACAACAAAAGGAGACAGCACCGCTGCTTTAATGAGAAATCAGGGAGGTCAACCCAAAGTGGTAATGACCACTTCAAAGAAAGCAACAATAAGGCTTCAACAGAAAGAGACAGCAACGCTGCTAGCAAACAATATCCAGGCAGGCCACACAAACTAATGAAGGCCGCCGTCACTCATGGGCAATCACTGCTCAGTTAAACACTACTCACAAAGAGCCACACACCAGAAGGCTGGTCACACGCAGCAGGCTGTTCCACACCTAAGCCAGTAGCACACTCTGACCAGCACAGAGGAAATCCACCAGAAACCTCTCCCTCCTCCTCCACACTGCTCTTCTCCAGCTTATATCACCCCTGAGGGTAATTGGTTGTAACGAGAGCAGATGAGCAGCAGGTGTGACCTAAAGGAGAAGGCAGGGGCAGAGGGAGGGGCCAGAACGAAGGAGGAGGAGAGGGAGAAGACAACACCACGCCCACACACTCCCACAGCCTCCCAGGATGTAACAGGCTGACTGAACTGAGGGAACACACGGGAAGGACAACGTAACATCAATGACACGACAGTGAATGAATAGAAACAGAGGGCTTAAATACACAGACTGGTGAGGATGATAATGAAAGACCGGTGAGTACCCAGCTGAACATAATCTAACTAATGATACGTGGGAATAACTGGAACACAATACGCAGGCGGTATGCTGGCACAGAAAACAGATGTGAAAATAAACTGAAGATGACAAAACGGAAAACACTGGGTCAACGACCCAGGAACCCTGACAGTGAGCCTGTTTCTTTGAAATGGGAAAATCAAGAGATGTCAACCAAAACACCAGGAAAAGAATCGTGGAGCTCCATAAGTGTGGCTCAATTTTGAATACAATTTGGTGCCATTTACAATTAAGAAATACAGATAGTTTCTCTGTTTACTCTTAAAGTTAACAAATATGTTTTTTATATTTATCAACCTAAAAAAATTAATTTGATGTTACAATTAAAAAAAGTGTTTGTGTTTTTATCTGAAGAGTTTGTAAATATCTGGTTTCAACTCTATATTTGCTGATGTTGGTGTTTTTCTTGATTGTCAGCACAAAGAGGGAGAGAGAGGAACAGAGAGAGAGAGATGAACAAAGAGGGAGATGGAGAATGAGGACAGAACAGAGAGGGAACAAGAGCAGGTGAGACACACATGTTAGTCAAATGGTTGTTTACCAAAAGTATCACCGTATCATCGTACCTAGTGTTTCTTTTTTGGTTTGTTATTTTTCAAATTCTATATTTATTAAGTTATGCAGGCTAAATAATTATATAAACTTTTCTCAATCTAAATAGTGTACTTTTGTAGAATTAAAAAATAAGTGTAGTGCAGGTCTATGATGATTTTTAGTGCTACTATGATCTAGTTCTGATGTCTCAAAGGCATCTAACCCTAAGATGGCGGCGCACACTGTTGCAGCGGCTTACGGCTCTCCGTCTCAGTACTCCTTTCTTTTGTTTAGTTTGTTTAGTTTGTATGTCCTTCTTATTTTTTTCTGCACTATCAGCTCTCCTTTTCTTGATACACCCGCCAGAGCCTCATAGACATTGGTGACCAGCATCAAACATCTTTTTCACTGGACTTTCTTCGCACGCACAACATCCCGGATCACATAGCGAGACCACCGGACTCCCCGTGGATTGTTATCGGGACTTGGCGGCGGTGCAGATGGAGGGAGAGGAAGCAAAAGCGGGGCCGTAGGTCTGGCATTATGCTGGGGCTAAAAAACAAACCACCTCTGCCGAGCTGCTCTCTCCAACGCCAGATCCCCCGTGCAAAAAACCGATGACCTGGAATTACAACTAGTGGGAAATCGCTATGGTAAATGGCCTGCATTTGTATAGCGCTTTACTCAGTCCCTAAGGACCCCAAAGCACTTTACACATCCAGTCATCCACCCATTCACACACACATTCACACACTGGTGATGGCAAGCTACATTGTAGCCACAGCTGTCCTGGGGCGCACTGACAGAGGCAAGGCTGCCGGACACTGGCGGCACCGGGCCCTCTGACCACCACCAGTAGGCAACATGGGGTTAGTATTTTGCCCAAGGATATTTGGCATGCAGCCAGGAGGCAGCCTGAGATTGAACCACCGCCCTTCTGATTAGTGGCTGACCTGCTCTGCCACCTGACCTATAGCCACCCAAGGCACAGCAGTTCGAGACTGCTGTGCCTTGATCATCACCGAAACCTGGCTTCACCCAGGAATACCCGATGCTAGCGTGCAGCTAGCAGGCCGCACTCTGCTCCGCTGGGATAGGTGTTGTGGCGAATCCACTTAGCCAAAAAAATGGATCGGACATCAATTGGAGAAACGATAGTCTTTATATAAGGCTTCAAAAAGGGGAATGTACAACAAATAAACTGCTCGACTTCAGAGCAACATATAATGGCTTCCCAAACTTTCTTTGCTAGCTAAAACCCAGAGTAACTTTCGTCTACTACAAAGGATTCTGGGAAACGCAGTTTTCTAATGAAAATACCTGTTAAATGCTCCCTTTTAGCAGAAAATTAAATCTATAATTAACAGCTCTCACTAAACATGTGACTAACACTTAAATCACTTACAAAATAATTAAAATGCTGTTATCAAACAAAACTGCAATAAAGTTACAACATCCTCCCCCCCGATGAACAATCTGTTCATCTAAAGCTCTAGGTTATACAACAACTGAATCGGTCTTCTTAACAGAAGTCGTGCGAACTAAGCAAGATCTAACAAGACCGTCTCGACCAGGTAACATTTCTTCAATTCTTCCAAGTTTCCACACTTGTCTGGGGAGGTTGTCATGCCCAATGAGCACGACATCCCCTAGTTTTAGGGGTGTAGGCTTTGAAGCGTCACAGCAATGAGCTGACTTCAGCTCCAACAGATAGTCCCTTCTCCAGGTGTTCCAGAAGTTGGTCATAAGTTTCTGCCGGTATCTCCATCTCCGAGTAATATCCTCTTTGTTAGGTGTTGGATTGTGTGTGTCCTTTGGGATTGACTTGGGTGGTAGAGATGTCAGTCGTTTGCCCACCAAAAAGTGGGCTGGAGTAAGTGGTTGCGGTTCATTTACCTCGTTGTGCACAAAGGTGAGAGGCCTAGAGTTCAGAGTAGCTTCGACTTCCGCCAACACAGTACACATTTCTTCAAAGTGGAGTGAAGCTCTACCTAACACCTTCTTGAGACAGATTTTCACTGATCTGACAAGACGTTCCCTGAATCCACCCCACCAGGCTGCTCTTTCTACAATGAACTTCCAAGTAATTCCTCTTTCCGAAAAAAACTCCAGGAAATGTGGGTCTTTAATTGTCTTCCACAGTTCCTTCAAATCTTGGTCTGCTCTCTTAAATGTTCTGGCATTGTCAGAATATATAACTCTGCATAGCCCTCTCCTGGCAATGAATCTCTTCAACGCTAGCAAAAATGTCTCAGTTGACTGATCTGACACAAGCTCTAAATAGACCGCTCGTGTCACAGCACAGGTAAATAGGGCAATGTAGGAACTTTTCACAGAATCCTCTGTTTTCACATAGAGTGGCCCAGCAAAATCCACACCTGTAACTTCGAATGGTGGTGACTCGGATATTTGGTCCCTAGGCAAAGGTGCAGTTAGCTGATGCCCAGCCTTTGCCTTAAACCTCTTACACACAGTGCATCTGGTCACAATGCTCTTAACCAGCTGCCAAGCCCGGATGATCCAATATCTCTCTCTTATTTGTACAAGAGTGTCCCTCACTCCTGAATGCATCACCCTTTTGTGACAGTCCTGTATCAGCAGTTCTGAAAATCTGTGTTTGTTTGGCAGAATCCAAGGATGCTGCTCTCTGAATGTGAAGTCCGACTGCTGCAGCCTGCCTCCAACACTAAGCAGCTCATCTTCATCAAGGAATGGTTTCAGTTCCTGAATCTTACTGTCATTCATCATAGGTTTTCCTACCTTCAGTCTCTGGACCTCCTGGTTAAAACTGTGATGTTGTGCAACCTTAATCCAGTACTTCTCAGCATCAAGAAGCTCATTTGCTGTCAGCTCACCTCGCATCTTTGGTTGCATGGTTGTTTTTGCATTAGTTATGAACCTCCTAATCCATGCTGTCACTCTGAGCACTCTCTTCAGTTCGCTGCAACTCTCAAGCTTCAGTATTGGTTCACAGAAGTCAGTGTCATTAGCAGCAAACTGCATGGCTATTTGATAACTGGATTTAAGTTCATCTTGTCTGAAATGTTTTCATCTTCAGACTCATGTATCCGATCTTCTGATACAAGAAAACTGGGGCCATTCCACCATAGCTGGTTTTGTAGTAGGGCCTCCACTGATTGTCCTCTTGTGGGCAGGTCAGCGGGATTAGCCTTTCCTGGGATGTGTGACCATGAAGATGGACTCGTAAGAGTCTGGATCTCAGTCACTCGATTTGCAACAAACGGTTTCCACCTTTGTGCCGAACTGCAAATCCAGAGTATTTGCAGTTCGGGTGGAGGATGAGATGGGCTTGCTCCATCTTCAGCGAGTTGATCAAGTTGTTCGCCAATCTGGCCCCAATCACGGCTCCCATGAGTTCCAGATGTGGCAACGTCATTTTCTTTAGGGGAGACACCCTGGCTTTAGATGCGACCAAGCTCATTGTCGTTTCTCCTTCTCGTGTTTTGACTTGCAGATAGGCCACAGCACTGTATGCCCTTTCACTGGCATCACAAAACACATGTAATTCCAAGCCATCTTTGCTTTCTTGTTGCATATTGATTTGGTACCACCTTGGTATGGTGAGCTGGTGTAACTGAGTAAGCTCTGAACACCACTGTTGCCATTCTTGTGCCAGATCTGGTGGCAATTCTTCATCCCAGGAGAGCCCCCTCTCCCACATTGCTTGGAACATGCACTTGACCCTAATGGTGAAGGGGTTCAGAAACCCAAGTGGGTCATAAATTCGTGCTGAGGACTGCAGCACGCTTCGTTTGGTTCCTTTCTTCTCTGTTAGAAGCCTCACTAGTGAACTAAGGTCAAAGGTGAAATCATCTGGCTCTGGCCTCCACACTAATCCAAGCACCTTTAATGCTACTCCATTCGTTTCAGGTGCCATCGTGTAGTTTGTGGAGCTCTTCTCCCATTTCTGCCTCAGTTCAGCTGAGTTTGTCATCCATTTGCAAAGCTCCATACCAGCAGCCGCCAGTATTTCTTTGGCATTCGTCGTTATGTGATACGCCTCTTCCACTGAGCGTGTACTTGAAATGAAGTCATCTACGTAAAGTGACTCCCTTATTGTATTCACCACTTGTGGTTGGCTTGTTTCATATTGTTTTAGATGTCTTTGAATTGTCGCTGCAAGCAGAAACGGGCTTGGTGTAACTCCAAACACCACTCTCGTCATCCTCAGAATGCGCAGGTGATCATTCACTTCTCCATTCGGTGCACCTGAGAACCACAGGATCCTGACTGCATCTCTGTCCCTTTCTGCAAGACGTATTTGCAGGAATGCTTGTTTTATGTCTGCCAGAAAGGCGATTTCGTGTTCCCTAAATCTAAGGAGAACACTGAGCAGATCTGGATTCAAATTTGGGCCCGTAAATAAGCAGTCATTCAGCGACAGACAGCCTTCTTCATGGGACGATGCATCAAAAACCACTCTTAATTTTGTAGTTGCTTTGTCCTCTCTCAGCACTGCATGGTGAGGCATATAATACATTACAGAATCTGTGCTGCTGTTTGGTGTCACTTCCTCTGCAATGTTCTGGTCCAAGTAGTCCTCCACCACTTGATTATACCTGCTGAAGAGTGTGACATCCTTCTTAAATCTTTTACTCAGACATTTCAGCCGTTTTTTGGCAACTCTATAGTTGTCTGAGAGCTCTACCTTCTCTGGCTTCCATGGCAACTCCACCTGATATCGTCCATCTTTAAACATAGTCGTTCTCTCAAACATCTGCAGAGCCTCATCATCTTCTGGGTTCTTTGTTGTCTCATTTGTAATACCCAGAGACTCTATTTCCCAGAATGCTTTCAGTTGCTTGGAGAGGAGTTTCTCTTCCTCACATGGAATGAACATGCAGGTTGCCTCTGTAACAGTTGATGCAGAGACTGGCCCTGAACAGACCATCCAAAGGTGCTCTCCAGTGCCACCAATGTTTCTGTAAGTCTCTCCACCCTTCCTGTCACTGCCAATAGTAGTCAGCTCCTATGAGGACAGCAAGCTCTGGTTCCTCGATGGATCCTGGGAAGTCAGCCAGTTGTAGTCCTCTCTTCTTAAGCTCATGCTGGATCTGTTCACCAGGAACCTTCATTATTGCCGAGCACACTTGTGGGGTCTCCTCAGCTTCTATTACAATACTCTGGCTAGGATCCCAGATATTTTGTAGCATAACCTTCACTATGCCGCGCTGTGATCTTGTGGGAAAGGAGGATCCAAATGTGTGTAGTGTCAATGTCTCTTGCCTTATAACTGGTAAATTTAGGCTCTTCACAAACGTTTCATGTATGAAGCTTCTTTGGCTGCCTCCATCTAATAAGCAACGAGCTATCCTTCTGCCTGACGGGCCTTCAATCCACACCTTTGCAGTCTGTAGCAACACAGTATTCTGTTCACCTGGTTTCACTCTTACTGAATGAGGGAGCACGGAGGAGACCACTGCTTCTTCTGGTTGGGATGGGGCCTGTACATCCACCCTTTCACCACCGCACACAGCAACGTGATGTCTCCGTCCACATTTCTCACAGGACACATTCTTGGTCTCACAGAATCTTGCAATGTGTTTCTGTTCCAAACACACAAAACATCTCCCCATTCTCTTTAACTTGTCCTTTCTTTGAAGTGCGTCATTATTTGGGCAGTTTTGCGATTTGTGATCGTCACTCTCACAGAATATACAGGTGTTTTGTTTCTGGCTGGCTGTGTACAGGGCAGCAGTAGATTGTATGCTAGGCCTTTTAAACCTCACATCACTGAACGGTGGCTTGTACAGTTTATTTTCAGCTTTCTGTGGGTTGTACAACTTTGTAATTTGCAGCGCTCTTTCCCTGCTCTGAACCTCCTTCTGTAGGAATGTGACCATTTCTGACACTTTCCACTCTTCATCTCCATTTCTCTGACCGCTGTATTCAAGAGCTATATCATCTGGAATCATCTTTAGCAATATTGGGCATAACATGCTTCCGTAGCTTTCTGACACTACACCCAATGACTCTAAACTTCTGATCTGAATTTCACATTCATCATATAGCTGCCTCAAAGCATGCACATCAGAGGATTTTTTAACAGGTGTGAGGTTCAGCAGTTTTGACATGTGCGCACTAATTACTACATCCTTTCTTCCAAATCGGTTTTGCAGTAACTCAATTGCGTTGTCATAATTTTCATCTGTCAACATCAGTCCTGCAACTGCCTTTGCTGCTTGGCCAGTGAGATAGGTTTTCAAATAGGTAAACTTCTCTCTTTTGCATAGTGCATCATTGTGGTAAATAACAGCTTCATATTGACTCCAAAACTCCTGCCACAAACTGGCATCTCCGTCATATTTGTGAATGATCAGCTTAGGAAGCTTTACCGATGCTCTCTGTGCCAGTGAATGAGCAGAGCTAACGTCACTCACCCTTTGATGCGCGGCTCGTTCGCGGCAATCCTCATTTCTCTTAATTATGCGCCGTGCACGGCTCTTGGACAGGATGATGCGCTCCTTATATTCCTCTGCGCTTTCGATCTCCATTTCCAGGTCATCCAGAGCTGTTTTACGTTCTATTTCACTATCTAAAGCATACAAGCTGAGCTCCTTTGCCGACAGCATTTCCAGTAATGCGCTCAGATGGTCAGTGTCCGGATCTGGTTTAGCCATTTCGGAGTCAATTTGATGTACAAGTCGTGTGGTAGCACCTCTTATCGTCCCACGTTTCCGTTTTGTTCTTTCCATTTCTCTCTGATGCTCGTCATCCGCCACTCCCGCAGCCCCGGTGGCGGCGGCTCCATGTAAATCCTGTTCGCTCATTTCTCCCAGGTTTCGGCACCAAAAAATGTTGTGGCGAATCCACTTAGCCAAAAAAATGGATCGGACATCAATTGGAGAAACGATAGTCTTTATATAAGGCTTCAAAAAGGGGAATGTACAACAAATAAACTGCTCGACATCAGAGCAACATATAATGGCTTCCCAAACTTTCTTTGCTAGCTAAAACCCAGAGTAACTTTCGTCTACCACAAAGGATTCTGGGAAACACAGTTTTCTAATGAAAATACCTGTTAAATGCTCCCTTTTAGCAGAAAATTAAATCTATAATTAACAGCTCTCACTAAACATGTGACTAACACTTAAATCACTTACAAAATAATTAAAATGCTGTTATCAAACAAAACTGCAATAAAGTTACAACAATAGGACAAAGGACTCCGGTAAGAGCAGGGGGGGGGGAGGGCTCTGTATTTACGTGCATGAAAGCTGGTGCAACAACGGGACAATTATAAACAGTCACTGCTCCCTGAACCTCGAGTACATGTCAGTAAGATGCCGGCCTTTTTTTCTACCGAGAGAGCTAACAGTAGTGATCATCACGGCTGTGTACATTCCACCCGATACCAACGTAAACACGGCGCTCTCTATCCTGCTGAACACCATTAACGAACAGCAGCGCGCCCACCCGGACGGTGTTCACATAATTGCAGGTGACTTTAATAAGGCCAACATAAAGACTGTACTCCCAAAGTTCTATTAGCATGTCAAATGTCCCACCAGAGGAGAAAACACTCTAGATCATGTTTACTCCAACATCAAGCATGCATATAGAGCCATACCCCTCCCCCACCTCGGTCAGTCCAACCACCTCGCCCTCCTGCTCTCCCCAGCCTACACCCCCCTCAGGCGCAGTGTCAGGCCCACCACAAAGACTGTTACAACCTGGCCGGAAAATGCTCTCTCCAAACTACAGGACTGCTTCACAGAGACAGACTGGGACATATTTGAACACCAGGAACTAGAAACTTTCACAGGATCAGTACTGGACTACATCAAGTTCTGTACTGCAAATGTGACTGTGGACAAAAGCATTCGGGTTTTCCCAAACCAAAAACCTTGGATGACCAGCGAGGCCCGCTCACTCCTCAAAGCTTGCGATGCCGCCTTCAGGTCAGGTGACAGAGCTCTGTACAGGGCTGCTCGAGCTGACCTGAAAAGGGGGATTAAAAAAGCCGAGCCAGACCTCAAAAGAAACATTGAGTCCCACCTGTCCAGCAACAACACACGGGAGGTGTGGCAGGGAATGCAAGACATCATCAACCACAGAGGCAGCACTGCGAAAACAGAAAACCTGAGCACAATGTCAGACTTGTGCTCCTAGCAGTGAACCCCAGGAAGGCGGCCGGTCCAGACGGAGTACCTGGCAAGGTACTAAGAGCATGCGCACACCAGCTCACCCTCATCTTCACCAGACTCTTCAACCTCTCACTGGATCATGCAGCCATCCCATCCTGTCTAAAATCAGCCACAATGAGCGACCGTGGCTCATGAGTTGGGCGTTCACCTTGTAATCGGAAGGTTGCCGGTTCGAGCCCCGGCTCGGACAGTCTCGGTCATTGTGTCCTTCACCTACCGCCTACTGGTGATGGCCAGAAGGGCCGATGGCGCGACATGGCAGCCTCGCTTCTGTCAGTCTACCCCAGGGCAGCTGTGGCTACAACTGTAGCCTCATTTCTGCTGTTCAATAGGCTTCTGAACAAATGTAAAGTTTTTTAAATTATACAAAATGCAAAACGTGTCTCTAATAAAACCGCTGTAACTTCAGAGGTAATGTTCATATGTTGATTAATGGTTTTCTTTCATTTTTGATGTACTGCAGAATATTTTTATAAAATCCCAGGCCAGGAAAATCACCTTCATGTTTTTCTGTGTTTTATCTTCAGCTACTTTGACACAGAGGCATCTGCTGTGATGCTTACACCTTTGATAAAGTCTTGCAAGTGTCAGCTTCCTTTTTATAGATGCAAAAATATGTAAATGTACTGATCTGAATTATAATATTCCTGACTGTCTGAGGCAAATTTTCCCAGATTTAAATCAAATTGAATCGAATCGAATTGAATTGAATCGTGGATCGAATCGATTCGGGACCTTGTGAATCGGAATCGAATCGATTCTAGAAAACAGTGAGGATACCCAGCCCTAAATGAGACTTAAATTATTACAAATAAATTATTACAAAATATTAAAAAAAATATATATATATATAAATGGAGGCTTTGCCTGTGGTGGAATGTATACAATGCATGAAAAAATCTTTACTGCAGATACTAATTTGACTAATTTAATAATACTAATTTTGTGTTGTAAGATTTGTGACTTTCATGCTTTCATAGTGGTACTTAGCAGAGCTTGGCATTTTTTATCAGGTGGTACACACTGTAAAAAGTTTGAGGAACACTGATAAGGTAAGTGTATGTGTGCTTTTGGAAAACATTTAAAGCTGCTGTACAGAATCTTTGAAACAAGCTAGCTTAAAACATTTTTAGAATATAAACAGAGCACTCCTGCTTCTCTTTACAGCTCCTCACGTACGTACTGTGGCAGTCATACAGACAACTGTACGGTCCAAAAGTTGGCCTACCTACTGGCTGAGGTTTTAGTAGAGTTGTGGCTGAACTACATAAAAATATATAATTCATTTTATTCTCCCCAATCAATTATAATGTTGGAATGTTGTTAAAGAGGGTCAAAAATGTTTCAACCCAGTTTGTTTAGCAGATTCTGTATAGCAGCTTTAATATAGGGAGAACACAACTTCCAGATTGTGTGAGTAAAATTAGTTGTTTTTTTCTTTGTCAGTTTAACAGTTTCTGTTTTGTCTGTCACTTTTCCCTCTCTGTTTTCTTACCTGGTTCTTCCTGATCTTGTACTTTCTCCTGACATTCCCTCTTTCCTCTCTCCCTGTTCGGACTGACAATCATACACAAATAGATTGTATTAAATTAGATGAAAAATCACATTAATATGAAAAAAATACTATTAAGATCACTAGCAAAAAGTCCTCTCTCAGTGTACTTTCAACCAAAAGGCAAATAACCAAACCACATGAACATCTAATAAAAGATATAAATATTGAAACACTGATCCAACATTATCCTTTATTGATGGATCATTTGATCTTACACTTTTACCTGAATGTGGCTCCTTTTTTTGAAAAAACTTCCTTATATCCATTACTCATATATCGATTACACACACACACACACACACACACACACACACACACACACACACACACACACACACACACACACACACACACCAGGAGTTATAAGGTTAATGGGCATCCAGTCAGTTAGCTAGTTAGTATCCATTTCAAACAGGAAAGTGGTAACAACAGTAGGCTACGGACAATTTAAATTTTTAGATTTTAAATAGGTTATATAAATTTCAATGGGAGCAACAGGACGGTCAAATGTAGCTGATTTTACTACAGAGCAGGACGGATTGTAGGGTAGCAAACATCGTCGGAAAACACGTTTTCAACACTGCAGGTTACCTGGGTGTAATGTTTTTCAGCTGAAAAGAAACCTGGTCTGACTCCTACCTAACTATATAAAGAGTAACTGAAGGTTAAATGCAGCTAATATGTCCTGTTTTAAGCCAGGCTCTTACACCTCCGCTCTGCTGCGTCTCAGCCACTATCGCTCTGGCAGCAAGAGCACTAGAGCCAGAGTAGGGGAGAGGCGAGCTGGAACAAACCATTTTGGGAGGGGGGGATATCTATACTTTTGTTGTTGAAATGTTACATTTAAACCAAGTACTGTAATCTTTTTATATTTTTAGTAGTGTGTCACACAAACAGCAAATATTGTGGGGAAAAAAAGTAAGAAATCTTTGGGGGTGCTTTGATTCATTTTGAAGCTCCCCCCAAAAATGGGCTAAAATCGCCCCTGGTTCTGGGTCTGGTTGAATTGGGGTTTAGTCTGTGTGTCTTGATACAGCCCCGACTTTGTTCTGCCGTGCTGCTTAATTAAAAAACTAGTTTAAGGTGTCCTGCAGATGTGATATATATTTTTCCCTATATGAAAGTCATTCTTTTTTGAACAAAACTCAAAACAGAGCCAATTAATCTTTCAGTCATTTCTAACCCCCCACCCCAAATCCCACATGCATACTACCCTTTAGGGCTAAGCCCCGGGTGTATCAAATGTCTGCCTCCGCCTCTGCTTGTCAACCCTAAAAGATTTGACAAAATCCACAGAACTCCCCACTCCCCCAGTCATGGGTTTACTTTCTATCCCTTGCACCAACCTCCATATACTTGTGAAAAGAGATTTCAGTGTAGCATCCACCACCCTCTGAATTTTCTTCCATTTGAGCTGCACAATGCGCCAACACTGAACTCATTTAAAAAGCTCCTCAAAACTCAACTATTCAACAATACCTTTAACCTGTAGATTTTATTCATTTGTTTGTTGTGTTAATAAAAATGTTACTGTTATCTATCCAGTGATCCATCTGTATGTAGCAGAGAAAAAAAACTATCATTATTATTATTATTATCTGTGTGCCCATGCAGTTTTTGGATACAGCTTGCTGACATTTGCTGATAACCTGGTGCTCAACCTTCTCATCCAAAAACAAGAATTTTGGCTCCAAAAATCCAGACTGCCACCAAAATACCAATGCTAACATCCAAACATAGCTCCACATTTGGATATCAGCAAAATGTTGCAGACAAATCGTTTAAACATTGCTATAAGTAATTTGAATCAAAGGATTAAACAGTTAGTGTCTAATAGAGGCTTTTGGTTGTCCTGAGGTATGTTATTGTTTTCTAATGAATGTACATCAGACTTTTATATTTTATTTGCAACAAAGTCATGTGGAAAAAAAGGACAGGACGTTTCCCAGGACTCTTGGTAGCCCTGTGAAAAGTAAACCCATGCAGAGTGTTACTGTCATGGTCCTGGGTCGTTGACCCAGTGTTTTGAGTTTATTGTTATTATTTTCCATTTTCTGCTGTTTTGTATTCGTTCTTATGGTTGTGTTGTGTTTGTTGTGTGTTTAGTGTTTCTATCATCCCTACCTGTGTCCTTCCTCTGTGTTCTGTTCGTGTCCCCGAGTTGGTATTGTGAAACAGTCTGTGAGTTTCCTGTTTTACTTTGTTTGTGTTTACCTCTGTTTGTGTTAGTTTCCCCAGTTTAGGTTTATGTTTAGTTCTGCCCTCACCTTGGGTTTTTCACTGTAAATAAATCTCCACCTGCATCTCCACTGCCATCTGCATCTTGGGTCCTCTTTCATTCCACCACACGACTGCTGCCCAGCCGTGACAGTTACTGTGGTATTATATTGTTTGTCTGAATCCCTAAAGCATTCATTCCAAAAGTTGTTTAATGTTTTTGTGGCTATTTTTGCTATCAATGTACCTTGACTGTGGCACTCATGTTAGTTCGTAATGTAAGTGTTTTAACCTTTATAAATGGTAGCTATGCCCAATGTTGAATATAACCTAACCTTTAAGAGCTATTGCAGCATTAGCTTTCCTTCCTCTGCAAGTTTCCCCTACACTCACTATGACATTTTCACAGAACAACAATAGTAATAATATGCTCTTGTATCTATTCAAAAGTTGCACCTTGGACTCAGCTCATTTCTATTTTTTTAGTCAACAGTTCCATCCATTCAAATCATGTATTCTTTGAATATATTATTTAAAAATGAATTATGAATTCCAGCAGAGAAAAGTTCCTCTCCCCGCGAGCTGCTTGCTGCATCTCGATTTCATTTATTTCTTAGTTGCTTTTCAGACTTGATGCATCTACATAACACCACAGAAGAGTTGTTCAAAGGACATAAAGATTAAAGTTTTCTTTACAATCTTAAAAAAAAAAAGAAAAAAAAAAGAAAGAAAAAACATTAACTCTTAAAAATCAAAAGTGACCAATTTAGCCAGTTTAGGTTTAGAAAAGTAAAAAACATTTGGCCGATCATTTCTATTTTAGTCCACTTGCTTAAAATGGTTTGACAGGGTTAGTGACAGAGTTGAGAGTAATTCACCAACTAGCATATCCCAAGGCTCCCAATACTGTATGTTGGATACCATGCAATCAATGAATAAATAATTACTACCCAAAGGGTAATATTAGGTGTTAGAGTTACAGCATTGTGTACCTCTATGCAGTCAAATTCACCTAGTGACAGCAAGCAATCCCCATCAACCTTTTATCTACAGGTTGGAGAATACCCTTTTTCCCTAGCAAGCAGAGGCTAGGTAACCTGGCCTGTATAATTGGGCTTAGCAATCTATTTTACAGTGATCAGGTATCACTAACTTTTCCCTAGTGATCCATAGTTCCCAAGTGGTTGCCAGTCATCCTGTGTTACTGGAATAGACACATAAAACAAGTCGTTAGAGAAGAGATTTTCTTTTAATCCAATTAAATCCTCTACGTTACAACAGAATGATATTTGAGGGGAACACATAAAAGTATTAATTGAGGTGTTTGCAAACTGTTTCAAAGTATTAATTCTGCGTTAGTTTAAATGTAAAGATCACAGACAAATCTTTCAAACTGTATGTGACCTCTTATGCATTTATATTTTATTATCTCTTTCTCAGTATCTCTTCATCGCCACTGTTCTCTCCTCTTTTTCATCCTCTTCCTCACTTCCTCACTTGACAGCTGAGGTAAACAGACTGTGGTGTTACCGGTTTCAGACATAGCAGCAACTGGCACACAATCTAGGGAACACCAATCCTATAAAAAAGTGGATTAACAGATAAGAGACCAAAATAAGCATCTTACTCTAGCCAAAGCTGGTTTTTGAGCTACAAATAATCCATTCAGCCAATGCTTAACCTGCACAGAGTGTAAATCATAATAAACTAAAACATTTAACAAGTGAAACATTATGAATTATAAATGACTTCAAACTAATTAAACATACATTTACACACAAATAAAGTGGAATTTATGGTTGCTGTCCACTAAACTCCAGGGCCTGCCCATGGTGGTGGTCCATATTCCATCTGCTTCTAGGGACACTCAGTCAGAATATTGGAGGACTGGAGGGCATAAACCAATCACTCCTCTATATCTGACCAAAAACAGTATATGGACGGACACATTTGTGGGACTTATCCTGATTAATTTGGGTTGAATCACATATTTGTAGCTAAATGATAAAAAAAAAATCTGAGAGTTGTAACACAAAACAGCTCAGTTTACAATCACATAACGTCTTCACAATCAACATTTGCACCCAGTATACTGTGCTAGTTGAAACACAAAATTCTTCTTAATGTCATGTACACTGAAGTGGTCTCAAATGCAGAACTGAAGGTTTTCACAGTCAGTGCACATTTATTTACAGTGAAATCACAACAAAGCTTTATTTACACAACTGTGTGATTGGGGATTTGGGCTCCAGGAGAAAGGGAGCAGGCATCCAGTCATCAACATACTTCTGCACACTCACAGTCAAACTGTCATACCAGGGGAGGGGAATATCAAGAGAGGGCTGAACA
Organism: Maylandia zebra; assembly: GCF_041146795.1. NCBI lineage: Eukaryota > Metazoa > Chordata > Actinopteri > Cichliformes > Cichlidae > Maylandia > Maylandia zebra. The sequence continues at coordinate 4,524,934 of NC_135177.1, read as the reverse complement.
GAGAAAGGAGAACAACATTAAAATAAAATTTAGAGGCGAGAATAACAGGAGCAAAACATAGTCACAGAAGCCAGGGGTCCGTTCTTCGTACCTCGCTTACTACATCCAAGATCAAATGACACATCCAAGATCAAATCATCGCGCCAACTTTGAGCTCGCTATTCCGGTTCTCCGAACACACCTGTTGTTGACGATTAGTATAGCTGGACGAAGTAATGTGAGATCACTGGGTGGCTTAACAGGGGCTACGCATCGATAGTAGAAACATTGATCGGCAACCCTTTGATTGGTCGGCGAAAATGTCGAAGGAGCATGCTCAGTATTTTTCGGCAGCAGAGCAAGAACTCTTGATTGAGGGATTTCAGGAGTTTCAGAGTTTAATTAAAATGCAAGGGAACACTGCAAAGGCTGCAAAAGCAAGGAGAGAGGGCTGGCAGAAAGTTGCTGACAAATTAAACTCGTAAGTAATTTAATAATAATAATAATAATGGATTGGATTTATATAGCGCTTTTCAAGGCACCCAAAGCGCTTTACAATGCCACTATTCATTCACTCTCACATTCACACACTGGTGGAGGTAAGCTACAGTTGTAGCCACAGCTGCCCTGGGGCAGACTGACAGAAGCGAGGCTGCCATATCCCGCCATCGGCCCCTCTGGTCAACACCAGTAGGCAGTAGGGAAAATTTATTATATTATATTATATTACATTATATCATATTATATTATATTATATTATATCATATTATATTATATTACATTATAACCTCTTTCACATTAGAGCCACAACAGGACCCACTTGCTTTTAGTCTCTTGGAAAGAGACCCTGAAATAATCTGTTTGTTTGTTTATAACAGCAACCAAGAAAAGGGCAGAGCAAAAAAAGACAGGTGGTGGTCCTGCACCCCCTCGTCAACAAGTTGGTTAAGTAAATAATACCCTCACGGGAAAATCGATATCTCTCTATGAGCACACTGTCGCGCTGAGCCAAAGGATCCTGTCTATCCCGCAATATACGCTGAATTCTGAAAACTCTCCTTATCAATCTTGCACCTTCCGCAATGGGTTGCTCGCGTACAAACGGACAGGACATGGCTGCGACAGACTTCCCAAATCCACCTTCGCTTTTATAGCCGTGGTCTCTCATCTTGATTACACGAAGTAATTTACTATTACTACTCTAAAATATGAATTACATCTGAAATAATCAAATACATGAAATAGAATGATTAATAGTACATTTCCCTTTTTTAAGGAAATGACCTGTATGTATCTGTATGAAATCAATAAAAGAATCAAGTGCTGCATTATCTTTAGTTACATTGATTTATGGAAAAACAGTGGAAAAATATCGCTGTTGCTTTCGTATAAATGAAGCGGACATACCTGAGTGGCCGCGATCTAATTCTGTTTACATAAAGTAAACCTGCTCCCGAGCAGGTTTACGCTTACGGATCTGTTGCTATGACAGCAAGTCCCGGATGAGCTTCGGAGAACCGAACGATCCAGTGCCAGACGTGTTCCGCTGCTGAAGCCAGTGCATGCCCAGGCCCGTCTGAAGTTTGCCAGAGAGCACATGGATGATACAGCAGAGGATTGGGAGAATGTCATGTGGTCAGATGAAACCAAAGTAGAACTTTTTGGTATAAACTCAACTCGTCGTGTTTGGAGGAAGAAGAATACTGAGTTGCATCCCAAGAACACCATACCTACTGTGAAGCATGGGGGTGGAAACATCATGCTATGGGGCTGTTTTTCTGCCAAGGGGACAGGACGACTGATCCGTGTTAAGGACAGAATGAATGGGGCCATGTATCGTGAGATTTTGAGCCAAAACCTCCTTCCATCAGTGAGAACTTTGAAGATGAAACAAGGCTGGGTCTTCCCACATGACAATGATCCAAAACACACCGCCCGGGCAACAAAGGAGTGGCTCCTTAAGAAGCATTTGAAAGTCCTGGAGTGGCCTAGCCAGTCTCCAGACCTCAACCCCATAGAAAATCTGTGGCGGGAGTTGAAAGTCCGTGTTGCTCGGCGACAGCCCCAAAACATCACTGCTCTCGAGAAGATCTGCATGGAGGAATGGGCCAAAATACCAGCTACTGTGTGTGCAAACCTGGTAAAGACCTATAGTAAACGTTTGACCTCTGTTATTGCCAACAAAGGTTATGTTACAAAGTATTGAGTTGTATTTTTGTTATTGACCAAATACTTATTTTCCACCCTGATTTACGAATAAATTCCTTACAAATCCTACCATGTGGATTCATGGATTTTTTTTTCACATTCTGTCTCTCACAGTTGAAGTGTACCTCTGGTGCAAATTACTGACCTGTCATCATTTTAGGTGGGGGAACTTGCACAATCGGTGGCTGACTAAATACTTTTTTGCCCCACTGTACATTTTCTTTTTCCAGCTCCCTCACTTTGACCTGTCTGACTTTACCGTTACTGTTATTTATCACATTAACCCTCTCAGGCTCAAATTAAGTTTTTGTTGCTAATGCACAAAAGAATACCTGCAGTGGTACTTCTGAGTAAAAAAACCCCTCAAAATATGTATGTGGGGTAATCAGGTTGTTAGCTTTTACTTGTTGCAAATCTGCAATGCCTGCCTTGAGAGGGTTAAAGTAAAAGCTTGCAGGAATACGGTTTACTGATTAATTTATACTAAAACATTTTGAAGCTGTTTAGGTGAGAAAAAACACCATATGGTGAGTCAACCCTTAGCTGTGATGAGAACACAGACTTCGTGCTCAGTGGCTCAGTGCGGCAGCCTGTGCAACAAGGTGCTCATTATATTTCAACTCATGCAACATGACAGCACTATATTTTGTTCTGCCCTTTGCAGCACAGGGAAGAACGGAATTCTTTTTTTATACACATGGATACAATTAGTTTAATTAGTTCACCCACTTTTAAGCTTACCAAGCATCTCAGTGTGGAAATCCCATTACAACTCTTGAATGTGCAAGAGTCTACGGTGCATTTTAGCCCCTCTGATAACCACTGGGTGATAAAGAAACTACTGGGAACAAAGAATAATTCATACACATAAATGGCACAAAAATGAAAGCTTCCAAGATACATGGATTGCAGTGCTGCTTTGAATCATTCCAGAGAGAACCTAATCGAGTGCAGACATACAGACTTGAACTGTCAGTTGACCCAGCACATGATAATAAATCTGTTAGGAGTGCTTAAAAATATCTTGATGAGTAAAAAAAGACAAGTTCATTAGTACTTTTTCTTATGATAATTAACACTAAATCAAAATCAAGCTAAGTCAGACTGCTGGTTGCAGGGACATCATTAGTGGAAACTAATCCTTGATTGATTAGCTTCCACTAAATTGATTGATTTCCCCCCCCTCTTTTTTTAATGGAAACTGGAGTTGGTTGAGCAGCAAATGTTCTACAAATATTATTCTGGTCTGGATTTTAAGTAAGGACACTTTCTCAGCATTTTTATCCTTAAAATGGACCTATCGTGGTCTATAGGGGACCTCTTATTAAGTATCACATTTTTATTCTTGGACTAAAGCAACTTTTTATCATTCACAGGTCAAAATAATTAGTTTATTTTTATTATATTTTAAATATAATATTATATATTATATATATTATTATATTTTGTCAGTTTCTCCTCAGCTCAGCTTGTCCCTGAAACATGAGACAGAATACTTTAATGTGCAACATTCTCAGAGATGGAAATAGATTTAAAGAGCTGTAACCCAGCTGGAGAAATGGGTAAAAATAAGATGAGCTTTATAAGGTATTTGTTTAGTTTCAGAATCATTCTTTTATTTGTTTTATTTTATTGTCACAAGAAGTGATAATGTGGAAAAAATGTGTTTATTTCCACACTTCCTGCTGTGCCTAGCAGGAGCTTTTATTTTGAAGGTTAACAGGAAGTGAAGTGTTTTTACATGGCGTATTGATACCAGCAATTCAAGGAAAAGAAAAATCCGCAGCTATCTTGATTAGCAGCAGCAACTGCCGCAGTTACGGAAGCAAGGATTCATAAAAGTTGTCAAAAAGTGTTCAGATGTTATTGGCTAACATTTCAATAGTGAGTTGAATGTTAGACAGAGCTGCCGAAATCAGCAGAGGTGGCCGCTAAGTTAATAGTGTTCCACATGTGTCAGTCAGGTCTTTTAGTGAGCTTTGAGCTCCACGACAAAAGACCAGTGATTCCAATTGATGGCGAGCCTCCCAGTGTGATTTCCAGGATCCAGATCTGCCCAACCAGTCAGACGGCCAATGGTTTATCTGGTTTCTGGTAGGATTCCACCAGTCACCCCAACTGGCAACAGTGAACGGATAAAAAGAGTGCACTCCAGACTATAAAAACACTAAGTGTCACTGGACCCCTTTTTTGCTGACTGACAGATCATTCCCTCATTCGATCTGTGTTTTGACTTGACTGACCCTCTACTCTATAAACTCTAAGGAACAAACTGAACTATAAGGTTGCAACCTAACAAATACTTTCAAAGGGACAATTTCAATGATTAAGGACAATGCATTTTATTTCTATTTTTATTTCAAGGGCCCTAGTTGTTGTTTTGCTGTGAAACTGTTATTGTTGAAACTAAAGTCACAGTTAACTGAAATTTCTGTGTGTTATGATCAGTGTTGGTCAAAAAAGTAATCAGTAACTAATTACTGATTACTTCCCCAAAAGAGTAATCCCGTTACTTTACTGATTACTTATTTTCAAAAGTAATTAATTACTTAGTTACTTTTAGTTACTTTTAAAAACACGATTTACAACCTGAATAGGTATAAAGCAATAGATCTGTCAACCCAATTCTACTTTTTCTGCATAATCCATCATACAAAATGTAATCAAATGGAAAAGTCTCTTTTTTTTAAACTTGTTTTATCCGTTTTAATCTTTTAACTTTATGCATCAAGCAAAAATTAAATTATATGGACCATTCTCTGGCTTGAAGAAATTAGTTTAACATTTTATTTTATGTGCTGGAATGTACAGAAAATATTCTGCACATTCCAGCACATAAAATAAAATATTTTTTGTGTTTACACTCAGTCTTTCAAATAGATGCAAGTAAAACACAGCAGAAAGTAAATAAAATTAAAGACTAGCAGTCCTGTTGCTCTATTTTCACCTGTAAAGTAGGAGTGAGGCAGGCGGAGGTGTGCTCTGGTGAAGGTGTGGCGCAGCGGTCAGTGGAAGAATCCGTGAGTTTCTCTGTGAATTTCCCATTACGTCGTTGCGCACTCTGAGCTTGTTTAGGGTTTTTTTCGGAGTAAAAAGAAGTTTTCTTCCCACGCACAACGGACGCTAATGTTTTTGTCACTTTTTATGGAATCAAACTCAAAGTAAGGTCAGTACTTCCAAGCTTTAAACGCTGCATGCTCATACTCTCTCCTGCACTCGATATATGATCCATTGTTGATCTGCACACAGCTGTTGTCACAAACGTTGCACTCGCTTACGTCACTGTCATGAGACATTCTTGCAAAAAAATCACGGTTTTAGTAACGCAGTAACGCAGCGTTCCTACGGGAAAGTAATGGTAATCTAATTACCATTTTTGCAATAGTAATCCCTTACTTTACTTGAAAAAAGTAATCAGATTACAGTAACGCGTTACTGCCCATCTCTGGTTATGATTATTCGCACTCATGTTCAGCTCCTCCCCGAACCTAGAGTGAGGTGTATTTACCCAGGAGTGGGTTACAGAGAGAACATGAGAGAAAGATAGGAGATTATTTATTACAAATTATTGTAAGAATTATTATTACAAACTTAGAGTGATGCATCATGGTAAGCAGGTACAGAACTGGCTGTGTGAGTTTATATCAATGTATATCTAATGTGACGATACCAATTAACCAGATTTTGTCTTTTATACTAACTTTTTGGTGTCTATAGGGTTGGAAATCACCGATAGAGATTGTGTGACATCTGGTTATACCATGTTGAATTAGCTAATCCACAAAGTGCTTTTAATTCCAGACCAGTAGCACAAGTCAGCTGGTCATATCCATGACAGAAAGAAAATTGCAATGGAGTTTGCAGTGCAATTATTATGTGACAAATTTTTATTGATTCTTTTCCACATGTTGCATGCAACACTAATCTGTTTCTCAAGCTTACGCTTCCTCCTACATTACTTGGAGCAGTAAAAGAAGGTTTTACAATAGATTATAAAGAGATTAAAAAAAAATCAGCAATCCATCGATCCATCCTCTTCCCCTTATCCTTGGCCGCAGGAACTCCAAGTCGTTCCCAGGCCAGCTGAGAGATATAATCTCTCCAGCATTTCCTGGATCTGCCCCGGGGCCCCCTCCCCATGGGACATGCAGAGAACAGGAGGGGCCAGGAGGCATTCTTGTCAGATGCCCGGACCAAATGAACTTGCTCCTTTCGATATGGCGTAACGGCTCTACTCCCAGATGCTGAATCTCCACACCTAAGGGAGAGGCCAGCCATCCTTCTGAGAAAGCTGATTTCTGCCGCTTGTATTCACAGTCTCTTTCTTTTGGTCACTACCCAAAGCTTGCTACTATAGGTGAGGGTGGGGACATAAATTGACCAGTAAATCGAGAGCTTCGCTTTTATATTGGCAGCACAAATTGAATTCTAATCTCATGAAAATACATTCATATGTCATATTTATTACATTCATTTTATTACAAGTCATTTTGATACTTGTAAGGCTTAAAATTCAGGATGTAGCTTTTTCAAATTGGCAAGTGTGGTGATGCAAGGATCGGTGTCTGTGTTATACCTGTCCAGTTTATGAATGCAGGTTGATAATCAAGTTAATCAAAATATACAGTGTTGACTCTGCAACTAATAATCTTTAAGGATAAAAAGTGAAGTTGAGACAAATTTAGTGGTAGTTTAGTGGTTTAACAGTGTAACAACCCATATGGAAAAGAAATAGTAAAAACTTATATGATTTAACTCATGAAAGTGGCCACTTTCATGAGTAAATCATATAAGGCTTACATGAGTTACTCATGAAAGTGGCCACTTTCTCATTACTTTCATATATTGTTTTAGTAAGTATCCAAAACATACAAGTTTCATTATATAATTTTTCAAGGGATCTTATATTTGTTTTCACTCTTGTATGCTTTTCATACAAGTTTCACACAAGACAGATACAAACTTTATAAGATTTATATATATCTTTTCCATATGGGAACCAATTAAAATTATAATGATATCTTCTTCTCTGTTCATTCTGTATTCAGCGACAAAACCTGTAATGAGAAATAAGATTGGTATGCTGTCCAGGTACAGCCTGCTAAACTGAAACAGAGGGTGAATGGTTTTTCAAATAGCTCTCCATCACTGTTCTCTGGCAATTCATGTTGCTTTATCTGACTCTCCTTGACTCATGCAGATGTTTCTTCCCACCTTTTAATCTGGGGGTAATTAGTCAGGAAGAGGGGCTGTGCTGCATGAATTGGCTTAAAGCTTATTCTCAAAACATAAAGTTAGGCCCATAATTGGACAAAGACACTTGTTATTTTTATATGTGGTCCCTTTTTCATCTTGATTGTTATGTAAAATCCAATCAGGTGGTATAAGGAAGCAAAACTACAAATAAGTAAAACATAATAATTAGTTAAAGACCAACAGAATAAATGTCTGGTTCTACAAAGATCTCTCCACAGTGCACTGTCAGCTACAAGGGAATAATAGCACAAGAGCAGACCCACCAGAGCTGAAACTGGGCAATACCGGAAGATTATCTGGGGAAAGGACAGATCACACAACAATGCTCAATAGCTCAAATGTGCCACTTTTCTGTAGTTCTTTTTTTAACCCTTGTATGGTGTTCGGGTCTGTGAGACCCGTTTTCAGTTTTTTTCAAAAGAAAAATTAAACAATGAATTATTTTTTCAACCTGAAATTCATTGACTTTGGCTTATTTTCTGTGAAGAACATAAATCCAAACTAATTTTCAGTGACCTCATACTGTACCTCCCCCCACGCATTTACATTACATACAAGGTGTTCGGGTCCACTGGACCCAGGTCTAATAAAAGTGTTGAAAGTGTAGGTCCTGTGTTCCCACACTCTGTCTTCCTCCTTTCTGGTGCTGCTGATAGTGTTTTCTTCCCCTCCTGCACAAAGTTGCAACATTGTTGAAAATTCAACTATCAACACCATCTGCTCTGACATTCCCATTTTACCCTCTTTCTTGAGGGATCCAAATTTTATTTTCTCATACCCTGTCCCACCTGCAAATTAGGGGCATAATACTATAAATAAGACTTTGCCGGTGTGGTTCTTTATCACAACTGATCAAGATGACAAAAGATTATCTGCTGTGAGGGCCATCCAATTGATTTTGGAAGAGAGAGGGGCTTCAGATGATGATGTTGACAAAGAGGTTTCAGAATATTTCGCATTTCTGAAAATTCAGAGTCTGACAGGGACTTTGAAGAAGAGGATGAGGTTGAGCACCATTTAGTAACAAAATGAAGACGAGTACCCCATCTGCAGCCAGCTCCAGGACCAGAACAAGCCCACCAGACAGCAAGTGAAGAAATATGGATGTCAATAACTGGTGAAATTGAATGGTCTTCTTGTCCAAGAAATGAGCCACCCTGCAGAGCTGTTACTGTGATAAGCCAGGGCCAACACAGCTGACAGTTACTCATGTGCAGGACATCAAGTCTTCATTTGAGCTTTTCATCCCAGATTCCATCCAGAAAATTATTCTGGATTGCAGTAATCTAGAAGGAAGGTGTGTTTTTGGAGAGAGGTGGAAGGAGACCAAATTCATCTAAGAACCCCAAAGGCCTACTTTGGGGTTCTTATCCTTTTTCAGGTCCAAAGGGGAATCCACAGAATCCCTGTGGGATGCAGAAACCGGCAAGAACCTTTCCGTGCATCAATGTCTCTGGAAAATTTCCACAAAATTTCCAGGATTATCTGTTTTGATAACGGAGACGACAGACCAGCTCGACGGCAGAGAGACAAGCTAGCTGCCATCAGGACAGTGTGGGATAAGTGTGTGCACCACCTCCCCCTGTTTTACAACCCTGGGCCTAATGTCACCATTGATGAGCAGCTGATCCCATTTAGTTGTGAAACATATTGCTTCACGTGTAAATGTGTTGTGTCTTTCCACTCACTCCACTTGATTATAACTGATTTATTTTTTTATAACATTTTATGAAAAAAACAAAACAAACAAAAAAAAAAACGAGAAGCACATTAATTCATAAATGTGATCTAACAAAGGTAAAGGGAAAAAATTAACCATGTTTGCTGTTCATATGGCTTGTAATTGGGATGAAATAAACATCTGTTGAGTAATTTAACATAAAATTGTTTGATAGTGTTAATTTGGAAAGCCAAAACTCTAGCGGGTCCACCAGACCCATGAACACTGGCTGAGTAATAAAAATATGAACACCACACAAGGGTTAATTTTAAGGAGAAAACTTCAGACTGATCCTGTTATGGGTTAAACAATGAATAAAAAAATAAAAATATATAAATTAAAAACAAAATGACTGAGCAATAAATAAATAAGAAAGAACAGAAATCATCCTATTTATTTATATTTTTTTAAAATAAAAACAACAAATATGATCCTTAATCCCAATAATGATAATGTGTGGTATGTAAAAATGTAATCTAATTTCTGAAAATGGACTATAATATTTTGTTTCCCTCAGTTCGAGCACTTGTTTTTTGTTGAATAATCCCATTCTTTAATAGACAAACTACCAGCTAAAATTTAGCTGTTGGTTGAAACCAAAACAGATAAAGATCAGAAAAAGTGAAAGCTGGACTTAAATTCAGGTGGCTAGAAAACATAACTGAAGGATGGTTTGAGAATGGTTTAGTTAGGTTTGAGTTGAGAATATTGAGAGGAGGTTCATTACAGACACAGCCTTTATTCCGACCTTCTAGAACCCTACACCTCTTCTTGCAGTCTGAGATCTTCCAGTCAAAGGCTGTTAATAGTCCTACGAACTTAGAGCTGTGGCCCCCGATTGTTAAATTCCTTGCGCCGTCTTGATTCTGTTTATTCTTTTAAGAATAAACACCGGGCCTCGGGGGCTCGGGTCCTGGTTGGTGTGTTGCCGGGGTTGTGGGCGGGTGGGTGCATGGGGGCCCGGCCCTGGAGCAGGGTGCCGCCGGTGCATCGAGCCGCCTGGGGGGCTCTTCAACTGGTGGGGGGGATGGTCACATCTTGCAGGAGCTTTCTTCTCTCAGGAACTCTCTGCAGGAGGGGGAGATACAGGAGAGGTGGAGGAAGATCTCAGCCTGGGCGTTTACCGTCTTATGTAGTCTGGAAGATGTGTGGTTGGTGGGGTGGGTGCAGTTTTCTCTGTGGTGGGGTTGGGTGGACTGTCCAGGGCTCTGTGGAGCCGGGGGGCGCTGCTGCACTGGGCCCCGGTCTGATGGGCCTGGGCCCCCCTTCCCTGGCGGGTCGCAGAGGGTGGGAGTGCCTACTGGGGTCAGCGGGGGAGCTGGCCCCAGGGAGGGGTTACCTGCCCCTCCCTTCCTTCCCTCCCCATCTCCAGCTGCCTCCCTCTTCCCGCTCCTCCACAACCACCCACACATGCAGGGCCTTGGAGTGGGGGTATGTCACCAGGGTGCAGAGGAGGCTACACCCCCCCCTGTCCCCTTCTGGCTGCCTCTGCCTCAATTTTATCCCACAACTTAGACATTCACATTATTCACACTCTCATTACACATACATATAGGATCTTGGGGGTGGGCACAATCACGGAGTCCAAATCACCATCAGGGTGTATACCTCACCCCTGACGTCGTTGCCCACCTCTCAATTTTAAATACACTTAGTCATTGAGGGTTAGCAGGAGGGACTATGCGCTTACCTGCTGCTCCTTGGCAGGTAGCTCCATGCCCTCCTGGGTTTTAATTGCACCTTAGAACACATATGCATCAACACTACAATGAGCGGGTGGAGGGAGGTTTGGAGTCTTCTCCCACCCCCATTCTCTGCGGCCTGCTGGAGCGGGGGGGCTAGTAGGAGGAGTTGGCCGTCCGACTGCGGTCTGGGGTGTGGGGCCTCCCTGCTGCTGCGGAGTCGGGGTGGTCTGCCTCTCCCCACCGCAGGGAAAAGGGTAACACCACCTGGGTCTGGGTGCAATTCCCCCCTCCAGGGGCAAGGGTACCTAGACCCGGTTTGTAGAGTACTCTTGGGGAGTGTGATTGTGTGTACAGCGTCTCTTTATGTCTGTCTCCACGTTGGTTGAGTGTGGAGTGAGTGCATATGAGAGCATGAGGGTGGGAATGGATGTTTGTGTCTGTGTGTGCCTGTATGTCTGTGTCTATATGTCAGGTTGGGTATCAGACGCCACCTCTCTGGGGACACCTCAGGCCCTCCAAGGTTTGGAGGCCTATCTCCACCCACCACCACTTCCCCTGCCGGTGGCGGACTCCCTCAGGTGTCGGTGTGTTGGTGGTTCTTTGTGTCTGGGGGTGGGCGTCCGGGTACACACCGGCTCACTCCTTGGCGGCCGCTTGTCGGGGCCTGGGGCCTGGGGCTCGCTCGGGCCCCTTTGGAGGTGGGGTGCCCCCGGCCTCTCGGCCTAGGGCTCGGTCACTCAGGCGCAGCTGGGGGCCGGCGGAGCTCACGGGCGCGTCACTGCAACTCCCCCTGACTTCTGCTCCGCGGCTGCTGGGCGAGCCCTCATCTGGGACTCTCCTCAGCTCTTACTGGGACAGTGGCGCGGCTGCCCCTCTGTTGGTCTTCCATGGTCTCTTGTGTTCTGGGGGCCTCTGGATGTCTGGAGTTTTGATCTCCTCCATACCCGCTTCACACCCTGGAGGACGGGGCTGTGGCCCCCCCACACTCCCTAGCAGATCATTACATGGAGAAACCTTTGGAATGCAAGCATGCTGATCCACACAGGTATGCACACATGGGTATTCACAGACGCGGACTAAAGCTTTCTTGGCTGCTGCCTCAAAGCACACTGTGCGCTGTCTATCTTGCGTGCTGCACAATATCGTTTATTACTTAGTAAATACTGATATCTATGACTAGCTAGTTTATTGTGATGGTATGGTGCTTTGTTTTCTCTATTATTATGTTGCTCTTTGTTGTTTGCTGTCTCCTCTGTTTGTTTTTGTTTGTTTGTTTGTTTGTTTTTTTTCTCCATACAGGTGACCCAGGAGTTTTTTTTTTTTTTTTTTTTTTTTTTTGTCTCTCTTCCCCCCCCTTCTCACCGTCTCTTCTCCCCTTTGGTTTTCTTTCTTTCTCTCCCCCTCTCTCTCTCATTCATTCCCCCTGTCCTATTTATTAAAAAAAAAAAAAAAAAAAAAAAAAAAAAAAAAAATGACAAAGGATGAACTGAAGCTCTGCCATCACGTAATGTCGCATACTGCTGTTTCTGATGTCATTTAGAAAAAAAAAAAAAAAAAAAAAAAAAAAAAGAATAAACACTTTAAGAACACTCACTTATTCAGATTGACCTTTAACCAGTTTTAGGCTGCATGATGTTATATGTATGCTGTTTAGATCTTATACATTTTTTTATTGCCTGTTTCTTTTTAAAAGCATATTGTGGTTTGTGACCTGTGCAGTAAAAATAACGTTTACTTACTTACATCATCTTCATGCTCCAGAGACAGTGCTATTATCTTGATTAGGTGGAAATCCATCTATCCATCCATTTTCTTCTGCTTATCTGGGTCCGGGTGTTGGGGGGCAGCAGCCTAAGCAGAGAAGCCCACCCATATGGAAAAGATGTATATAAATTTTGTAAGGTTTTTATCTGTCTTGTGTGACACTTGTATGAAAAATATACAAGAGTGAAAATACATATAAGATCCCTTAAAAAATTATATAAATGAAACTTGCATGTTTTGGATACTTCTTTAAAAAATATATGACATTAACCCGACATATATTATCCTAAGAAGAAAAATGTAATATCATACTTTTATGAGTTAGACAATCATGAGTGAAACTAAACTATTGTAAGTTTTTCATAGAGAACAAAAGATTTACTTGTGTTATCACAAACAGGAAACAACTAACAATTAACATTGAATGACAAAAAGATGTGGGGGAAAGCCACAAATTTACGAGAAGTTTGCTTTGAACATGTGATTAAATAAAACCCCACATTAGAATTTCCCTCTGGGATTGATAAAAATGCTTTTCATTCATTTGTGTAAAGTTTATTTATTTCTTTGTTTAGCATTTTTGCAAAACTAGGCATCCTATTCCTGACTTTCAAATAATGTTTTTTCCCATTATTGCATTGACATTTAAAGAACAAACTTTTACAATAAGTTTGACAAATGATTAAATCAACACAGTAAATATTCAAAATACATCTCAAATGTATTCTATATAGATGGAAAAGATATTAGACAATATTCATATTGTAGAAATATTTTTAATTTTGCACAGAATCAGCAGATTACACAAAGATGTAGATAAAATACATTTTATATATAATATATTTCTGTCTTTTTACATGACCCAGATTCATTATGACAGTGCTTTAAGGACCATTTAAACACCACACCACTAGCTTAATGGAATTACATTGAAATACATAAATGTTGTGAACATGCATTGCAAAATGTTTTGACAGAATTATTTTTTTCCCCCAAGTCAGAAACCCATATTTCAATAAGAAATATGTTCAGAAATGACAGCGTGAATGCGCCACCTTTATGAACCGCTATGGCTTTAGACCTTGTTAGCTGCACATTTCACTCTTAATTAGAATGACATTTGACACAATTGAAAGCCTTTGAATCTCTCCCATAATCAACACCATAATCAGTAGCTCCACCTTCACATTTGGATTGAATCATTTACAATAAGATTTAAGATTAAATTATTTACAATAGTACGTATTCAGTAGCTGACATACAATTGAGGTAGAGTCTGGACACTGTATGTACATACATGGCCTAACTATCTGAGTAGCATTTATGGCTTTGTAAAAGCCTGTGGGAAAGTGAACAGTTGACATATAGCTCAGCTGAGTTCTGATAAGAGAACCTCTGGCTAACTTTTGCACTGTGCAATTACCATATTTTCCTATAGCATATAAACAATGACTATCCATTTCAACAAAGTGTGAGACTGCAAAAATACTTCCATTTTTTAAAAGCACCACATAATTGTTTCTTTGTTTTGTTTTGCTGTACGTGTAACCGTGAACAATGTCTCCATTCACAGAAATTCTCTTGTAGTAACTCACCACAGAGTTTGTGGGAACCTCTCTAACTGGGTGGAGAGCAGCTTGATCTCTCAGAGATATTTGTCTTACATTTGGTGAACCAAGGGCAGTCACCTGAGTAAACTTTACATGCTTCTTGACATGCTGGGTTCCTTGTCTCATTTCATTGCAGAACTGTTTAACTTCTGCAGCTGCATTTGTTAAGAACTGCTTAGCTAAACGAGGAAAGGCACGGGGCTCTGCCACTCGGTTGCATATTTGTTGTGGTACAGCTTGACTACTTTTTATTTGTTTCAAGAGGTACCCATTGAAACTTTCAAACATAAAGGCTGAGTGAGCCCATAAAGGACCCCATTGCACAACACTTTTACTCAAATGCAACAATGAATGAACATTGAATGTCATGTGCTGTTTTCCATACAGAGATTGTACACCTCCAACAAAGTACACTAATGCGTCGTGTGCGTGGCTTATCAGTTCAGTATTTAATTCGGACCCCAAGAGAATGCTTATCCCTTCTACCAGTAATGCCCAATGACAGTGATACTTCTGTGGAAGTATGCCTTTCAGAACTGGCAAGCTATAGTACAAAAGCCAATGCTGCCACTCATGAGCTTTCCAGAATTTGCGTTCAATTAAAGATCTTGGAACTCGAGCGACGATACCTGGAGGTTTAATAGACAAGAGGTGTTTGTCTATGCTTGCTATTTGTACACCTATGTACCATGGCTCAGAAGTGTTTTTAGAATCCATCCATAAAGATGCCATGTATCTGCACACACCAAGCAGTACACAGTGCATGTAGTCAGGGACCATTCCATTGATAAGATCAAACAATGGCAAATCTGCAAGAGGAGATGAGCCCTTTATCCCCAAAATAGTCTTCCCTTGTCTTTCAACTATTTGTCCTATTTCTACTGTGGTTTTATGATTTCTGTCACTTGGCTTTTCATCAGGACATGCGTAAACCCTTGTTTTTCCATTCCCTTTCCTTGTTTGCATCCCAGGATGAAGGCAAACTCCACAGCCATATTCACCATTAAATTGCTTGAAATTTTGTAACAATGGTCTTGCTACAGCATCACACACACAGCACAATGTGTGTACTTTCATGTGTCTCCGTGCCTGATTGTTAGGATCTTGCCACTCAAAACCAACTTGAGAAAGATTTGTACACTCCTCGACAAATGGTTTAAAGAAGCAGGACATGTCTGGCTTTTTGGATCCAAACCATAAAGCACATAGAAGTACATGTTTGTCTCTACTCTCCGGTGGTATCTCATTAATGCAACACAATATTGGCCAAATACTAAATTTGGAAGACTGAAAAACTGGTACACCATCACAATTAAAAGTGAGGGACAGAAAATCATCTTTACTGGTAGACTTTAAGGTCTGATACAAGCTGCCATCACATATGTCCTTTATTACACGGCTACCACTGGGATCACCTCTGAAACATAGATCATGCACATTGTGGTTCTCAAGAATGTCTTTTAGCTGATCTTTTAATGGTATACTAATAAAAAAGTTACCTTCCTCTAAACTGGCTTTCACTGTTGTGAATGAAGAACATGACACACTTAAGTGTTTCCTCCAAAGATTGTGAAGACCCAATGTACTTAGTACAAACTCTACAGTAATGATGTCGTTTAAACTGTTTTGTAATATCAGCGAAGGGTTTCTCCAGAAAATACCTGCTTGATGGAACTACAGTAGTCCCAGCAGAATGTAACTTGAGCAGTTTCAGCAAGTCCTCCATTAATACACCTGTAGTGTTGTGTCTCAAAGCAAAGGAGAGGATTGACATGATGCTTTGAATTTCTGTTAGTCCACTGGAGCAGTTCACATCAACTCCTGCTTCAGGGGCGTTCTCCTGAATGGTTGAAAAAGAATTGTGTTATATTTGAGCAGGTTTCACTTATTTTCATATGTAGCCTTGTTTTTTTTTTTTTGCAAAACTGCATTTACAACATAAACAGCAGTCATAGCGACGTTTGTCATAGTTAAAAATGCAATTAACCGCAAGTCTTACCTGCACCATTGTGACCATTTCTATTCTTTCCTCCTGTCTTTGGGTGGCATCTTCATTGTTTCCCTGAGAAGTATTCAAATTAACTACTCTTTAAAGAAAAGAGAGCCATAGAAAGGGAACACATCTTGCATTTGTTTCTTACCAGTGAAACCGTTTGTGGTTCTGGTATCTGCTCATCTCTTTGGGCAGCATCTTCACTTTCCTGTGAGGAATACAACCCAAGTATTGAATATATATATGAATTAAATATCCGAATGATATATTCCAGAACAAGTAGTGAGTCTGTCACTGGAAGTGGAGCACATCTTGCATTTGTTTCTTACCAGTGAAACCGTTTGTGGTTCTGGTATCTGCTCATCTCTTTGGGCAGCATCTTCACTTTCCTGTGAGGAATACAACCCAAGTATTGAATATATATATGAATTAAATATCCGAATGATATATTCCAGAACAAGTAGTGAGTCTGTCACTGGAAGTGGAGCACATCTTGCATTTGTTTCTTACCAGTGAAACCGTTTGTGGTTCTGGTATCTGCTCATCTCTTTGGGCAGCATCTTCACTTTCCTGTGAGGAATACAACCCAAGTATTGAATATATATATGAATTAAATATCCGAATGATATATTCCAGAACAAGTAGTGAGTCTGTCACTGACATATTTAAACAGCTTAATGGTGAGCTGTACTTTTCACTTTTACAATGTGATGGAGTAGCGTAGAAGAGACATAAGAATGAAAGTAATGCTTTATTGTGGCCTTTTTTCTGTATGTTGCTTTTAAAAGGAGAGAGAAAGAGAGAGAGAAAGAGAGGGAGAGAGAGACTATAATAATGTATTTTTATTTACCATTGGAACTGTGAAAGTTCCTTCTCTCTGGCTGTCATCTTCACCATTGTCCTTGAAATGATACAAATGAACAACTTGTTTAAGATACATTTTTCACAGCTCCGCTGAAAACAGTCGGGATGAAATTTCCATGTTGTTATTATTGTGATTGTTATTATTCTTAATGTTTTTATTGACCTTTAAATAAACACAATGAAAGAGGTTGTCTTCTAAGTAAAAAACTACATTTTTTTTAATTATATTTATCATCTCACAATTACTTAAGTAGCACTTCAGATTACTTTCAATGCAGAAACATTATGAATATAGTCTAGATTCTCAAATACTTTGCATTTTCTTATCATAACTAACCTAAACAGAATTTATCAGTCATTTGGCAAACACAATAAATTATGTTGCATAACTTATCATTGAAAATAAATATCTATGTAAGTGTATGGAATTATTAGTTTGTTAACCTACTTAGTACACACAACACAAAAATATAAGCCAAGTTATGGGTGTCAAATTAGAACTGGAATGTTCCACTTAACCAAAGTATTAAAACCCAAACACTTTGTATCAAGTGCTACTATGGTAGCTGATAAGACATTAACGATATACATTCACTTACTTGTTGTTGTGTGTTGTGCTGTCCGATGTCAGTCAAAGCTCTGTCGATTTTTCTAAAAAAATTAATAAATTCTTGTAGCTTTCATAACAATGACAGAAACTGACAACTGTATTAACTTATTGGCAAAGGTGCACATACCGTTTTTTCCATCTGGTCAAAGTACGTGAAGGAACGTTTTTCCGCATCCAGTCTATTTCACTTGTGTCAGATCTTTTCGGCATCACTGGCTCTTAAGTTACAAAACTCAGTTGGAATGTCAGTATAGTCTATAATCTGTGAAAAACATATTCTACCGCCAAATAGAGAAAATACTGACGTAGAGCATGAACTCAAAAATTTGTTTTCAGCTGTGAGTGCCATGATTGGTTAAGTGTACGGTCAAATATGAGGATACACCAATCAAAGGCAAAGTAGGGCGGGCCATGCTGCAGCGTACAGGTGGCCAGCTTTCACCGCGAGACCTCACACGGTCCTCATCAGGTAATGGCTTCCTTACGTAATTTAACAACAAGCGGGAAATCGGTCTAATAAAGTGTGTCTTGCAAAGATGGAGACTACGGAGACGAATAAAACTAATATCAGAGGTAAGTCGCCTAAATGTTTTCGAATTTGAATGACTTAGCTTAAGCTAATAGCTTGCTAAAAGTGGTTTGATGTTTTACGGGTCACATAGAAACAAGTGACCAACGTGGAAATGCTCTCTTCAGAGAATTATGCATGCGACATAGCACTTGGTGTCATTAAAATGGTTCAAACGGTAAAAGTATGCCTATAGAAACCATGTCAAATAGAATATTTTTTGATAAGAAAAAGCCTTTATTAGCATATAGCCTGTAGCATTCTCGCTAGGAAAAAGCAATTCTTTTTTTCCTCCCCCCTTCATTTACTACAGAACACGAGGAGAGGAAGTTTGCAGTGGTGCAGTGGAGTGAAGGGGAGGACTATGGAAAGCTTAGTGAAGTAAAAACTGTTAACATACGGGGGTATGATGACTCCAAGATGGACCAGCATGGGAATCCCATTTCCACTTACTCGGCAGTTATTGAATGGCGCCATGGGAAGAAACAGCGAGGAGGGTGGCCACATTACAGGGGCACTGTTGTTTTTGTCTCTGGTAAGTAATTGTTAATGATTTGAAATGTAGAATGTCCTTCTCTACTTGAAAGTAGTTCTCTAAAGAAAAACTGAATTCACTCTTTAAAGTCATGTGCTTACTTCGTTTTTCCAGGGAGCTGAAGACTGTACTACATGTTTACTTAATATACATTAAGTATACATTACATAAAGTCGCAACAGTTTTGTATTTTATCACTCGTCTTTACTCTGCTCTAAGTAAAAGTTTACATATTAACACAGTAAATCTCCTAAATGTGGCTCCTACTCCTTTTAACCCTAACCCCTGACTAATGAGATGGTTGCTTTTAGATGTTGAATAGTTGTATATTTTATGTTTCACATGTATGGAAATTCTGTGAAATAGGAATTGTTTGTTTTTTTGCTAAATGCACTATGTGAATCACAACTCAACACAAAACTAGACACTGTTACTGCTGTCTTCTTCTTCTCTTTCTCTATCCCATATACAAATGTTCTCTTTTCTTTGTTAGCTCTCTCTTTCACACAGGTCGAAGAACCATTCCAGTGTTCAGTTGTGTTTTTAGTCAGGAGTAAAAAATAACATTCATTACTGCAATTACCTGAAAACAGGACATAGTCTGGTGATTTAAAAAAAAACACCTGTGGAGTAATGAGGGGATTGTTGTAATGTCTTTTTGTTTCCTCCTTTGTGCTCTAGCTACTCGTTTTGAGGCAGCTCGGAAAATTAATGCACTGCTGAAGGAAAATGAACCAGAGGACCTGACCAAGAGGGTATCTGTCCATCCTGAAAACTATCAGGATGATTCTGATGACTCCGATCCAAATGAGACTCTGATTCTGTCGCAGCCATTGCAACTCAAGGTGACATTTCACTTGGAACCATTTTGTAGTATCCGTGTTTTACATGTTATCTAAACACTCCATCTTTAAATATTGGCTTCTAGGCTAGTGTCAGTCATTAGGAAACCATTATATACATGTTTTCATGTGGAAAATGAAACATTTTAGGTGATGGCTCCTTTAAAAAGTTGACACTATTGTATTGTACATCTACCATTGGATGGAGTCTATGCAGGCTACAGCCTTATGAAACGGGACAGTGTAGCCTGCAAGTAGCATTTCCTGGTTATGTCTGAACATCCTCACCATCTTTCTATTATGTTACACACCATTTCTGTCACCAAGCAATGACTGTAGTACTTCTCTTTCCCTAAAAAAAAATATATATTTTACTGATTTTTACCTTTTTCAGATCAGATATAATTTTAAAACTGAAACGTATTTACATTTAAGAAAAGGAACTCCACCAGTGGTCCCCCTATTCTACTGCACACAAAGGTCATTTGTATACAATGATTGTCAGGATTTGTTAAAGGAAAAAATCACTGTAGCCACCTAAATTGAATTATGGTAAACTTTTTTTTTTAACTGTATTCAAATGAGCCCAATCTTTGGAACAGGCCTAGTTACAGTTCTGTGATGTGCAGTACCAGTTAAAAGTTTGGACACACTTTCCCATTATATTTAATTGTAAAATTGTACAAACTTTTGACTGGTACTGTATGTGGCTAAGAAATCAGCTCTTTGAAGTATGCACCCTACACTTTGTGGCACAGCTATTGAATCTGTTGTCTTTACACTTTAGATTCATAACTTTTATGGCAGCTTTGACTATTTTATGTAAATTCCTCTTCTTTCTCGCTATCTTTTTTCATGTCCAGAAGTCAAAGGCTCCTTCAAAGAAAGACCCTGCACAGGAATTCCTTGCAATGTACAGTCATTCACCACCTTCAGTCGCTTATGGTGAAAAAAGTCCAAAAAAGACAGTAATTGGTCTAAAGCGGAAGATCCAAGACCTGAAACAAGAGAATGATAAACTGAAGGAGTTGCTTGTCCAAGGTATCACTTCCTATCACTAATTTAACAATTAAACAGCCAATATATTTGAAAAAGTCACTCTAGCCTATGTATAAACCATTCTGGTAATCATTTTTTTATTCATTTACTATATATAGATGTGCCAGAACTCATGAAGACGATGAAAAAGGTGATTAATTTGGCTGAACCTCTTAAGAGATCCAGTTTTGAGCTTCCCCAGATTTCTCCGCAGTCCACGCCCGGTTCATCATCAGATGGTTCGCTGCTGCCCCCTCCCAAATCTACTTCATCCTTCTCAACACCAGCATCTGTCATTCTATCAACAAAGGAATCCCAGTCATCAAAGGTAATGGAATTTTAAAGAATAAATAGATGAAGTGCATAAATTGGATCTGTCTTTCTACTTACAGTTGATCCAACCTTGAACACAATACCAATAAAAGTTTTGACGGACTTTCCTATTAGATTTAATGGGAAAATATGTCAAAACTTTTAAATTGGTACTCTACTTATTAGTATGATGGATCTAATTCAAGTGTTAAATTCATTGACTGTGTTTCTGCTGTGAAGTTTCCCTTCTTAACAAAGGAGTCTATGGGGATTGACTCTGTTTTAGAGCCAGCCCCTGGTGGAGCAGAGGCAAACTACAATTTTTCTACAAAAGCTTCACTTTTGCATGGGAATGCCTGTGCGAGTAACAAGTGATGCAGAAAAAAGTTTTGCAATCCAGTAGCTTAGCATCCGGACATTGCAGGTGAACGACGGCTCCGGGAATATACATAAATGTCACTGACTTTAAAACTAGACGAGAAACAGAGTTTTAAGTCTGGAAAGGTATGTAGTTGTTCTTTACGTCTCTTATATTGATCAAAATGTCTTTTTGTTGGAACAGGTGGAGATTTATCCTGGGACTGGAGTCATGGTAGAGAAACTGGCCTGGGCCTATGCTACTAATGCAAATTCATCTACAACCTTTGTGAGGCATCTGCTCACAGCAGTCTTCCCTGTGGAAATATTGCTAGTGAGCAATCTTCGAGGGGGAAAACGAGGCAGAGGACATGCACGTTTACCGCTCAACAAAAATAAATTGGATGCCATCTACAGTAAGTTTTTAGCTTTTTATGGCATGTTTTCGCAGTTGTCCACACTTCTGGCATTTAAAGATAACAAAGGACCAATGAAAAACAAGGGCCACACATATGAAGAATATCTTCTTAACATTTATGCATATATTATTGTTGATGAAGAAAGGCCTCCACCAAATAGAGGATTCTAGTTGATCTTTTTTGAGTTATATCCAGATGAATGAATGGTCTTTTCATGACATACTATTGTAGGCCTTAGATTTCTCTGTAGGCCTTTCATTTCCTTTATGGTGCATTTTGTTTGTCCAACTACAAAGTAACAAATGATGGTAGATAAGTATTTTACATTCTGGATGTTCTTGCATTTGATGTATTTCAGTGACTGCGTTTACATGCAGCCGATAACCCATTCAAAACTGGAATGTTAGCAATAACCCGGTCACACATGGCTTTAAAATACCGGCAAAAATCCAAATATAAATCTTGGAGTTACCAAATATTTTTGTGAGAAAAGGGTCATGTAAAACCTCTATCGGCATATCGCCATCAGAATGAAAATGGATTTGTGTTTTGCACATGTTCTATTCCCGCGGAATCCTGGTCTTTTGAGTAGAGGAACTTTGTGTATGTGCCGTCTGGCTCTCTGTGACTCTCTCATCTCATGCATGTGAATGAGTTATTCCGAATGTTTCAGAACCCTGAATAGTGAGCCTAACTCGACCATAACCTGAATATTGGCTGTATGTAAATGTAGTCAATGTAGTGAACCGCTCCATGCATCGTCTGCAAATTTCAAAGCTGGCACCATTAGATATTAAGACTGATTAATGCAGGATCATTGCACTATTGTTTAAGATCATTGGGTTCTTTTACACTACTAATTCTGTTCTTGTCATCACCCCCCCCCCTGCATTTTTGTACATATATAGGTGCAACCCTTGAGAAGTGGCCTGGGACCCATCCTTCCAGCATTGGTACTACAATCAATGCCAAGATCACAGAACTCCGGGCCAGAAATAAAAATGTCTCTGTCACAGCATCCCCATAACTTGACTTTCGATGTCTCATTTGGCATGTTATTATAATGCCAATTCATGTTTTATCTATTAAAGATAGATTGTTTGTTTTGTTTTTTAAGTGGGCAGGTTTTTTGCCCTCCAAAGTTTTACTCATGTTAGCAAGTAAAAGTTCCACAAATTTGCAGCAAAAGGTATGCAGCTTAGCATGCTCTTTAAACAATAGAGCTTAGATTAGGTTAAATATTTCTGTGAAATATTAGTATGTGACTGTTATATCAGAATAATAAAAGTTAATTGAATTTAAAGATTGCCCAGTATTCATGTTTTTTGTTTTTGTTTTCTTCAGTATTACAATACATTGACTGCCGACCTGTCAAAGAAAGTTATGTTGGCTTACGAGTTTGTCTTTGCATTGCTAGTTTTTAACTGATGTTGGTCAAGCAGGGGCAAATGATACTGTTGTCTTTTTCATATGTGATAGATTTTTTTTTTTCTAGTAATGTTAATTTGTATAAAATTAATAATTAAGTTTATAGGTTTTTTATGAGATGAGATTTAAGAATTCTTAGAAGAAAAATGTAAAAAAAAGAATAGTTTACCATAAAAATGTTTTGCCGGAACATAAAGTGAAAACATATGTAATCTAACATATTCTTAGAATATATGTATAAAAAGCATTTAAAAAAAAGAGATTATTGCCCTGCAAACTACATTTACTTTACATATAAAAAAAAATTATCTAACAGATTTTGTTCATATATGTAAAGCATATGTCTTTATGACAATTATGTACTAAAAACTATGCAAATATTATATGGAACATCTATGGAATACATACTTTGACATGTACTTTCCTTATATAACTCATACTTAGTTTTAACATGATCCTTATGTGATCCACTTTATTATCATGTATGAAAGTAACCCGAAAGTGGCCACTTTCAGGAGTAAATCATACAAGCCTTATATGATTCACTATATATGGAGCAAACTAAAGCTGATGCAAATCTTTTCCAAGTTTTTTATATTTCTTTAACATATGGGTTTTATACGTTTTTTTATATTTCTTTTCCGTATGGGCAGACCTACCTCTCCCCAGCCACCTCCTCCAGCTTGTCCGGGAGAACACCTTGGTGTTCCCAGGCCAGCCGAGAGACATAAACTCTCCAGTGTTTCCTGGGTCTGCCCCGAGGCCTCCTCCCAGTGGGACCTGCCCGGAACACCGCACCCAGGAGGCATCCTTGTCAGATGCCCGAACCACCTCAACTGGCTCCTTTCAATGTGGAGGAGCAGCAGCTCTCATTTCTGCTGCTTGTATCCGTGATCTCGTTCTTTCGGTCACTACCCACAGCTTGTGACCATGGGTGAGGGTAGTGGCGTAGATCAACTGGTAAATTGAGACCTTTGCTTTTACACTCCGCTCTCTCTTCACCACAAGGTGGAAATGTAGTTGTAAATCTGAGATCTTAAATAAACCTCACTCAGGCCTGGTGACAAGGAGACATGTTAAGATTCTTCCAAGCTCCTACTCCTAAGTGCAACCCCCCCAACCACCCAACCAACCCTTTAAAGACAAGCAGAAGAGAATGAATGCATATTAATAATTAGATTAATAATTAAATAATTACATAATATTGTAAGTGACACATTTTTGGTTAATTTCCACCTCCATATGGGTCCTTGAGACAGGTAATCCTCTTGCAAGAAAAAAAATCTTTAGGTTGAGTTTTTTTGCTTTCATCAGTCCATCCATCCATCTTCTTCCGCTTTATCCGGGGCCGGGTCGCAGGGGCAGCAGCCTAAGCAGAGAAGCCCAGACCTCCCTCTCCCCAGCCACCTCCTCTAGCTTATCCGGGGGAACACCAAGGCATTCCCAGGCCAGCTGAGAGATATAATCTCTCCAGCGTGTCCTGGGTCTGCCCCGGGGCCTCCTCCAGGTGGGACATGCCTGGAACACCTCACCCAGGAGACACCCAGGAGGCATCCTTGTCAGATGCCCGAACCAATCTGTCTGTTGATCTCCGGCTCCCTTCTCCCATCACTCGCGAACAAGACCCCGAGATACTTGAATTCCTCCACTTGGGGCAGGAACTCATCCCCAACCCGGACTGAGCAGTCCACCCTTTTCTGGCTGAGAACCATGGCCTCAGATTTGGAGGTGCTGATCCTCATTCCCACTGCTTCACACTTGGCTGCGAACTGTTCCAGTGTGAGCTGGAGGCCCTCACCCAATGAAGCCAACAGAACCACATCATCCGCAAAGAGTAGAGATGAGATTCTGAGGCCACCGAAGTGAAAGCCCTCCGCCACTGGGCTGCACCTAGAAATCCTGTCCATAAAAATTATGAACAGAATCGGTGACAAACAGCAGCCATAGTGGAGCCCGTCACCCACCGGGAACGATTTCCGGCAATGCTAACCAAGCTCTTGCAACGGTTGTATAGGGATCGAATGGCCTGTAGCAATGGGCCAGACACCCCATACTCCCGTAGCACCTCCCACAGGACACCCCGAGTACACGGTCAAATGCCTTCCACAAAACGCATGTAGAGTGGTTGGGCAAACTCCCATGCACCGTCAAGTATCCTTGAGAGGATAAAGCGTTGGTCCAGTGTTCCGCGACCAGGACGAAAACCGCATTGTTCCTCCTGTATCTGAGGTTCGACTATTGGACGAACTCTCCTTTCCAGAATAGAGTGTGATCCCCCTGTAGTTGGAACACACCCTCCGGTCCCCCTTCTTAAATATAGGGACCACCACCCTGGTCTGCCAGTCCAGGGGTACTGCCCCTGATCTCCAAGCAACAATTGTAGAGACATGTCAACCAGGACAGCCCTACAACGTCCAGAGCCTTCAGGAACTCGGGGCAGCCCTCATCCACACCAGGGGCTCTGCCACCAAGGAGTTGTTTAACTGCCTCAGTGACCTTGCCCCCGGAAATTGGCGGGTCATCCCCCTCATCCCCAGACTTTGCTTTCTCCACGGAAGATGTGTCAGTGGGATTAAGGAGGTCCTCGAAGTATTCATTCCACTGCCCGAAAATTTTCTCAGTCGAAGTCAGCAGCGCTCCGCCAGCGCTATACATCATCATCATCATTTATTTATATAGCACTTTAAAAACACACCTGGTAGACCAAAGTGCTGTACATTACTAATACGCACTAGAGCTGGGCGATAGAACGATAACGATATGTATTGCGATATAACTTTTTCTCGATAGAAAAATTAAACTATTGCGATAGACCTCGCCGCTCTTGTCCTCTTAAAAAAAAAGAAAAAAAAAAAAAGAACAGCCAATCCAAATTAAGTAGCGCAGAGCCGAACCAATCACAGCCGCAGCGTCACGTCACGTGACTTGTTACGTAAAGCACAAGTGCCAAGCCGCACATGTGTATTTGTTTGGGAAGCAGCCAGCCACCGTACCGCCCGGGTAATGGAGGAAATGAGTGTGCCGACTAGAAAAATCAACCGGATTAATAATCGGATTAATGACGGTGCCTTGTATGTTATACTGTTGTTTGTAAATAAAGTAAAAAAGAAAAAGAAAAAAAGAAAAATCAACCGAGCGTGACCGAAGGTTACCGAAGAGAAAACAGATGATGGTTCCAATGCCGGAGAGATTGTCGAACGGAAGAGCCATAGAAGTTCCGTAGTGTGAAGGTATTTCGGCTATTTCAAGTCTGACAAAAAACAGAGTAGCGTTCACTGTAAATTGTGCCGAAAGCAAGTCTGGAAATACAATAAACTGGTGCATGCTCAGGCTACGTCCACACGTACCCGGGTATTTTTGAAAACGCAGATTTTTCTATGCGTTTGCACCTTTCGTCCACATTAAACAGCGTTTTTGGTCACTAAAAACGAAGATTTTTAAAAACTCCGGCCAGGGTGGATATTTCTGAAAACTCCGTTTTTGCATTTACGTGTGGACTAGAAAAACGGAGAAAACGCAGCGTCAAAGGTGTGCGCATTTTTTGACGTCACACTGTGCGCCGCGTTATTGTTTCGGTGAAATGATTTCTACAATACTGTTACTGTTAATTCTACTCTCTGCAGTGTTTAAATGCTTACATATACATACGACTCTGTTCTGCTTCTATGCCCCAGCTTTGTTTACTTTTTCCCACCGAGGCTTCTAGACTTCTGATTGGCCAACATTTCTGCATGGTTAGGAATCTAGCTAACACCTGCTGCTTTGGCATGTTCATAGCAGCGTTTTCCTTCATTTCTGCCTTTATGTGTGGACGGAATTATTTTTTAAAACGAAAACGGAAAATCTCAGTTTTCAAAAATACCCGTGTACGCGTGGACGTAGCCTCAGTCTCTGACTGTAAGCGCTAATTCGTCATTCGGCTTTTGTCAGACTAAAGTAACTGTTAAAACTGTTTGAAAAGCTAAGCTATACAACAAGGAGAGATTGAGAATTTCCTTTTAGTTCTCAGTTTATTTGATATTGACAAAAGTTAGTCAATTTTGTCTGTTCTTCTGTAAAACAAACTAAGATTTATTTTTAGAATTAATATTTTGTTTCTAAGTGGAATTGACAATTTAGTAGTCTGTTTGTTCTATTTTGAAACTTAAACGCTTTAGCGGCTGCCTTTTGTGTAGTTTGCAATATTTGCCTTTATTTATCTGAAAAAGTCTCATGTTCCTTAAGTACATCTACCCTGTTGAACTTATTATGGGAAATAAATATTTAAATAAAAACAAGCTGCTGATTATTTCACATTTTACTTGTGAGCAACGGCACATTTAAATCTTACAAATATAGTTATTTGGCTTATATCGTGATATATATCGTTATCGCCTGAAATGAAAAAAACATATCGTGATATGAAAAAATCTTATATCGCCCAGCTCTAATATGCACATAGTAATACAACCAGACATAGCAATAAAATAAAATAAAAATAATAATAATCAGTTACCCACAGAGTTAAAAGCCAGGGAATAAAAATAGGTTTTTAATAACAACTTAAAAACTGGCACTGATGTAGCCTGTCTAATATGGAGAGGAAGGTTATTCCAAAGCATCGGCGCTGCAACAGAGAACGCTCGGTCTCCTCTAAGTTTCAGCCGTGACTTTGGCACCGAAAGCAGCAACTGCTCAGCTGACCGAAGGGAACGAGTGGGGACGTGAGGCTTCAACAAGTCAGACAAATAAACAGGTGCCAGACCATTTAAAGATTTAAAAACCAATAAAAGGACTTTAAAATGGGTCCTAAATTCAATTGGAAGCCAGTGTAGAGAGGCCAAAATCGGAGTGATGTGATCAAATTTCCTTCTGCCAGTTAAAAATTGTGCCGCAGCATTTTGCACTAATTGCAAGCGTGACAAAGTGCCCTGCCCAACCCCTATTAAAAGAGAATTGCAATAATCTAAACGTGAGGTAATAAAGGCATGAATAACACTTTCCAAGTCACGCTTGAAAAGAAAGGGCTTAACCTTCGATAAACGTCTGAGGTGATAGAATGCTGATTTTACCACCCCATTTACATGGTCATCAAAGGTAAGTGCAGAATCAATTTTAACTCCGATATTTGTGATCGAACTCTTTAGTTGGGAAGTCAAAGCTGCAAGATCAACATCTGGAGTATGAGAAAAACGATTTGGGCCAGATAAAATCGCTTCTGTCTTCCGATCATTAAAATTTTAAAAAAATTTTGCCATCCATGCTTTGACATCAGTAAGGCAGTCAAGCAGAGGTCGACTTGGGAGACTATCAGAATGACTAAAAGGTAAATAGAGCTGGCAGTCATCTGCATATAGATGGAAAGGCACTTTATGTTTTTGGAAAATCGCGCCAAGAGGCAAAAGGTACAGTGAAAACAATAACGGCCCAAGAATAGATCCCTGTGGCACACCCTAAAGCAGAGGGGCCACAGAGGATGAAGCCGACCCCAACTTAACACAAAAGGTCCTATTTAAGAGATAGGACTTTAACCACAAAAGTGCCGAACCAGAAATTTCCACACAGTGCTGTAAGCGGGAGATCAGCAAATCGTGATCCACTGTGTCAAATGCAGCGGTCATGTCCAATGGGACCAGCACTGTATATTTACCACAGTTTGTTGCTATCAGGATGTCATTCATAACTTTTACGAGGGCTGTCTCCATACTGTGAAATGGCTTAAAGCCGGACTGAAAGATTTTTGACAATTTAGAGTCATTCAAGTAGTCCATCAACTGAGTATAAACAATTCTTTCCAGAATCTTACTAAGAAAGCGAAGCTTAGAGATGGGTCTAAAATTTGATATGACTGAACTGTCTAAGCCCGGTTTCTTAAGTAAAGGATGTATGACTGCATGCTTAAATTCCCTAGGTACTTGACCAGACAAAAGACTAGTATTAATAATGTTCAGAATGTGTGGTCCGATGATAGGAAATACCTTTTTAAGAAAACGGGGAGGAACAACGTCATTTGGAGAGCCACACGGTTTAGCATTCAACACAAGTTTCTCTAAATCAGCTAAAACAATTGGTAGAAAGGCAGAGAACAAACTTGAGCAAGAACCATGCATGGCTGGGTCGGCAACAGGTAGAGTCGGAGGTCTCAAACTAGCAACCTTGTCCACAAAATAATTAAGAAACTTATTGCACATAACCGCAGAAGAGTGCAAAAAAATATAGCCTTCCAGATTAAGTACAGAATTTATAGTGTTATATAGAACATGAGGGTTATGCAAGCTGGCAGCAATAAGTTGGGAAAAATAGGAGTGCTTGGCAGCCTTAACTGCTCTCTGATAGACTTTCCAGCTAGTCTTAAGAGCTTCCATAGAGACATACAGCCTATCTTTTTTCCACCGTCTTTCACATCTTCTACATCCTTTTCTAGCGGCTCTGGTAAAATCAGTTAGCCAATGACTAGCCTTTGGCTTGCATTGTCTGAATCTAAAAGGAGCGACAGCGTCAAGGACAGATTTACAAGCAGAATCCAAATAAGAAACTAATCCATCTGAGGTGGACAACTCAGGAGGATAAGAAATAAGTTGGTCAAACAATATGGAAAACCGCTGGGCAGTATCTGAGCCAAAAGCACGATAACATCGAGCAGGTACAGCCCGCTTAACAACAGGATTAAAAAGAACAATGTCACATAAAATAGGCATATGGTCAAAGAACACTGCATCCTCGACGAGTATGTTATGGACAGATAAACCATGTGATAAAACCAAGTCCAGTGTGTGACCACGTTCTTGAGTGGCACCTTTAACAGACTGAACAAAATTAAAGAGTTCACTAAGTCCAGAAAGTCCTTAGCCAGGGGCTTCCCCGGGCAGCAGACGTGTATATTAAAATCACCAAGTAAAAGGATCTGGTCATACCGTGATGCACAGTGCAGGTAGAGCACCACTTTGCCAGAATCTCTTCGAGGCAGTCCGAAAGTCTTTTTCCATGGCCTCTCCGAACTCCTCCCACACCCGAGTTTTTGCTTCAGCCACTGCCCGAGCTGCATCCCGCTTGGCCTGTCGGTACCTGTCAGCTGCCTCTGAAGTTCCACAGGCTAACCAAGCCCGATAGGACTCCTTCTTCAGCCTGGTGGCTCCCTTCACCTCTGGTATCCACCATTTGGTTTGGGGATTGCCACCACGACAGGCACCAACCACCTTGCGGCCACAGCTCAATGCAGCAGCTTCGGCAATGGAGATGCTGAACATGGTCCATTCGGACTCAATGTCCCCAGTCTCCCTCGGAATGCTGTTGAAGCTCTGCCGGAGGTGTGCGTTGAAGATCTCGCGGACTGGGGCCTCTGCTAGGCGTTACCAGCACACCCTCACTACGCTTTTAGTTGCACCGGGTCTGTCCAGCGTCCTCCCCCGCCACTTGATCCAACTCACTACCAGGTGGGTGATCAGTTGACAGCTCAGCCCCTCTCTTTACCCGAGTTTCCAGAACATATGGTCGCAGGTCTGGTGATACGATTACAAAATTGATCATCGACCTGTGGCCTAGAGCGTCCTGGTGCCACGTGCACTTATGGACACTCTTATGTTCGAACAAGGTGTTCGTTATAGCCAAACTGTGATTTGCACAGAAGTCCAATAACAAAACACCACTCAGGTTCAGATCAGGGAGACTTTTCCTCCCAATCACGCCCCTCCAGGTCTCGCTGTTGTTACCCACGTGAGCATTGAAGTCCCCCAGCTTTCAGTTAGTGCTAAATGGACTGATCTTTGTAACCATATAGCATCAACAGACTTGACCCTATTAGGCATATCCTCTGTTTGAAGAAGTCTGAGAAGCATGAGACCTGTACTTTTGGTTCATTGGAAGTATTTCTAAAACACTGACCTCACGTTGATAATAACATACTGCTTGTTGTTCTCTGACAGTCAGTATCTTGAATCTACAGAATCCTAGATTGAGCTTGTACCAGCTGATGTACCATATCATAACAGAATTTGTGTATTTGGCATATGCAGTCCAAAAACATGCATGTTAGGTTCTTTTTATGTAAAGCCCATAGTGTTTACATGTCTTTGAAACCTCTATGTAAAGTTTTTCCTTTAGTCCTTCACATGAACTGTAACACAGTAAATGTGATTACCCTCTTTGAGTCACACGCACACACACACGCACACACAAGATGAAGCTTATCACAAATGCCACACACGTTTTGTTTAGTTCACATGAATCTAGACATCTTAAAGTTTAATTGGGATTTTTATGTCACCTGCAGGAGACAGGAGGCATATTATTCCCCCTCTTACACCTGTTGTCCACCAAGGTCATCCACAATAAAGCCCTGCACACAGAACCAGAGAGTTGCCTGATTTGCATGCATAATTTGCCAGTTTTATGTTAAATGCCTTGTCAAACGGGAACACTTTCCTCAAGAAAAAAATGCCATCATTTTCAGTGGCACAGCTGGGTATGTTCCATATACTGCAGTGCTATGCAGAGTGTGGCTCCTCTCAGTTTTAGTGTTTTTACTAGATCCAGGGCAGTGACAGGCTTTTTCATTGCAGTAAGGAAGTGACAGGACCTCAGGTGTGAATATTAATGAAGTGCTAAACTTCAAACAATATATTTGAGATACTAAAAGCCTGCTGTTCTAAATATTACATTGAAAGAGCTGCTCACTGTGGGCAGCCTACTGAAGTTTGGTCACTGCTGGTATAGGGAATAGAATGCCATTTTAGCCCACTGAAGGTGACAGGTTTTTTTTCTTCGATCTACCTCCCTGTACCTCTCAGTGAGGTAGTCAGAGGTGTGACCTTTTCTAGTTTCCTCAAGGATTTGCTAGAGTAAAATACCCTTCGATATTTCGCTGTGCATCTGAGCTAATTGAATCTAAAAGATTTTGTGTGAACCCAGTGCTGCGGTAATGAGAGCAAAGCTGCCTCCACACAAAAGGTCTGTAAATTGATAGAAAAGGTGGGTGAGCCCTCCAAAGGGCAATCTCCCACCCTGCCTGATCCTCTGCATGAGCCAAAAGGGCACAAAGGCATGGCTGTTTAGTTACAGACTCTAAACCAGAGACCCAGCCGTTGACATTATCAGGCATCATTCTGATACTCAGTAGCTCACTCTCTCCATAATAGTGATAGCCAACTCTGCTGAAGGTATATTTTAAGAAAGTATCACACTTTCCAATTAGAATAGGTTATGGTTGCTGCATAAACTGCATGCTTCTTTCCTCCTTTACACAAATACCTATTGTTTGTGTCTTAAGTTGGAGTAGTACTTTCATTTTTGTAGCCTCATTTGAGAGGGGCCCTAAAGCTGAAGGTTCTGCCTCCTATTCTACTCTAAATACTCTAGGAACAACAAGTAAGCCTGCAGTCGAAGAGCGAAATGCTCTAATGGGGTCATACAGTTCTATAAGGTCATTAAGATTAGATGAAAACTGATTATTCAAGACCTTGTATGTGAGGAGCAGGATTTTGAATTCAATTCTGGATTTAACAGGGGAGCCAATGAAGGGAAGCCAATACAGGAGATATATGTGTTACGGCCCGGCTCTGCTAGGCGGCAGCGGACGTAACATAAACGAGCCCAGAGACCAAGGAGTTAGATAGGAAGACAAACATAAGGTTTATTAACACAACTGAAATCCGTTAGTGAAACAACTCACTAGGCAGCAGAGAAACTTTAAGCAAACACCACGATTAATAACACCAGTAGAGCACTGCTCTACTAAACGTCTCGCAGGAGGCAACACAAAACACAGGCAAAAGGCAAAAGGGAGGGACTCTCTGTACAGTCTGTTCAAATCAACAAGTCCCTCGACGAATGAAGACTCCTCAGCCTTTTATACTATCAGTTAACTGCAGTCAGCTGTGTCACTTGTCATAACTGCAGACAGCTGTGTCACTGGTCCGTCGTACTCCAGGCTCCTGCGGCAGCCAATGGTGTGCGTAGTCTGACAGGCTCGGATCCGCATGAAGTTGGGGCGGGCATATGTCCGGGCCAGCCAATCCCCCGTGAGTCCTGGAGCACTGTAGCTTCCATGGAGGAAGGCGGGGCCACCTGAGGCCAGCGGCCGTAACACCCCTCCCCTTAAAATACCAACTATGTTGGGCTGAAGCCAACGTTACAGAGCATAAACAACAACAAAAGACAAAAGCAGTAAAACATGTTTACAAACGGGACAGACCGTCAGCTAAAACATTTTCAGTCCCCTTTTTGTGGTGGATACTTAAGTTGTATTCCTGCAACAACAGAGCCCAGCGCATAAGGCGCTGGTTGTGATTAAACATACGCGCCAGGAACACAAGTGGGTTGTGGTCTGTGTACACCACAAGAGGCAACATGCTGGACCCCAGGTACACGTGAAAGTGCTGAAGAGCCAACAACAAAGCCAGGGTCTCCTTTTCAATGGTGGAGTAGTTTAACTGATTTTTATTGAACTTGCGGGAAAAGTAACAAACGGGGTGGTTCAAACCCAACAAGTCTTCTTGCAACAGCACTGCCCCAGCCCCGACAGCACTGGCATCAACCTCGAGTTTGAATGGTCGCGTCAAATCAGGTGCAGCTAACACAGGAGAATGGCAGAGGAGGGCTTTTGCACTCTCAAAAGCATCCTGACACTCACTCGACCAGCTAAACTCAACCTTTGGGCTGAGCAGGTCAGTCAATGGCTTTACTACAGAGGAGAAATTCTTACAAAAGTTCCTGTAGTAGCCCACCATCCCTAGAAACCGACGTAACTCACGCCTGGTGGTAGGCGTGGGAAACTGTTTAATCACTTCCACTTTGGCATCTATGGGCCGGACCTGTCCACGTCCCACCTCCCTGCCTAAGTACGTCACAGTAGCTTTGGCAAACTCACACTTAGCTAAGTTGAGAGTTAGGGTAGCTTGTGCCAAACGGTGAAATACCTGTTGTAACGTTTCCAAATGATCTTGCCATGTTTCAGTGTAAACTACTAGATCATCTAGGTAGGCACTGCAGTTGGACAGACCACGGAGGACTTTATTTACTAGCCTCTGGAAGGTGGCAGGAGCGTTACACATGCCGAAAGCCATGACTGTGTACTGTAAAAAATCATCGGGTGTAACAAAGGCAGCGATGTTAGAGGCACGTTCAGTTAAAGGGACCTGCCAGTAACCCTTAAGAAGATCTAACTTGGAGACATACTGAGCAGTCCCAATACTGTCTACACAATCCTCAACCCTTGGGAGAGGATGTGAGTCAGCCACAGTCACAGAGTTCACCTTCCGGAAGTCTGTAATAAAACGGGGCGAGCCATCTGGCTTAGACTCCACTATACAAGGCGAGCTCCAGGGGCTTTGACTGGGCTTCGCTAAACCATGTTGCAGCAGATAGTCAGCCTCCTGTTTCATGAGCACGCGCTTATGGGGGCTGGCTCGATAAGGATGCTGCTTAATAGGTTTAGCGCCCTGGACATCAATGTCATGCTCTAGCACCGTAGTGGCAGTTGGCACATCCCCGAATAAACAGGTGTATTCCCTAATTAAGGCAATTATGTCCTCTTGCTGCTCTGAAATCAGATGCTCAAGCAAACTCGGCAATGCTTTTAGCATTTCAGAGTTAGACAAACGGGGTCTAGAACAGGTGGGATAACATAGTTTTAACCCATCACCCCCATCCGCCCCTCCTTCCTCCTGGTGGCTTGAGGCTACAATAGGAACACAGAGCCCTGCAGGCTTTGGTGTTGACCGCGGATGGTACAGTTTCAACATGTTTACGTGACAGACACGTGTTTTGCGTCTGCGGTCGGGAGTGCAAATTACATAATCTGTCTCCCCTCTCTTTTCACAAACTTTAAATGGGCCACTATACCTAGTAGACAAGGCTGAGCCAGGGACAGGCAAGAGCACGAGAACCTGGTCACCCACCTGAAAGGTTCTTTTAACAGAAGCCTTATCATAATGGCGTTTCATCTTTCCCTGTGACGCAGCAAGGTGTTGCTTAGCCAGAGCGTTGGCTTGATTCAAACGCTCACGGAAGTGTTTTACATAACTGCTGACGTTTGTTTTGAAAACCCCTTGTGGGCTCAAAAACGCCTCTTTCAGAGCTTTGAGGGGTCCCCGTGGCCTATGGCCAAATACTAGCTCAGAGGGACTAAACCCAAGTGACTCCTGAACGGCGTCACGGGCAGCAAATAACACAAATGGAACACCCTCGTCCCAGCTTTTATCACTCTCCAGGCAGTATTTGCGTAGCATCGTCTTCAAGGTCTGGTGCCACCGCTCTAATGCACCTTGCGATTCAGGATGGTAAGCAGAGGACACAATATGCTTAACACCCAGAGTGCTAACTGCTTGTTTGAATACCTTAGACTGAAAGTTCGAGCCCTGGTCGGTTTGTACGACCTTAGGCAAGCCAAACACTGAAAAGAAGGTTGTCAACGCCTTAACGACAGATCTCGCTGTAATTTTATGTAACGGGACAGCCTCGGGGAAGCGGATAGCGGCACACATTATCGTGAGTAGATATTGCTTTCCTGATTTTGTTCTAGGTAGTGGACCCACACAGTCTACTATGACATGGTCAAACGGCTGATCCACTACAGGAATGGGACACAACGGAGCCGGGGGTATGACCTGATTGGGTTTACCTGCAATCTGACATACATGGCAACTGTTGCAAAATTTAGAAACATCACGCTTCATACCAGGCCAAAAGAAATGTTTTAATAGTAGCTGGTATGTTTTCGTGATGCCCAAGTGTCCCGACCACTGGCTTTCATGGGCAAGGGCCAGGATCTTCTGCCGGTACGCAGAGGGCACTACAATCTGCTTGACCTTACTCCAATCTGCACCTTCTGCACCTGGTGGAGACCACTGACGCATTAGAACATCATGTTCTATGAAATAGGCTTGTTGCTCCTTTTTGGCTTGCTCAGCACTTACCATACGTTTGAAACAGCTCTTTATTGTTTCATCAGCTAATTGAGCTGCTGACAGCTGATCTCTAGTCAAAGGCAGTACAGAGTCCTTAGGAAATGGATCAGGCTCCTCGGGCGTCACAGAGTCTGGAGGTGACAGAACATTGTTTCTGTTAGTGGGTACATCATTCTCCCCGGAAAACGAGGACATCAACACAGAATCAGAGAGGGCAATATCAGTATCTTTCCGAGCTTGTGCTCGAGTAATTGCACAGGCTGGATACAGCCCAGGGTGCATAGACACATCAGAAGTTTTCTGATTCAGGGGGTTGTCTAAAACCTCCAGACGAGGGAGCACTACCCCTCCTGCGATATCATTGCCCAACAGCATGGCCACACCCTCTATTGGCAAGGCCGGGCAAACAGCAACAGGGAAAAATCCTGTAGCAAGGTTTGATTTAATAAAAATTCTGTGAACTGGTCTGGGAGCGTAACCCATCTCTATCCCCCGTAGAACAGAATTAAAACCACATTCACTTTCAGCAGAAAATGGTAATACACTTGAGAGGATGACAGTTTGAGAACCTCCAGTGTCCCTTAAAATACGCACAGGTTTTAACTCAGATGGATTGTCTGTTAGCGATACTGAGCCATCAAAAATGAATGGTTCGAAACAGGGGTCTGGCACCCTACCACCACAACCATGGACCTCATGATGGGCCTCAGCTTTTACAAAACCCACCCCTTTGGGTTGCTGAGCAATTGATGTTTTGCGTTTTAAGGCTAAACAGTCAGCAATCACATGTCCAGTTTTATGACAGTAAAAACATTCACGGCTTTCCTTAGACCCAGACACTTTAGCTGTGTGGCGCTGTTGCACAGGGCTAACCCGTGGCTTCTCACTGTCAGTAAACGAGGCTTTATGAGTGAGTACAAACTCATCAGCAAGAACAGCAGCAGATGCGAGCGACGTCACTTTCTGTTCATTCAAATACAGCACAATACGCTCAGGAATGCATTTCTTAAAGTCCTCTAACAAAACTAGTTCGCGCAGAGCGTCATAGTCAGTCGCTTTTGACGCAACACACCACTTATCAAAGAGAACCCCCTTTTCTCTTGCAAACTCCACATAAGTCTGCGACAGCAATCTCTTTTGCTGGCGAAACCTCTGCCTATAGGCCTCTGGAACTAGCTCATAGGCCTTCAAGACAGCTGCTTTAACACACGAGTAATCTAAACTGTCCTTTAAAGAAAAGAGGCCAAATCTCACTAGGCCACTGCAGCGCGCCAGCGATTCGTTCAAATGCTGCAAAGTATGTATCCACCTCAGTTTCTCTAAAAGTGGGCACTAAAGAAATGCACTTATCAATTTTAAAAGCAGAAGTGGACGTGGAGGTGGGACCGGAATGAACAGCAGAGACAGATGAGGCTTGAGACTGTGACTCCAGCTCAAGCTGTCGGAGCCTAACGGCCTTGTCCGCCTCTATTTCCAGCCTCCTTATTTCAAGCTGAACCCGCCGGTTCTGAGCCTTCTCCTCAGCCTCCATCTGGAGACGTGCCAGCCGCACCTTCAGCCGAGCTCCTTCTCTCCCTTCGGAACTCCCAGAAGAGAGTGGATCATAGCGAGGAAGCGTGCGCGGCGTTTTTCCCCGCTCATCCCCCTCACCATCCCCACTGGAACCATTTTGGCCCTCTTCAACTACGGCAGCTTGGCTTGGCACACCAGAGACCACAGGCAAAGCAGGCGCTTGAAGCACACCAGCTCCCACCAACTTGTCCACCACTAAGGCTTTTATTTCACTCTTACGGAGAGTTTTTGAAACCTGCAGCTGAAAGTGATCCACAATTTGCAGCAAATCATTCTTGCGACAGCTATTAATAATCCCTAGAGACGGGGCAGCTATAAAGTGCTGCAAACAAAACGCAGCTGACATAGTGCTTAATCTTTAGCCAACTCAATTTCTCTTTTTATTTTTTTTTTATTTTTTTTTTTTATTTTTTTTTTTTGAGTTTAACCCCCACTCCCAGGAACAAAGACCCCCTATGAGGGATCCCGGACGAACCCCCACTTATGTTACGGCCCGGCTCTGCTAGGCGGCAGCGGACGTAACATAAACGAGCCCAGAGACCAAGGAGTTAGATAGGAAGACAAACATAAGGTTTATTAACACAACTGAAATCCGTTAGTGAAACAACTCACTAGGCAGCAGAGAAACTTTAAGCAAACACCACGATTAATAACACCAGTAGAGCACTGCTCTACTAAACGTCTCGCAGGAGGCAACACAAAACACAGGCAAAAGGCAAAAGGGAGGGACTCTCTGTACAGTCTGTTCAAATCAACAAGTCCCTCGACGAATGAAGACTCCTCAGCCTTTTATACTATCAGTTAACTGCAGTCAGCTGTGTCACTTGTCATAACTGCAGACAGCTGTGTCACTGGTCCGTCGTACTCCAGGCTCCTGCGGCAGCCAATGGTGTGCGTAGTCTGACAGGCTCGGATCCGCATGAAGTTGGGGCGGGCATATGTCCGGGCCAGCCAATCCCCCGTGAGTCCTGGAGCACTGTAGCTTCCATGGAGGAAGGCGGGGCCACCTGAGGCCAGCGGCCGTAACAATATGCTCTCCCTGCCAGTACTCTTGCTGCAGCATTTTGGATTAACTGAAGGCTTTTCAGGGAGTTTTTAGGACATCCTGATAATAACGAATTACAGTAGTCCAGCCTAGCCTAGAAGTAATATCTGGTTAGAGACCATATTTGTAAGCCACAGAGGCCAGGGAAGAAAAAGAACATCACATCAAGAAGGACCTGAGTAAATGTGGTTATCCCAGCTGGACATTTTTCAAAGCTGGGAAGGCACCTAAAGAAAGCTCCAGATGATCCAGGAGAGAAGGACAACCACTGCCTAAGCAAAAACCCTTAGTGATCCCGTATGTGTCAGGAGTATCAGAGCAGTTGAGATGCATTTTTTCTAAACACCGTGTCTCGGTGGCTTTTAAACCCCAAAACACGCTACACCAAAAATTGGTCCACCCCAAGTATCAGGTCTCCCGACACAAACAGAGTAATATAGTGTACGTTGTTAAGTGCCAGGAGGATTGCCAGGATTTATACATCGGGGAAACCAAACAACCTCTGGCAAAGCGGATGGCACAACACAGAAGAGCTAACTCACCAGGCCAGGACTCCACAGTCTACTTACACCTACAGGCCAGTGGACACTCTTTCAATGATGAGGATGTACACATCCTGGACAGGTAGGAACGCTGGTTTGAGGGAGTCAAGGAGGCCATGAAAAGGCAAAGACCATCTCTGAATCGAGGAAGGGGCCTACGGGTACATCTTTCACCATCTTACAATGCTGTTATTGCAGCCATTCTTGTCTTTGATCAATAGGCTTTGCTCAGTGGTTGTTGATCAATGGTCATGACAGTTTGCATGTTAATGATCAAAGAACTGACCTCACAGCCCATTGTTCCTTCAGTGGGCTGGTTTCAGTCATTGTGCAAATGTACTGTTTATAAGGTTGGGTAAACCTGCAGTCAGCTGAGACTGAAGAAGTCACTTGAATGAGTGACGAAACGTTTCTCCCAGTGAAAACACTACGTCCAGATTAATAGAATCAACCTTTTGGGATTGACTAGACAATACAATACAATAGTGTAATTTCACCATTGTATAGGAATTTCTTTTACTTATGTATTAATCACATTATTTTATTGTATAATGCCTTGGTGCCACTGGATTTTAACATGTCTGACACC
Organism: Maylandia zebra; assembly: GCF_041146795.1. Classification (NCBI taxonomy): domain Eukaryota; kingdom Metazoa; phylum Chordata; class Actinopteri; order Cichliformes; family Cichlidae; genus Maylandia; species Maylandia zebra. Next base: position 4,485,117 of record NC_135177.1, on the reverse strand, counting down.
CATACTGTAAGACAAATGGTGGGGGTGTAGTAAGGAAGTTCGGGGAAGCAGACCACTCCACAAGGGAGTGTGAACCTTAAGGTGTGAAACAACTGTGTACTGCCTTTTGTTCCTGCAGGTATTTAACTGAGAGCCATGCTAGGCTCAGGGAGACTCTGCTGACCCTGCCCCGCGGTCATGTAGGCTCTCCACAAGCTTGGTTTTCTGTTCTTTGTGTGTTTGGATTAAAGAATGTTAGCTACCGCTCGTCTGCAGGCTTTATTTAAATGGAAAACTTCCACAACGCCATTAAACTAAGGTAACTTAGGTAATTCACTTTATAGTTGAGTTAACTGGGTTTGAACCAGAAAAACTAATAAACCTAGGGATATGCACCTTTAAACATGTCAGTATCTACATTACATTGACAAAAGTATTCACTCACCCAACCAAATCATCAAACTCAGGTGTTCCAATCACTTCCAGAGCCACAGGACTATAAAATCAGGCATCTAGACATTCAGACTGCCTGTACAAACAACTGTGGAAAAAACGGGTTGCTCTCAGGAGCTCAATGAATTCCGGTGGGGTACTGTGATAGGATGCCACCTGTGCAGTGTTATACAATGAATACGTGTACCGGCATTACGTATTTAAAATACAAAATATGAGTAACTATATTCCTTTACAGTTACTGTTTTAAAAGGTGATAATTAGAATACAGTTACTTTGTTGAAATAAATAGATTACACTGCAATCTTTTCCTGTTTCATATGTTAGGCTATAACTGATGGGATTTCCGGCTCTTTTTAGAGAACCGGCTCTTTCGGTTCGGCTCACTAAAACGAGCCGGCTCTTTCGGCTCCGAACCGGCTCTTCAGGTTGTTTTGTTACTTTAATTCATTTATTATGAACAATAATATAAAATTATGCAGAAAAGGAATTACTAATGTAAAAAAAATTAGTGGTTTTATTTATATACGTTTATATATAAATAAATATATGCGGTGGCCCCTAGAGACAAAACATGTACAAACTCCAAAAAGCACATACAAACTCCAAAACACATTTCTAGCATGAACTGAACCTCCAAAACAGAGCTACCTAGATCACTTAAATTACACAATTGAAAGCATGAAAGCATATGTGTATTGTTTGTGTATTTATACACAAGCATTCATATATAGTTAAATAATTAAAAAAAAAAAAAAAGTTCATTTACCTGTTATTACCACACACCAAATCCGGTCATTGGTAATTGCTGGCTAGCACTTCTGTTGTCTTTTGTACGTGTTTTTGAGTTTTTACGTGTTTTGCAGTTTGTACGTGTTTTTACGTGTTTTGGGGTTTGTACATGCTTCAGGGTTTGTACGTGCTTCAGAGTTCGTATGTGATTTGAAGTGTGTATGTGCTTTGTCTCTAGGGGCCACCGTTAATATACTTTTATTTATTCACTCCACATAAAATGTAATAAATAAATCATATAATACAAAAATCAACTATTCACATTTCAACTTTTAACTATTTAAATTTTCAGCTTTTTCCTTTTACAAATTTAAAGTGAAACAACACAAAACACTGCAAACCACAACACAATTAAATATAAATTATAATATGAAAACAAAAAGAACATGCATATTCTCTGTCATATGGGCCTGCATGAATAAACTTTCTGAATCCTTTATCAACTGCAACTGAAAATAGTTGTGGATGATTACTATACCTTTCTAATGTGACTTTGTTATCCCTGGCTCTTTCTCTGTCTCTCCCTCCCACTCTGTTCCTGTGCTACTGAGTGTAACTACCGCCCCTCCGTACGGTGTACATTTTAGGACATCGTCAGGTCTCAGGAAAAAAGTTGTCAGGTATCAGTCTCACATGAAAAAATGTCAGGTATCAGTCTCACACGAAAAGATGTCAGGTCTCAGTCTCAAACGAAAAAATGTCAGGTCTCAGAATCACACGAAAAAATGTCAGGTCTCAGACTCACATGAAAAAATGTCAGGTTTCAGAATCACACGAAAAAATGTCAGGTCTCAGACTCACACGAAAAAATGTCAGGTCTCAGAATCACTTGAAAAAATGTCAGGTTTCAGAATCACACGAAAAAATGTCAGGTCTCAGAATCACTTGAAAAAATGTCAGGTCTCAGACTCACATGAAAAAATGTCAGGTCTCAGAATCACATGAAAAAATGTCAGGTCTCAGACTCACATGAAAAAATGTCAGGCTGCATCCTGCTTCAGCCCCTGACAGAGCTGAATATTAAAGATGTGCAAACAACAGCATGTTTTCAGTCTCTTGCCACATCTGTAAAGACAGTAACATTTTTTTTTAAAAGCTTGTACTTCAGTAACTCCTCATTAATCAGGAACTATGGATTAAAGTACTATAGTGTACTGTAATACTGAAAAAAAATGTAAGAGAAGAACTTCAGATCCTGAGTGTGTGAGGACAGAAGAATCAGCTTTATTTCAATTTTGAGGGATAAAATTTATATCTGAGTTTGATGGTTCTGTTGTCTTTGTGATTACAGGAGCTGCCCTCAGATTCAGACCTCAGCCCCACCGAGTGACAGCAGACAGATCATCCAACATGTTCACATGTTAACTGCAAAATGAACTGATGAAAACAGTACAAAGGTTAAAGTACCACATGTGCTGTAGTGAAAGCTGCAGCTGTTTTATTGATAAAGTTAAAGACAAAAAGTCAAAAGGATTAATCACTCATGTAACTGTGTCACTATATATCAGCATTAACAGGACCTCAGTTTGTATCTCAGACCTGCACACCTTCCGTTTTAAACACTTGATGTACTCAGCTGCATGAAGAGCATGAGATTTTGTCTAACACAATTAAATAAAACCTGATGAAGGTCAAAGGTCATCATGTTGAATGTTGTAGTATGTTGAACTACAAACTTGTCATCTGGAATTCTTTCACAGATTTTTGCAGATAGTGTGTTATTTACCATAAAGTGATTCAGAGTTATTCATACCAGAGTAACAAGAGAGGATCATATATTTTTAAATATATAACTTTATACAGGACTGAATATCATATATTTATATAAAAGTCTGGAGCCTTTGGGGAGTATCCGAGTATTTATAACATTACACAAACCAAAGGTCTCATCACAGTGTTGATGAAATGCTGCATTTATCCATCTCCTGGGGCGGGCCTACGGAGGAGTGCTGAAGATTTCCCTGTGAGGGAGCTGCTGGTGAAGATCACGAGTCCTGCTTGATCAATGCGATGAGCTTCAGTCTTCCTGTTGTTTCTTAAATGCCTTTTTGAGTGGGTCAACAGAACTTCTGGCACAGGACAGCTGTGATGAAAGAAAGGGAAGAAGTTTCTCCAAACCTCTGGACCCAGGAAACCCAGCTTGGTCCTGATGGTCTCCCTCACTAGTTTCTCTCCAGGGTGAATGTAGCTGTTGATATAATATGGACTCTATTATTAAATGAAAAGAACAAATTAGACTACACTACTGAAACGTTCTGCTGATGTTTTTAAAGTGTCCATGTTACCAGGATGTAGAGCGCTCTGAAGATTTAAACCGTTTTAGATCCTGTCATGGTCCTGGGCCATGTTGGCCCAGTGTTCTTAGTTTTCTTGTATGTTTGTATTTTGTTCCCTATTTAGGCCATGTTTCCTGAGTTGCCCTGTTGTGTTGTTCCCTAAGTGTTTTCCCTTCGTGGCTTTTACCCCCTGTGTGCCCCTCTGTGTATTTATGAGCCCTCGTCTCTCTTTGTGTTTTATTCTATGTTTTCCCCAGCCCGTTATGTCTGTGTTCTCCCCGTGCTCTCTCTCCTCCTGTCTGAACCTCTGTACTTCCTGTTTTACTTTGCCCATCTCCCGTTAGTGTTGTGTTCACTCCTGCCATGTCTTGTTATGATTATCAGTGTCACCTGTGTTCCCCGTGTGCTCCCACTTCCCTCGTTAACCCTCTGTGTATTTATGTCTGCGTCTCCCTCAGTTCTGTGTCGCGTTCTCCCTCATGTTGTGTGGATCTTCCTGTGTCTACCTGCGAGTGTTAGTTTACTTTTCCCCAGTTTAGTTTTGTATTTCCTGTGTTCTGCCGTGCCAGCATTAAAGCTGTGTTTCTCGAGTTCATCCCCGTGTCTGTGAGTTTTGCATTTGGGTCCTCCTCCTGCTTGCCACACAGCGATCCATGACAGATCCATTACACTCACAGTCTTATGTTAAAATCTCAAAGGACAGCATTATATTTTTGATATTAACAGTAACTCTGGGCTTCTGTAGAGTGTGCAGATGATCTCATCGCTGTCTAAAAATGTATAACAAAACCTAAGGAGTGCTGAATGCTTCAATAACACAGACTATTAGAGTAGCAGGTGTGTAGCCTCGCTAACTAGCTAGCAACAATGCTTCAACACAGTGCGTATGCAAGCGGCTAATCTAGCAAACGAATTAACAACAGAGCGATTTTAGAACTATAAGATGATAAACTGTGTGTCTTTTTTATAGCAGTGACATGGTTGTATTTACCTTAATTAAACGAGTCATCAGTCGTGGTAAACCAGCAAAAAAAACTCGAGCAGCCGGGCTACGTAAAAAGTGTAGGGGGGCGTGTTTGTGGTCACCAGCGGGTGTGTGGGCGGGAGCGTTACACAGTCGCTCCACCTCAAGTCACTACTCCAAATTTGCAAGATGGCAGCCTCCATCTGAGACCGAGACCTGACATTTTTTCATGTGAGTCTGAGACCTGACATTTTTTCAAGTGATTCTGAGATCTGACATTTTTTCGTGTGATTCTGAGACCTGACATTTTTTCGTGTGAGACTGAGACCTGACATTTTTTCATGTGAGTCTGAGACCTGACATTTTTTCATGTGAGACTGATACCTGACAACTTTTTTCCTGAGACCTGACGATGTCCTAAAATGTACACCGTACCTCCGCCCTCTTCCCAGCGTAAAGCACAAGGCTGGCATGCTGAGTGAAGCGGAAAAAAGTGAGAGAGGGTGAGAGAAAGAAGAAAAAAAAAAACCACGGCCCGCGTCGTTCACATCAAAGAGCCGGCTCTAAGAGCCATTTCGTTCGCGACCGACCCATCACTATAGGCTATCCCCTCTCTATCCCCTCTTTAATTTTGGTAATTCCACAAATTGCCGGAAACCCAAACAAAACACGAAATAAGAGGCTCTAATGTAAGCATCCTGTTAATGTTGGTGGTGTCAGTTACACAATGAACCAGAAGCCAGCACAACATAGCCAGCAGTGCATGGGCAGCAATGCATTTCTTACTTGGAAATTCCAACACGACTTCTAATTTAAAGAAGAAAGGGATGGGCGAAATCTGACCGGTCAATGCAAACTCTGTTTGCAAGCAAACAAGCTGATCTCAGCGTCAAAAGACTCCAACCTACAGAAACATCCGGAAGTAAGTTCTTTTTTAAAAAAAGCTAACGTTCGCCTACTGCAACTAGCTTGTTTTAGTTGTGGTAGCTACCTGGGTTATGTGCCACTTCAGTATCTCCGATGTACTATTGCTGTGTGATTTATTACTATTACTGAAGGCTACTCGCCACAGAGCTAACATTATTAGCTGGCATTAGCTGAGGTTAGTTCATAGACTGTTAGACTTGATGGATAGCATTAACAATCTGCTAGCTTCAAATAATCATGTGCAGTTCTGACAGCAGTCTATGAACTAGCCTCAGCTAACACCAGCTCAAGGGCGTAGATTTGGCATGGACAGAAGGGACATGTCCACACCAATATCCAGCGATTATTGAATTGTCCCCACCAATAATTTGATCTCTTCGAGTAAAGAAAAACAAATCCGATAGAAATGAAAAAATGATCTGTCAGCGTCTTATTCACCTAGCGGTGCTGAAAGAGTTAAATTACGTTCTCCACTGGAGTCCTACCTCATGTGACGAATATGGCCAATGTGATTGGCTGTGCCTTTCAGGAAGCTTCGTTTAGTTTTAGCATCGGCAAGCCTGCGCTGCGAAGACCTGCAAGGAGGAGAGGAGGATGGCGGCAAAAAGGAAGAACCTGGATATAAGAAAGTATTTTTCAAAGAAACCTGTAAGTCACTTAAAGTCAAGCTCACTCATAAAATGTGTCCATCATAATAATGTTACAGGCTATGCCAGGCTTTGGCCCACATCAGGCTTTGGCACCACACCCATCTACTGCGGGTGTGGTGCCTGTTATCGGACCCGGAGTTAGCAACATCCCCCAAAAACCCGAAGAGTAGAGTCCTGGCCCCTAGCCCTGCCAGTGTAGCAGAAATGATGACGGATGATGATGGCAGCAGCAGCCGTTCTTCTATGCGTGAGTAGCTTAATGTTGTTCTAGTGTAATTTACGTTGAGTAGGCTAACCACGTTATTACATTAATGCATGTAAGGTGAACTAGCAAACATCATCATAGCTACATGAGGCTGTCTTCTTGTTTGATGGCAGATACTCCCTTCACCCTGGCCAAAAAGGCTAAAATGACCAAAGAAAAAGTGGAAAACAGTTAAACATGAGAGGTTTTTGGACAAAGTTTGTGTTTTTCCATTGCACTGCTTCCAGCCAAGAGTGATACCATATATGCCCCATAGCTGCAGAAAAGGCTAACATTGTTATCTTTTTACAAAAAAAACAGCTGAACATGAGAGGTTTTTGGACCAATTTTGTGTTCTCCATTCTTTAAGCACCGGTTTGAGCACCGTTTAAGCACCGGCACTGTTTCAAAAGTACCGGTTTGGCACCGGTATCGGATAAAACCTAAATGATACCCATCCCTAGTCATAACCTCTTACCTGAACTTCAGTTCACCTGACACTCGGACCGGCGGCTGCCTCGGGTCTCTCCTCCTTCTGCCCCCCCTCTCACTTGTTAATTTTACTGAATCTGTGGAAGCTCCGCCATAGCCACCACTAAACAACGGAGTTATTTTTACACACCGGCCAGCATCTGGCCAATCCACCACCTTTTATTGTTTATACCGTTACAAAAAAAATAATCCTCGGGCCACCGAGCAAATACCCGGTATGCCCAATGGCCAGTCCAGCTATGGTCGTGCCATCAGTTAACCTTTCGCGTGCCAACTGTGGCACACGTGCCTAGGGTTGCCGACCCCTGCTGTAAACGGACCAAACGTCAGTCAGGAGAACCACCGAGATAATCCATCCACAATACAAGGTTAGTTATTAATATACTGCTGCTTGGGCTGGGCTGTAGTTACGTCGTAAGGGTTTAAAAACTGAGCTTTAAAATGATTAGTGGTAATAAAAACCGAGAGAAGCCGACAGTGATCACTGACTGTTTTTAGGGGCTTGTTGAGATTAAATAGAACAAGTGTCATGGTCCTGGGTCGGTGACCCCAGCGCTTTTAGTTTGTTATCATTTTCTAGTTTATTATTATGATGATGATTATTATTGTTTGAGTTCTATGTGTTATATTCGGTCTGCCTTTGAGTCTGCGTCTGTGTCTCTGTCTGTCTTTGGTGTCACCCCGTCTGTTTGTGAAGCTGTCTGTTTAGTTCTGTCTTGTTTGGTTCCCCGTGTTTCAGTTTCCTGCTTTATTGTGAAGGTCTCTGTCTGATGTGAGTGTGTTCACTTTACATTTCCCTTGTCCCGTCAGCTCTGATTCCTCCCAGCTGTGTTGCCCTCCTGTCTCTCATCCCCTGATTACTGGTGTGTGTATTTAAGCCCTTTGTGTTCTCCTGCCTGTTGCCAGTTCGTCTGTGTTACTTCGTGTCAGTCTGCGTTACCCTGTGTTCCACGTTGTCCTGTTCCTCGTCTGCGTCTCTCTGCTTCTCATCCCTTTGTCGTATGCTCCCAGGTCTGTTATTTTTAGTTCCCCCAGTTTAGGTGTCTTCAGTTATTTGTCATGCCCCACTGCTTGTTTGCCACTACACCTTTGTAAATAAACCTCATTAGCATCTCATCCACTGCTTGCATCTTAGGTCCTTCTTCCAACTCCACACGGCTCGCCTCGGCGGCCATGACAACAAGATACAAAGCATTAAAACATTTTAAAAACACAACAGCCTTATTAAATGCAGACTACTTTGGGCCCGGAAGCAGAATTCGTCACGTCATCACTTAAAGATCGGATTGCTAAATGCTGTGTAATTGCTTCTATAGTAGTTCAGTGTGTGCATATGTGGATTTGTAAGAGGGACATCGGCATTTTTTTTTCGCTAATGCATTTATAAAGGCATAATAATAGGTTTTTTTGCAGATAATGACAACATGCTACACTTTTTACAGGACCTGATGCTTTCTAAAAGTTAGAATTACTAATACCATGCATGTGTCAGTGAGAAAATAGAGAAAAGGTTTGTAGTTACAGCTGTGACCAAACGATAACTCTGCAACATGTAACATCTTGTATATGCTGTGATGAAGGCCCATGAATAAAAACTGATACATCATTGCGTTTACATATCCACTGGTATGTAGCCCGCATGTAAGGTGAAACGTCTTCAAGAAAACTACAAGTCCAGACGCTTTTCTTTTCAAGCTCCTTAGACTACGACAACCTGGATGACTGAAAACCTTCACAGTCATAAGTCCCATGAATGTGTCGAATCTTCTCACCCACAATTGCTTTGCCAAAAGGCAGATCACACAAATCACGCTTAACTGTCATGAAACGCTGTGCGGCAGGCAGGAGTTGGACCCAAAATGCAGGCACTCAGGCACAAGGTTTAAACACAAAGAACTCAGCTTTATTCGCTGGCAGGAGAAAGTCATACAAAGCAAACTAAACTGGAAACTCGCAAACTAAACCCACAGGGAGATCCACACAGCATGAGGGACAACGCGACACTGACTCAGAGAAACACAGGGTTTAAATACACTGGGGAGTAACGAGGGGAATGAGACACAGAAGGAGGGCACAGCTGGGAGAAATCAGGACTGACGAGAAAAGCAAAGCAGGACACATTCACATAAGACACGGACCTTCAAAGTAAAACAGGAAGGATCACACAGAGACGCGAACTTGACACAGTGGAGACAACAACTAAGAAACACAGACATAAACCATAAGGCAGAGGACTCTAAGAACCGAAAGACACAGAGGGGAACTCAAACATGCAGACACAGACTTACACAGAACAGAGGGGACACAGAGAAACATGAAGGGCAAGGGATCGAAACTAGAAACCATAGAATAACTCACACAAGTACAATAATACAAACATCACAAAGAACTAAAAATGCTGGGTCAGGAGACTCAGGACCGTGACATTAACGGCTCATTTGGAAGTACTGATATCTGCTAATCGGCAACCCTGATGAAAAAATACATGTGGGCTGAGCTACATATGTAAACACAATGATGTATCAGTTGCTATATGAATACAGTAGTGATGGGTCGGTTGCGAACGAAATGGCTCTTAGAGCCGGGTCTTTGACGTGAACGACGCGAGCCGGCTCCTTATCACGAGCCGCGTTTTTTTTTCTTTTTCTTTCTCTCACCCTCTCTCTCGCACTTTTTTTCCCGCTTCACTCCGCACGCGAGCCTTGTGCTTTACGCTGGGAAGAGGGGGGAGGGGCGGTAGTTACACTCAGTAGCACAGGAACGGAGCAGGAGGGAGAGACAGAGAAAATTTGTAAAAGGAAAAAGCTGAAAATTTAAATAGTTAAAAGTTGAAATGTGAATAGTTGATTTTTGTATTATATGATTTATTTATTACATTTTATGTGGAGTGAATAAATAAAAGTATATTTACGGTGGCCCCTAGAGACAAAGCACGTACAAACTTCAAATCACGTACAAACTCCAAAACATGTACAAACTCCAAAACACGTAAAAACACGTACAAACTCCGAAGCATGTACAAACTGCAAGACACGTAAAAACACATACAAACTGCAAAACACGTAAAAACACGTACAAACTCCAAAACACGTAAAAACTCAGAAGCACATAAAAACTCAAAACGCGTACAAAAGACAACAGAAGTGCTCCAGGATGCTAGGGGCAGTGTTGAGCTTTTGTTACCTAGTGGCTACACAAGCCAGCAAGTACCAACGACCGGATTTGGTGTGTGGTAATAACAGGTAAAGGAACTTTTTTTTTTTTTATTATTTGACTATATATGAATGCTTGTGTATAAATACACAAACAATACACATATGCTTTCATGCTTTCAATTGTGTAATTTAAGTGATCTAGGTAGCTCTGTTTTGGAGGTTCAGTTCATGCTAGAAATGTGTTTTGGAGTTTGTATGTGCTTTTTGGAGTTTGTACGTGTTTTGTCTCTAAGGGCCACCGCATATATTTATATATAAACATATATAAATAAAACCACTTTTTTTTTTTACATTAGTAATTCCTTTTTTGCGTAATTTTATATTATTGTTAATAATAAATGAATTAAAGTAACAAAACAACCTGAAGAGCCAGTTCGGAGCCGAAAGAGCCGGCTCTTTTTAGTGAGCCGAACCGAAAGAGCCGGTTCTCTAAAAACGCCGGAAATCCCATCACTAGTGGGGAGTGAAGTGGAAAAAAAGTGCGAGAGAGAGAGAGGGTGAGAGAAAGAAAAAAAACAAACACGGCTCGCGATAAGGAGCCGGCTCACGTCGTTCACGTCACGGCTCTAAGAGCCATTTTGTTCGTGACCGACACATCACTAGAAACAATGGTGGACCAGCCACAGGATCATGGGCAGGCAAGGTTCTCTGATGCACATGGGGAGTGGCTCAAACTGCCAAAACATTTAATGATCAAACTGCTATGAGACATATGAGTTAGAGTCCATTTTAACGCCCAACGATAGGGATTGGAATCCCAGTAGTCCAGCAGTCCAGTTCCTTGAAATCGTTAGTCTGCCTGCCTATCGATCCCACTGCATCATACTGCTAACACAACTTCAGCTCTTCGCAAGTACCTGCAGAGACAGCATGCTAATGCTAAGCTAGCCAAGAACCCAGAGTGATGTTAAAGCTCAGTAAATGCTGACTCCAACACAGCACCGTGATAAAGTGAGCTGTCCATTGCGATGAATCCAGCTGCCTTCAATACGAACTTCAATACGAGGTAGCAAACTGATGAGCAGTCAGGCTGCAGTCTCCATTGCTACCTGTTCATGTTTCTACAGTAATCAATGAATGTGGCATCACTTTAAAGTCTGGTTTTCATCCTTGATTTGTGTTGTTGGCTTTGTTTTCATACATAAATACTAAGAGAAAGATCATGCATGTCCTCATTAGGATATGGATTTGTATTGGTAGCCTGTAGCCTGGCTGTACAGGCTGTAGCCTGTAGGTAAAAATGGAAGGTTGCCTGACTGGTTTGATGAATAATGGTTTGTTTTTTTTTTGACATCACGTGATGGGTACATGTGCATCGCTTAACTGAAAAATACCTGACACCTGGATGCACTATGGGAAGAAGGTAAGTTGGTGAAAGTAATATACTATTTTGGCAAATGAAACACAGTTTCATGGAAACAGTATTCCCCGATGGTCTCTTTCATTCAGTAGGATAATGTGCCGTGCTACAAAGTAAAAATAGTTGAGGAATGATTGAGTATATACATGTACATGTATATATATATATAGAGAGAGAGAGAGAGAGAGAGAGAGATGTGTTTGTGT